>NC_053389.1:588195943-588525943 GCF_905171765.1 Bufo bufo | reverse complement strand
CTGTCGTACTGACATGAACAAAACATCAGAAGCAGAAACAACTGCCAGACAGGATACGGAACAGAACAGAATCGGATGCAGTTAAGCACTGCTAGGCTTACACATACTGAACAGGTAACCGAAAACATGACAAACGACATAAATGCAAAAATTTACTGAAGTGCGGACAGAATGACCTATAGGATCAGCAGCAAGGGGGCAACACATAGACGGAGTACAGACAGAACCAAGCAGAGAACTGACCTACAGACAAAAGCACAAACACTGACCCCCCAGCGGCCAGCTCACAGGAATATAAGGTTGCCTAATGAGGGCACCTGGGAGGACACACCCCTGGAAAAACACAGGGAGATTAACCCTTCCAGGTCAGGGAGAAACAGAACCCTGCAGTACGGAGCATTGCCTATGGCAACCAGGAACACTAAACCAGAATACAGGAACAGAAATGCAGATACAGTCAAAGGGGTACACACATACACAGGCAGAGTACACACTAGACACCGCAGCCAGCACGCAGCCCCTAGCAACCAGCCTATACAGAAACCTGCAGCCAGTACTCAAGGGGACGTGCAGTCAGCGTACACTGCAACACACGTCACAGTGAACCGCACCGTGACACTTATGCAGTCTTCTGCTAAATAAAAACACGTGTCAAAAGGGAGGAATCAGAGAAAAAGCATGGATCTCACAGCCACATGCTATGCGTTGCTCTTTTGCCTGTCAGCATGAATAATCATCTGTACACAAGGCACTTTGTATACTTTTTGATCAAAATGCATAAGCCCACTCACTACATCAAGGTGACCTTTTTTGACTGGTCGCCTTGTCGTGCTGCTCCAATTTAGCTTAGGGACCCACTTGAAAGAGGCCACAGGGATGTGATAAGTGGGCTTATGAATTTTTAACAAAAGTATATTAAGTGCCTTGTGTACAGTTTTTATTAATTATTATTTATTGATTAGGGTAAGGTTAGGGTGACGCTAGGGGTGTCACAGTGTACTATACATCTTTGTGCACGCCCCATTGTGTTTATTATTGGCCTAGAGGGGCTTTTCTATGTATATCTAATAAGTTATGTATTTTTGATTGACATTCTGTGATATAAAATGATTTTCTCAAAAGATCAAACTGGTATCTAATTGCATTTCCATTTCCTTACAAAAATGGTTCTGTAATGTCTTACCCAATGTCACAATTGGGTTTATATTTCACAAAAGAGAATGCAAAGTACATATAAAATCTTTCTGTTCATGTTGCCTGTATTTTCTTGTTTTCCATGCATGTGCTTAAGGAACTAAATGGTCAAGTAAGTAGATATTCATTTGTCTTTTTTTTTTTTTCTTGTTTTGTTTTTGTTTTTTGTTTTGTGAGACCAAATTGTGTCTTGTTTGTAATGGTAATGTGCCAGCTAGGCTAGGTTCATGGTAGTAGGCTTTCTGCCTGGGAAATACTGCTGCATGCCGGATATAGTGTACTGTGTATAGAGGCTGGGGATTTGCTGGTATCTGGATACAGTGCGGCTCAGTAGTCTGTTACCAGCGTACACAATAATGATGTGAATGAAGCCTCAGCACTTTTACAGTTTTTTTTTTTTTTTGTAGGGGGGGTTTCCTCATTTTCTCTTCATTTGGTAGATATTTGATCTTACTATTTTTTTTTTTTAAGGTGTTATCACATGATTAAGGTTAAAAATAAAAATCAGACCTCCTCTTAATACATGTCAGGCTCTTTCCAACAAAGCTAGAGGCAGCCCTGTACCTCACCTGGACCCAGAGATCTGTCCCTTTATTGCCCCAATCGCTTTGCTACATTTAATTCAGGCTGACAGCTAGGGTGGCCAGACATCCGGTTTTAGTCTGGTTTTCTGGCTCCCTGTCCTCTGTCCGGCGCAGGGTCTGGACGGACTGTCCACCCTTTCAGTAGCTCACGCTCAGACAGCAGCACTGCGCTGTCTGAGCGTGAGCTGCAGCAACTGACTGAGGCTTCTCTCATCCCCAGTCATTCACTAGAGCCCGCAGACATGGCTCCCTGTGGCTGACTGAGGAGGAGAGAAGCACCCCCGGCTGCCCCCAGCTTACCTTCCCCCTCATGAGGGGCATGACTTATCCATTTGGGGGTGTGGTCGGTGAGATCTGGCTTTTTGGGATGAAGCCAGTGGCCACCCTACTGGCAGCTGATGGGGCATGTCCTTCTCTGTCTGTAGTAGTCACAGCTTCTAACAGAATATATGACTTGTGACAGTTGAAGAATGGAACTGAGCATGTGCGACCACTTCAGCAAGGAGGACAGAGAAATGAGGAAAAGAAAAAACAGCAGGTGGTGCTATACACATAGTTTTATTGTGTTGTACTGAATTTTTATTTACATGTAATTACAAAAATATTCAGATCCAGGTGCTGGTTTGAAAAATGTCAATTATTTTTCTTGAGACAATCTTTGTAAGTGTGTGCAAGATTTGTTTTACATTCTCATCCTTATTTCATTCTAGGCTAAGAAGCTGGAAGAAAAGGAAAGAGAGCTCAAAAGGCAGGATGAATATTATAAGGAGCAGCTGGCCAGACTGGAAGAGAGAGTAAGTGTGGATGTGAAGGAAATAAACTTATAAAGTGCTATATACTTATAATAACATCTTGCTAAGATAGAATTTTCTGTAGTGTTAAAGGAATTTGATATGGATGGCCTATCCTCAGGATAGGTAATCAATATCGGATTAGCGAGGTCCCGGGAGCCGAAGAGGCCTCTGTGCTCACCAGAATTCCAGTGATTGTTGCGTTCTTGTCACAGCTCACCAAGGACAGTGCCGCACATTGTATAGCAGCTGTGCCTGGTATCGCAGCTCAGCCCCATTCACTTGAATGAGAATGAGCTACACCTGGGCCTTCTGACCAAAGTACGGTGACATCACTGGCGTAGGATACTTCAAAGAATATGAGTAAGACAGCACTACTCACTGAATCCTTTCAGCTCTTCCGTTTTGTGGCCGTGCCCCCAGTGTTGAGTCCTGGCCTCCGGAACTCCTCAGAAAATTATCGTCATCATGAGCGGTCCTTCTCCGGTTCCACCCTTCTCGGTCATGTGCGTCTTCACATGTTGCTCCACATGACCTAACCACATGACCAGCATAGACCTCACTGCGTAGCGGCACTTTGTAATTACTGATCACTGAACATTTTCTCTTAATAACGGGCATCCTTTAAGTATTTGATGATTACCACTCTCTCTATATACTATCTCATTAAAGGTATACATATTTTCTTTTTATATTTGCAGAAAAAATACTGCCGGTGCCGTTTGATCTCCTCGATGGGTCGCCGGCTTGCGCATCCCTCATTCTCCAGCGGGGCCGAGACCCAGACAACCCATCCCAACCCAAGGGCACATCAGTACATATATCCATCCCCTACACATATGCATACACCCAGGGACAGACAGACACCATTTCATCAATCCTCCAGGTGTACATACACATATATGCGGATGTATCAAACACAATTTGATAACCTTCGGGGCTCTTTTATTGAGAAAGCATATCACTCACTCCGGGCTCCGTTATTTTCTCTAATCCTTTATTCACGTCATATTCAGGTTGGTTGCCCTATGCCAGTCATTCTCCACCGGCCATAGGAATCCGCCCATGTATTAAGTGAAAACCATTCCACCTGAGTGACCCCTACCTCCTTTTCTAAGGAGGCGGATTTATATTCCATATTCCCTTTTTGGGTTTCGGTCACCTTCTGATTTTGTGACTCCACTGCCCGCCCTTCATTCCACTCTATTCACATTCATCTTTCTCATTAGGCATCTAATGTCTTGCCATGCCCCCAATTTACCACCTCCGTTATTTAAATCTACTGTGCGCTTAGGGGTATGACACAAGGTCCACATAACCTCCCCATCGTAGATAAGCGGTGTGCTCGCCCAGCTAGCCCATCTCGGTGTACCAACTCCACCACTATTTCAACATTACTCATCTTTGATGATTCCCTCTGTCCATATCTTCAAATAACGTCCAGTATAAAGAAAACACAATCCTTCCTCCATGGATGTTATTCCCACAGCCTGTACATAGTTTCCTGTAATGTAGATAAAAGACAAAGAATATAAGAATTTAAAAACAAACACTGCTAATTGCCGGGCACTTAGACTTCAATGTAATGCACACATCTCTACAGGGTTAAAAGAGAGAACCCACTTTAAATTCTCTATTCAAGCCCCCTGGTTCAATTGTATCCAATTCAAATATCTATCTTAGTTATTTCTTCTTCAACTATTTCTCTCTCTCTCCTCCTCTCCTTAATGGCGAATACCATCTATAATTCTAATCTCAACTATAAGATATTGTCTATATCTCACAAAATGTTCTGGTACTGGTAATTGGATCTCCTCCCTATCTTCCTTTTCCCTCCTCTTCGCTAACAATTTCCAGATTGTGTATCTATGTTGATTATTCTTGCAGGCCTGTGTGGTCTTTCCCACATAAAGTAGGCCACATGGGCACTGCAAGACATAGATAACATATTGTGAATTATAGGTGAAATGATCCTTAATTCTATATTTCTTTCCTGTTCTTGGGTGACTGAAGGAGTCCCCCCTGATTAGGCTGCTGCAATTGCAGCAGTCCAAGCATGGGTAACACCCCTACTTTCCCTCCTGCCTCTCCTTCACCCTCATATCTGTTCTTACCAATTCATCACCTACATTTCTGGCCCTTTTGTATGACATCAGTGGGGGCAACTGGAATTCCTCCACCTGTGGGAATGACTGGGACAGGATTTGCCAATTCTGTCTCGATATTCCTGTTATCTTTCAACTCCTTTTTGTGTTAGTGGATACAAATGGTATCCTTTTCACTTCCACCCTTTTCTCTTTATTTGTTGACACCAATAACTGTTCTCATTCACACTGTTTTGTTTTTGTTAGATGTCGTTCTATTAATTTCTGAGGTTATCTTCTATCTCTAAATTTCTTTCCTATAATTTTTAGTCGACTGTCTACCATTTCTTCATCTGATGCTATCCGTTTAGTTCGCAAAAACTGGCTATATGATAGGGACTCTATCATCCTTCTTGGATGTGCACTGTCAAACTGTAATAAATTATTGCGATCTGTTGATTTTATAAATAGATCTGTCTCTAATTTCCAATTTTTAAACATACACTAATGTGTCTAGAAACTGTAGGGATTCCCTAGAGAACACTTTAGTGAATTTCAACTGAACGTGTTTCTGGTTAATCTGTTCATGAAAAATATGTAGGTCCGCTATTGACCCCTTCCAGATCAAAAACACATCATCTATATACCTCAACCACCCTCGTGCAAATGCATAGAGGGTAGTTGGGTATATATACTGTTCCTCAAAATGTGACATATATATATATATATATATATATATATATATATATATATATATATATATATATTTGCATATGTCGGCACCGGCACTATTGTTCTGCAAATATAAAAATAAAATATATATACGCCTCTTAAAGAGGATACAGTGTATAGAGAGAGTGGTAATCATCAAATACTTAAAGGATGCCCGTTATTAAGAGAAAATGTTCAGTGATAAGTAATTACAGACAAGGTCATGTGGAGCAACATGTGAAGACACACGTGACCGAGAAGGGCGGAACCAGAGAAGGACCGCTTATGATGGCGATAGCTGACCGATGTGATAGACGTCACAGATGACGTAGCAGCGCATGCGCAGAGGGAATATGGGGACGCCATACACACCATGTGAGGTGCGGAAGACGTTGAGTTAATGGAATGCACTGTACACCCCCCCCCCCCCCCCCCCCCATGGATGAATCCCATAGCCTGTGACAAGGGTAAGAAATGGAGTAATAGATTAGTTTAATGGTTGTATATGAGACTATACAGTGATGTGGCTGACAAAGGATAAGTTCTTTTTAATTTGAAGGGGGAGGTGTTTATATTCAAATAAGTAAGATGGAGTCAACACTGACCAATTGTAGAGATTTTGTAATTATACAGTACAGACCAAAAGTTTGGACACCCCTTCTCATTCAAAGAGTTTTCTTTATTTTCATGACTATGAAGGCATCAAAACTATGAATTAACACATGTGGAATTATATACATAACAAACTAGTGTGAAACAACTGAAAATATGTCATATTCTAGGTTCTTCAAAGCCACCTTTTGCTTTGATTACTGCTTTGCAAACTCTTGGCATTCTCTTGATGAGCTTCAAGAGGTAGTCCCCTGAAATGGTTTTCACTTCACAGGTGTGCCCTGTCAGGTTTAATAAGTGGGATTTCTTGCCTTATAAATGGGGTTGGGACCATCAGTTGCATTGAGGAGAAGTCAGGTGGATACACAGCTGATAGTCCTACTGAATAGACTGTTAGAATTTGTATTATGGCAAGAAAAAAGCAGCTAAGTAAAGAAAAACGAGTGGCCATCATTACTTTAAGAAATGAAGGTCAGTCAGTTAGCCGAAAAATTGGGAAAACTTTTGAAAGTAAGGGCTATTTGACCATGAAGGAGAGTGATGGGGTGCTGCGCCAGATGACCTGGCCTCCACAGTCACCGTACCTGAACCGAATCGAGATGGTTTGGGGTGAGCTGGACCGCAGAGTGAAGGCAAAAGGGCCAACAAGTGCTAAGCATCTCTGGGAACTCCTTCAAGACTGTTGGAAGACCATTTTAATGGGACTACCTCTTGAAGCTCATCAAGAGAATGCCAAGAGTGTGCAAAGCAGTAATCAAAGCAAAAGGTGGCTACTTTGAAGAACCTAGAATATGACATATTTTCAGTTGTTTCACACTTGTTTGTTATGTATATAATTCCACATGTGTTAATTCATAGTTTTGATGCCTTCATAGTCATGAAAATAAAGAAAACTCTTTGAATGAGAAGGTGTCCAAGCTTTTGGTCTGTACTGTATATGTTCACTACTAGTATGTTTGTTTCAGCTTGATAAAGACCCAAAAGGTCGAAACGTCGCATAATTCGGTGTGAATAAAAGGTGAAGTTTTTCTATGACATTGGAGTGCCGCAGTTTTCTACAACATTGCAATCAATGGCATAGGAAGATGCCTAAGTGCCCGTGGAGCGCTGAGGCCTCTTCAAACAGCTGTATGTGGAATATACAATTGGAAGTCAACTCGGCTGTCTCTGGAGCTCCCATACAGATGAATGTAGCAGCAGCTTGCAATTTGCATGCTCTAAGGGGTATTCGTTCTCCCAGCAGTAGAATCCCCACTAATCTAATAGATATCTTTTAACAACCGGAATACACCTTTTAAGATGAACCAAAGCAGTAAAACTGAGGCTTTTATTACAGATGGTCAGGCCATAGGGGTTAAAATTTACAAACCTGAGGTACCATGCCATATTTGCTCTCCATAATCTCTATAGCTAAAATTGTACCAGTGTCCCGTTTCCAGAGAGCACAGCTGAGCTAAGGCATTTATTTTCTCCAAGGACGAGCAGTAGAATTTGTATAAAAATGTATCTGTATAGAAAGTGAATCTGAAATCATGGCAGACGAACTGTTTCACGAACCCTGTGACTGACTGTGCCTATCCCCCGCTTCAGGCACTGGACTAATTCTACAGAGGTGAGTATGGTGCAATATACCGTATACGGCATCCCATGGATCTTGCTAGGATTTAGATGTGTACCGCAGTATGTATGCATACAGTTTTCAGTACCTGTGTAATGCAGATACAGAATACAGGGACAGAGCAGCAGCACATCCAGTAGTTCAGGTTCAAATACTCTACTAATGTTGAAAACAATCGTACCATTCACTCTTAGAACATAGTGAGGTTTATTCACCAAACGGCTACAGTTTTTAGCCCACACAAGGCTGATGTAATGTCCATCGGTCTTTAGTCTGGTCTTGCATTTTGCAGTAATCCTAGTTGTTATCCAAGCATTCAGCCTCATGAACACAGCTGTATTAATCCTTGTATAAAACCTCTGATTATTAATATGATCGAGGTATTAATTTCTTTCAGGGGAGAAATGGTGCCTCACAGAAGCAGCATAAGGCCTTAAATATAGTTTAGTATAGATCATTACAAGGCAATCTGTCACCAGTTTTATTATGCCCTAACCTAGGGCAGCATAAAGGTGTGCCAGATACCCAGAGCAAAGCACAGGGTTACTTTGCATTGCATTGCATTAACTGTGTTGAACTCATCCAGAGCGTGTCGGGTAGTCCTCATATATACCTCCGCACCTCCCCCACCCCCCTCGTCACTAATTGACAGCTTTTTCCTTATTGCAGTAAGGGCTCGGAGCTGAGAGAGTTGGAGCTCATGAATATGAGGAATCTCTGACCCACACTGGGTATTTAACCGTTTCAGTGCTCAGCGCATCGGAGCTATTAAATGCTAAACAGGCTCAGTGAGTTCACATAAGTGACCTAGCGATTTGCTCAGGATGTCAGTTACCAGTTTATGCTGCCCCCCAGAACAGCGTAAAACTGGTAATCAATTCCCTAGGTGTAATCCTGCAGGGTCTGGATGTGGCTTTAGGCCCCTTTTCCTGTCCCGAAGGTGTAGACTATTTTTGGGAAGGAAGCGTTCTTTTCTGACAATCACTTGCTCGTCTGTGGAGGAGATCACTGCATGTACATGGGGAGGAGTGATCGCTAATTCCATTGCTCGGCCCCATACAGAATCATTCTTTGCAGCAGCAGCGGAAAGTGTTTAGAGGGAACAACCTGCTGCTGTCAAATGATGATTGAGGTGTCCAAAAAAAAAATCATATTACCCGATGAACGAGGGTCTTGCTTGTTCATCAGGTAATTTGCGCCCCCTTTACACTGGCAGATTATCATCAATAAGCGTGCGCATTAGCGATAATCTGCCCAAATATCGGCCATTGTAAAACATAGACCAAAGGCTGGTGCTGGATGGACATCATTCTATGTTGACAATTGAAAAAGGCTGCTTTTCACATGTGTTGATCACGACAATTCAGCCAAATTTTTAATGCCAAATAAATTGCACTTACAATGACAGCGCTTATCGCCTGTAGAACATGACGCCTTTGGTCATTTAGGCACCGTTATTATTGCTATACGCAGTCTGCGGTCATGAACGTAGCGTGTACACCCAGCCCACTCTCTAATTTGTAATCACAGCCGCTCCAGCGCCAATGACCACTATTCACCCCTCCCCCATCCAACTTGTGTTATTTTTTTGTTTCCTCTTCCCCGGATAGGTTGACATGTCTAAACTGAAGGCTGCTTGATATTTAAAACGTGACAGCCATCATCTGCCTGTGAACATGTATAATAATTTCTTCTCATAAGGAACTGGCTGAGCTGACACTAATCTGTTCTCTTGTCATCTCCCTTTATTATTATTGCTTCTGCTTTTTCTTTTCTTAGCACAATATAGGAAGCGTCTAATTGGAAAAACCAAAGTAATCAAAAAGTCAATTAATCATATAGATGAGCTGTGACACTTAGTGATGCAATCACCAAGAACACATTGCTAGCTGGATGGCAAGGTATTAGAAAGCGTCTTTTAATTTGCTCATGATGTGAAGATTTCCATGACATTTACTGAAGGATAAGTGGCCTTGACACACTTCTTATTGACTGTTAAATGATCAGATAATCCATTTCTAAGTTTGGAATCAGTTGGAATATAAATGTTTTGTAATTTTCGTCCAATACTTTATTTCCTGGATTTGATTGATGACAATTCAACTATATTAAAGGGGTTGTCCGAGATTGGGGACATTGGTCTAATAGTAATCGACTGACATACACATTACAAACATACATGTACTACCTTTATAACATATTGCTCAAGCGCCGTTTTCCTCCTTTCAATTCTTGGCCGGAAGTGAGTGTTTTCTTGTCTTCAGTGACGCACCGGGTCCCTGGCAGGCGAGCAAAGCCTCCTCTTCCGCTGCTCAGGGAGCCCAGTGACGCGCTAAGCCCCGCCCCTCCAGTTCGGTGGCGGCATAGAGCTTTATAATGAATGGAGGCAGGAGGATGAATATGTATGAGGGGGGCGGATCGATGGAGTGAACAATGTGCAGAAGGCATGAATATGTATGAGGGGGGCGGGTGCAGGGACGCGATGTTAGACAGTAGAAACCAGGAGATGCCGCCCTCCACTGGGACCCACAATGCAGTGCGGCAGGAAGTGATCGCACAGATAAACAGATATTTAAACATTCTGTTGGGGACTGTAGGAGCCATGCTCCAGTGTAGAAGCTACCTAAAACCATCTTGGGAACATAGACTCGGCTACTAAAGGTGAGTAAGATGTGTTTTTTTTTAAATCAGTAGTATTAACCCCTTAAGGACATAGGACGTACCGGTACGCCCTATTTCCCGAGTCCTTAAGGACACAGGACGTACCGGTACGTCCTGACTTAAAATCTGTATTCCGGCGCCCGAGGGGTTAAACGGAACGGGATTTCGGCTGAAATCCTTCAGCCGGCATCCTGTGACAACGCCAGGGGGGGTCATGTGACCCCCCCGTGTCGGCGATCGCAGCAAACCGCAGGTCAATTCAGACCTGCGGTTTGCTGCGCTTTTTGCAGTTTCTGATGCCTGCGGTCCCTGACCGCGGGGATCAGAAACTTTAGAGTGGCTAAAATCATTATTATTCACCCCCCCCTGCACCCCTGCATGATTTGATGCCGGCGGGTGGTGCAGGGGGGGTGTCGCATGCGGTGGGGGCGTTGCGGGAGGCGGGCGGTGCGGCAGGCGGGATCGCGATCCCCCGCCCGCCTCCCCATGAATGATCGTTGGTGTCTAGTGGTTATACCAGGGTGCCAGCACATTGCTGGCACCCTGGTACAAACGGCTGACATCTGTGCAGATGTCAGCCGTTTAACCCTTTCCATACCGCGGTCCGTACGGACCGCTGTATGGAAAAAGTTAACTGTCATCGTCAGGGAGCTCCCTCCCTCTCCATCGGGGGGCTGCTGTGCCTTTGCAGCCCCCCGATGGAGAGGGAGAGAGCTCCCAGAGAGCCCCCCTCAGCCCCGTGCTTACCCTTCCCCGTCTGCGAAGTTCTGAGCAGACGGGGAGGGTTCCCATGGCAACAGGACGCCTGCTCAGGCGTCCTGCTGTCCATGGTGCTGAACAGATCTGTGCTAAAAGCACAGATCTGTTCAGTGTAAGTAAAATACAGTACAGAACAATATATATTGTTCTGTACTGTATTATACAAACATCAGACCCACTGGATCTTCAAGAACCAAGTGGGTCTGGGTCAAAAAAATGTAAAAAGAAGTGAAAAAAGTTAAGATAAAAAAAAAACCATTTATCACTGAATAAAAATTAAAAAAATAAAATAAACTACACATATTAGGTATCGCCGCGTCCGTAACGACCTGATCTATAAAACGGTCATGTTACTTTCCCCGCACGGTGAACGCCATAAAAATAAAAAAATAAAAACTATGAGAAAATTGAAATTTTGCCCACCTTACTTCCCAAAAAAGGTAATAAAAGTGATCAAAAAAGTCGCATGTACGCCAAAATAGTACCAATCAAACCGTCATCTCATCCCGCAAAAAATGAGACCCTACTCAAGATAATCGCCCAAAAGCTGAAAAAACTATGGCTCTTAGACTATGGAAACACTAAAACATGATTTTTTTTTGTTTCAAAAATGAAATCATTGTGTAAAACTTACATAAATAAAAAAAGTATACATATTAGGTATCACCGCGTCCGTATCGACCGGCTCTATAAAAATATCACATGACCTAACCCCTCAGATGACCACCGTAAAAAAAATAAAAATAAAAACAGTGTAAAAAAAGCCATTTTTGCCATCTTACGTCACAAAAAGTGTAATAGCAAGCGATCAAAAAGTCATATGCACCCCAAAATAGTGCCAATCAAACCGTCATCTCATCCCGCAAAAAATGAGACCCTACTCAAGATAATCGCCCAAAAACTGAAAAAACTATGGCTCTTAGACTATGGAGACACTAAAACATTTTTTTGGTTTTAAAAATGAAGTTATTGTATAAAACTTACATAAATAAAAAAAAATGTATACATATTAGGTATCGCCGCGTCCGTGACAACCTGCTCTATAAAATTACCACATGATCTAACCTGTCAGATGAATGTTGTAAATAACAAAAAAAAAAAACGTGCCAAAAAAGCTATTTCTTGTTACCTTGCTGCACAAAAAGTGTAATATAGAGCAACCAAAAATCATATGTACCCTAAACTAGTACCAACAATACTGCCACCCTATCCCGTAGTTTCTAAAATGGAGTCACTTTTTTGGAGTTTCTACTCTAGGGGTGCATCAGGGGGGCTTCAAATGGGACATGGTGTCAAAAAAACCAGTCCAGCAAAATCTGCCTTCCAAAAACCATATGGCATTCCTTTCCTTCTGCGCCCTGCCGTGTGCCCGTACAGCGGTTTACGAACACATATTAGGTGTTTCTGTAAACTACAGAATCAGGGCCATAAATAATGAGTTTTGTTTGGCTGTTAACCCTTGCTTTGTAACTGGAAAAAAAATATTAAAATGGAAAATCTGCCAAAAATTTGAAATTTTGAAATTGTGTCTCTATTTTCCATAAAATCTTGTGCAACACCTAAAGGGTTAACAACGTTTGTAAAATCAGTTTTGAATACCTTGAGGGGTGTAGTTTCTTAGATGGGGTCACTTTTATGGAGTTTCTACTCTAGGGGTGCATCAGGGGGGCTTCAAATGGGACATGGTGTCAAAAAAACAGTCCAGCAAAATCAGCCTTCCAAAAACCAAACGGCGCACCTTTCACTCTACGCCCTACTGTGTGGCCGTACAGTAGTTTACGGCCACATATGGGGTGTTTCTGTAAACAGCAGAGTCAGGGCAATAAAGATACAGTCTTGTTTGGCTGTTAACCCTTGCTTTGTTAGTGTAAAAAATGGGTTAAAATTGAAAATTAGGCAAAAGAATGAAATTCTCAAATTTCATCCCCATTTGCCAATAACTCTTGTGCAACACCTAAAGGGTTAACGATGTATGTAAAATCAGTTTTGAATACCTTGAGGGGTGTAGTTTCTTAGATGGGGTCACTTTTAGGGAGTTTCTCCTCTAGGGGTGCATCAGGGGGCTTCAAATGGGACATGGTGTCAAAAAACCAGTCCATAAAAATCAGCCTTCCAAAAACCATACGGCGCACCTTTCACTCTACGCCCCGCTGTGTGGCCATACAGTAGTTTACGGCCACATATTGGGTGTTTCTGTAGACGGCAGAGTCAGGGCAATAAAGATACAATCTTGTTTGGCTGTTAACCCTTGCTTTGTTAGTGGAAAAAATGGGTTAAAATGAAAAATTAGACAAAAAAATGAAATTCTCAAATTTCCTCCCCATTTGCCAATAACTCTTGTGCAACACCTAAAGGGTTAACAATGTATGCAAAATCAGTTTTGAATACCTTGAGGGGTGTAGTTTCTTAGATGGGGTAATTTTTGGGTGGTTTCTATTATGTAAGCCTCGCAAAGTGACTTCAGAGCTGTAGTGGTCCCTAAAAATTGAGTTTTTGTAAATTTCTGAAAAATTTCAAGATTTGCTTCTAAACTTCTAAGCCTTATAACTTCCCCAAAAAATAAAATATCATTCCCAAAACAATTCAAACATGAAGTAGACATATGGGGAATGTAAAGTCATCACAATTTTTGGGGGTATTACTATGTATTACAGAAGTAGAGAAACTGAAACTTTGAAATTTTTCAAATTTTTTCAAATTTTTGGTAAATTAGGTATTTTTTTGTGCAAAAAAAATAATTTTTTTGACTTCATTTTACCAGTGTCATGAAGTACAATATGTGACGAAAAAACAATCTCAGAACGGCCTGGATAAGTCAAAGCGTTTTAAAGTTATGAGCACTTAAAGTGACACTGGTCAGATTTGCAAAAAATGGCCTGGTCCTTAAGGTGAAAATGAGCCCGGTCCTTAAGGGGTTAAAGAAGAGCCTCCTTCTCATCTCTGCAACCTTATAATAACATGCATGGCTACATTGAAAAAAAGGCAGAAGTGCATCAAGTCCAACCTAATAATACTTTTGATCCTGAGTAAGGCAAAAACCCCTATGAGTGGGATGCCAATTACTCTATATAAGAAGGAATATTCCTTTCCAACTAAAAATATGGAATTGGATGGGTAGCGAGAGGTAAATGGCTGATAACAGGAGAACTAGACAGTTCACTCTGATAAGATATATTTCTTATGGCCGCTTCTACTATTAAGTTATGCAAAGTGCGTAAAAAGTTAGCGCAACATCGTGTGGCAGATAGCTCCATAGTGTCAATGTGTGTCCACTAAAGAATCCTCATCTTTGATGGTTGTGAAACCTTCTTTCTTTTAGATGTAGAGGGCGTCCTCTTGTCATCGTTGCAGCTCCAGGTACAAAAATATCAGAAAGATCTTTGTAGTCAATTCATATAATCGTACATTGTAATTAGATCTCTTGTAAGGAGTCTTTTTTTTTCAAACTCAACCCCGAAGTTTGAGAACCTGTCTTGGTACTGTAAACCACCCATTCCCTTAAATACCTTTGATGCCCTTCTACGCACTCAAAGTCAATCATGACAGCCCAAAATGACGCACAGTATTCCATGTGGATAGACATAGCTAAGATAGTACATCTATACATCTTTGGATGCATCCCATGATTTTATTTGCTTTGACAGTAGCCTGGCACTGGGTCATGAAGGTTGAGTTTGCAGTCCACCAATATCTCCAAGTCTTTTAGTGTCAGTTTTAACCAGTGTTTTACTGTAATAATTGTAGAATGTTTGCTGTACCCAAGTGCATGACCTTATTTTTATCCTCATCCTTCTCTTCACCCAAAGATTCAGCTTCCTCAGATCATCAGGAGACTTGAGCGTTGTTACTGTCTGTCCTCTGGAGTTCATTACTGAACTACAGGCCTGCTTTCTGCTTGTAGATCATTAATTCCTTGCAGCCCGGTCTGTCATCAATTTTCTTTTTAACAATTACTTTACTAAATACCACCCCCAATATTGACTAGTAGGAATGGTTTTCCCACATTTCACCATCATAATGTGAACACTTCCGCTGTATCTAAGCAGTTTAGGAGTGATCTTGGAGACAAAGAGCTTATTCTTTTCCCCACTCTGGTCCATCTTTGACTAGAGAATGGCTAGCTGAACGTGCCTGATGTCATCACACACACACACACTGATCAAGACGTTCAGGAGAGGGGCTGTGCTTAACCAGCTACACCAAATTGCCACCAGATCAATGTTCCTGCAGTACTATAGGAGTTCCTGCCCTTGGTCCTCACAGCCACTTTCTTTACCACTCTCCTGAGACCTAGCATCTGCCTCCTAACCTTTTCAGCTTGCTGTTTCCACTACAGCCAATTTCACTTCACCCCTTTTACCCATTGAAACAGTTCAGGAGTGCAGAGAAGTGTTGAAGTACCGGTAAGGACCTGTATGATGGGACACTATGGGTGGAGATCTTCTGCTGTGTATGTGATAGGGTAGGGTTTCCCCCTGTGAGTCAAATACTAGGAGTTGCAGCTCTTTACTTATACCCACTCCCTATAATATGCTCTTATAGCCCATAATAACTTCCTAGGAATGCTGCAGATTGTAATTCTCTCTTCTTATATCCCTCTCCATGTATTGGATACTGATGCCCCATAACAAGGGTCCATTCACACGTCCTTATGTATTTTGCGGATCCGCAAAACATGGACACCGGCAATGTGCGTTTTGCATTTTGCGAACTGCACATCGCCGGCACTCTCATAGAAAATGCGGACAAAAATAGGACATGTTCTATTTTTTTGCGGAGTGGAAGTGCGGATCCGCAAATGCGGAATCGAACAGCACATTCCGGCCTCATTGAAAATGAATGGGTCCGCACCTGTTCCGCAAAATTGCGGAACGGATGCGGACCCATTTTGCGGACGTGTCAATGGACCCTAACAGTCTGGACATGCAGGGAGTTGTATGTAATGTCTACTGATGCCCATAAGAAGTCTGAACGTGCTGGGAGTTACAGTTCTCTCCACGTGTACCCCTCTCTATGTAATGGCCACCGATGCCCCATAATGTCTGGTCATGCTGGGAGCTGTAGTTCTCTCCTCTTATAGCCCTTTTCCTATAATGTTGTAGAATGTATCATTATGCAGCAATTATGCTTTATTTGCATAAAACTGGAAAAACTCTTTACCATGCAGTCCATTTGTTTACTCCTGAAGAATTATAAGAAAGTATTTAAAGCTGATCCTACCCCCATACACCAGGTATTAAATAGTATTATCAACCCTGCCTTGTGCAGTAAATAGGATTTCACCATTATGATGTGTCAGGATTTTCCGCAAAATGAAATTTATGAGACACTAAATGTCCATCTCCACAGCAGAGCGGCTTTATTCTGTAACTCTTTCACACTAATCTGTTTGGTAGGATACACTCGTACCAGTGGCATGATAATGTAATGATCTCTTCTTTCTCTCTATTCAGGGCTTAGCCAAGTGTCACTGCGCTTTTCAATAATAGCCTGTGGGCTCTAGACAGCAGAAACTATATAATAAGAAATTCAGGTTTATGGACAGAAGTCTTTTTTTTTTTTTTTTTTTTTTTGTGTGTGGGCATAATAAGATGAGCAGTCAAAGCACATATATCTACCTAGAATAAAGAAGTTTTAGACCAAATTCCATAATTTATTCCAAGGTTCTGTCTATCCACATTTAAAGTATTCACAAATAAGCTCAAAAATAGGCATTAGATATTAAATGACGTGATTGTTAATCCTTAGTTTTTATGAAATGGACATTTATTCAGTTACAATTAATTGTGACATACAGGTATGGATAATAGCTATTCAACAAGTGTTCTATGAAAGGCCCTTTTAGTATCAGGGCTGTGGAGTCGTTAAGCCTAAGCTCTGACTCCTGCATTTTATCACACTCTCGACTCCTTCATAAATGGCCAATAATATAGTAATAACAGATTTACAGTAGTAAACTGGTAACATCAGGCTTTCTCTTACCATCTTGTAAGTAATCGGGCTACTTAGAACTTAAACCATTTTTATTGAAATACAATACAGGTCATTACGGATGCAACAATAACAAATTTGTCTATTTTTATGTTTTTGTTTCAGTTTTACATAATAAAGCATTTTTGAAAATCAGTTTTTTGTGTCCATTTTCTAAAAGCTATTTTATTTTTTATTTTTTTTCTGCCAATCGTCTTGTGTAGGGGCTAGTTTTTTTGCGGGAAGAGTTGACGTTTTTTTGATACCATATACTTTTTTGGGGCAAGACGACTGTCTATTTTTTATTTTTAAGTTTTACACAGTAAAAGCATTTTTTCAGGCGACACTCTTATATAGGGGCTCGTTTTTTGTGGAATGAGGTGACTGGTACCATTTTGGGTACATAAGACTTTTGATTGCTTGGTATTGTACTTTTTGTGAGGCAAGGTGACCAAAAAATTTCAGACTTTTAATTATTTTTATTTACGGCATTCACCTGACGGGTTGGATCATGTTCTATTTTTATAGAGCCGGTCGTTACGGATGCAGCGATACCCAATATGATTTTTATTTTATTTTATTTACTTTTTAATATGTGTTTATTATGGGAAAGGGATGTTTTTGTTTTTTTTTACTTAAAAGGTTTATTCTTTTTATTATGAAAAACACCTTTTTTTTTTTTGTCCCACTGTGGGACTTTTAACTTTTAGGGGTCTGATCCCCTCTGCAATGCATCACAATACATGTGTATTGTAATGCATTGACTTTCAGTATATTACCAGTGTAATACAAAGACTGAAAATCAGTTCCATTTACCTTAATAGGGCTTGCAGAAATCCATGTTCTTACTGCCCCATTTAAATGAATGGAACTCAGGCATCGGGTCCCCGTCACCGCAGCGCAAGGACTATACCCTCTGCAAACCCTTTGTATGCCATGGTCAGTGCTGACCGTGGCTTACTAGGGGTTAATACGCCGCCTTTGCTGTATGCACCAATTCTGGCATATACATTATGGGCTCGGCATGCAGGAATAGCCGGACCCATGCTGCTGATCGAGGAGGCGCAGCTCCTGAACCCTCCCTATCAGAGTGCTGCACATGTATGGCTCTGGAACTTAAGTCACGTCTTGCAGCCCTCTTACATGTTCGGTGCTGGGATTCTACAGGTTAAAGAAGACCAGTTAGCTCTCCTGCATTTCTATTTTAGTAAATACTTGTACTTGACATAAGGGAAAAGGTAGATCCTCCTGGTTGCTATGGATTTGTCTGTTGGCAAAACCGGGGAGTACAATCTAAAGGATTATGCATTTTTCTCCCTTAACGTCCATAGGTATAGAATTTTCCTCAGTGAATCTCTAAGTTGCAGCACTTGAGTCTGTTAGGGTTGGATTGAACACCAGTTCACAGCACCAAATCGGAAAACAGAAACGTGGTTGGTCAGAGCAGGCATTGTTCTTGCAACACAATAATCAGGCAGAAGGTAGGGCAGACATGAGTACAAAGCTAGGACAAGTCAACTCTATACTAAGGAACACAGCAGGAGAAATAATTTCACAGTGTGGTTGTTGGAACCTATTGCTCATGCACTGGAGGGATGGGGGAGTGGTCAATAAATAACAGACCTAGATGACATCATCATAGGATGTAGCATAGTGTTGCATAGCCCCAGAACATGCCTTGGTTGCAGTAGCTGGGTGTGGTTGGGAAGCACAGACAGCCTCACAGAACTCTAGAGTTGAATGGACCGAGAAAGCCAGAGATATACAGTACAGACCAAAAGTTTGGACACACCTTCTCATTCAAAGAGTTTTCTTTATTTTCATGACTATGAAGGCACCAAAACTATGAATTAACACATGTGGAATTATATACATAACAAACAAGTGTGAATCAACTGAAAATATGTCATATTCTAGGTTCTTCAAAGTAACCACCTTTTGCTTTGATTACTGCTTTGCAATTTCTTGGCATTCTCTTAATGAGCTTCCAGAGGTAGTCCCCTGAAATGGTCTTCCAACAGTCTTGAAGGAGTTCCCAGAGATGCTTAGCACTTGTTGGCCCTTTTGCCTTCACTCTGCGGTCCAGCTCACCCCAAACCATCTCGATTGGGTTCAGGTCCGGTGACTGTGGGGGCCAGGTCATCTGGCGCAGCACCCCATCACCATCCTTCATGGTCAAATAGCCCTTACTTTCAAAGTTTTCCCAATTTTTCGGCTGACTGACTGACCTTCATTTCTTAAAGTAATGATGGCCACTCGTTTTTCTTTACTTAGCTGCTTTTTTCTTGCCATAATACAAATTCTAACAGTCTATTCAGTAGGACTATCAGCTGTGTATCCACCTGACTTCTCCTCAACACAATTGATGGTCCCAACCCCATTTTTATAAGGCAAGAAATCCCACTTATTAAACCTGACAGGGCACACCTGTGAAGTGAAAACCATTTCAGGGGACTACCTCTTGAAGCTCATCAAGAGAATACCAAGAGTGTGCAAAGCAGTAATCAAAGCAAAAGGTGGCTACTTTGAAGAACCTAGAATATGACATATTTTCAGTTGTTTCACACTTGTTTGTTATGGATATAATTCCACATGTGTTAATTCATAGTTTTGATGCCTTCAGTGTGAATCTACAATTTTCATAGTCATGAAAATAAAGAAAACTCTTTGAGAAGGTGTGTCCAAACTTTTGGTCTGTACTGTATTTGCATAGCAAACCAGGAGATACTGAGAGAGATGTGAGCTGCTGCAACCGACATGGCACACAGTGAGTGTGACATTATTCTTCACAAAAGTACAGTTCTGAGGCATAATTTCATGGAACTCTGCATTTTGCTATTCCTCCTAAAATGTATGAATAAATTGACAACTGGGTATTACCAGTTGGTGTGTCCCCCTACAAACTCTGCGAATTTCTGTACACACACCAACACCGGATCACTACACATTGACAGTGTTTCTAGTGCCAGACTGTGTAGAGAGGTGGAATAACAGAGGAAAAAGACAATGCAGAGTTCTAAGTAAAGGTGCTTTAGCTTTATTCATGGGGAAAGAACGTCTCCAGAATAACGTTTTCTGCCATGGCTTTGCTGCACATTAGAAAAGCGTAAAGGGCATATTTATTAAGATGATCAGTCATAATATGCCCCTGTGCTGGAGGTAGATCCGCCGGAGTTATGAAGAGGCATCGGCCGTATCCTGCGCCAATTTTAAATGTAAGCCAGCTTACTTGCTGTCTTACATTTAGAACATTTTCTATGCCTTTACCAGGAGTAGAAAATGATGAATGAGACAGGCCTGCCGGCCCTTCCCCGCCCACACCAGTGGGGAAGAAGTTACAGATTCTGCCGCAACATGGCGTGTGACAGAGTCTGCATATAGGCCCCCATTGTCTGAGATGAGACAACCCCTTTAAGAAACATTCTTATCAGTAAGATAAGAACTGAGCTATAATGAGTGTTTAGGAGGTCATAGAGCAGAGACAAGGACTCTGTCTGGCCCTGGTCTGACGGAAAAGACAGAAAATCCAAAAGGTGCTTCTAGTGCATGTCAGCTCTGTACAGAAAAAAGGATGCCATATTTTTAATAAAGACCAATTAAAAAATATATTTTTAGCTCAAAATGAGTACAATGCAGTAATAAAAACAATGTACTCAAAGGTGCATATGTAGCCTTTAAATTCCACAGCACACGGTCAAATTCACTCTCTATTACTTCAGATTTCTTTTGCTTTCTGCCTTTTTGGCCTCCTGCACACGACCGTTGTGTGCACCCGTGGCCGTTGTGCCGTTTTCCGTTTTTTTTCGCGGACCCATTGACTTTCAATGGGTCCGTGGAAAAAACGGAAAATGCACCGTTTTGCAGCCGCATCCGTGATCCGTGTTTCATGGCCGTGAAAAAAATATGACCTGTCCTATTTTTTTCACGGCCAACGGTTCACGGACCCATTCAAGTCAATGGGTCCGTGAAAGAACACGGATGCACACAAGATTGGCATCCGTGTCAGTGATCCGTGGCCGTAGGTTAGTTTTTATACAGACGGATCCGAAGATCCGTCTGCATAAAGCTTTTTCAAAGCTGAGTTTTCACTTCGTGAAAACTCAGAACCGACAGTATATTCTAACACAGAAGCGTTCCCATGGTGATGGGGACGCTTCTAGTTAGAATACACTACAAACTGTGTACAAGACTGCCCCCTGCTGGCTGGCAGCACTCGATCTCTTACAGGGGGCCGTGATCAGCACAATTAACCCCTTCAGGTGCGGCACCTGAAAGGGTTAATTGTACTATCATATCCCCCTGTAAGAGATCAGGGCTGCCAGGCAGCAGGGGGCAGACCCCCCCCTTCCTCCCCAGTTTGAATATCATTGATGGCCAGTGCGGCCCCCCCCCCCCCCCCCTCTATTGTAATTATTCGTTGGTGGCACAGTGTGCGCCCCCCCTCCCTCCCTCTATTGTAATAATTCGTTGGTGGCACAGTGTGCGCCCCCCATCGGCCCCCCTCCCTCTATAGCATTAACAACATTGGTGGCCAGTGTGCGGCCTCCCATCTCCCCCCCTCATCATTGGTGGCAGCGGAGTTCCGAGTTCCGATCGGAGTCCCAGTTTAATCGCTGGGGCTCCGATCGGTAACCATGGCAACCAGGACGCTACTACAGTCCTGGTTGCCATGGTTACATAGCAATAGTACAATAGTAGAAGATTCATACTTACCGGCTGCTGCGATGTTCGTGTCCGGCCGGGAGCTCCACCTACTGGTAAGTGACAGCCTCAGGTCTGTGCGGCGCATTGCTAAATGAACTGTCACTTACCAGTAGGAGGAGCTCCCGGCCGGACACGAACATTGCAGCTCCCAGGTAAGTATGAATCTTTTACTATTGTACTATTGCTAGTAACCCGCTGCCACCAATGATCGGGGGGGGGGGGGGAGATGGGAGGCCGCACACTGGCCACCAATGTTGTTGTTGCTATAGAGGGAGGGGGGGGGGCCGATGGGGGGCACACACTGTGCCACCAACGATTTATTACAATAGAGGGAGGAAGGGGGGCGGGGGGGCGCACACTGTGCCACCAACGATTTATTACAATAGAGGGAGGAAGGGGGGGGGGCGCACACTGTGCCACCAACAAATTATTACAATAGAGGGAGGAAGGGGGGGGGGGCGCACTGGCCACCAATGATATTCAAACTGGGGAGGGGGGGGGTCTGCCCCCTGCTGCCTGGCAGCCCTGATCTCTTACAGGGGGATATGATAGCACAATTAACCCCTTCAGGTGCGGCACTTGAGGGGTTAATTGTGCTGATCACGGCCCCCTGTAAGAGATCGGATACTGCTAGGCAGCAGGGGGCAGTCATGTACACAGTTTGTAGTATATTCTAACTAGAAGCGTCCCCATCACCATGGGAACGCCTCTGTGTTAGAATATACTGTCGGAAATGAGGTTTCACGATCTAACTCATATCCGACAGTATATTCTAACATAGGGGCGTTCCCATGGTGATGGGGACGCTTCAAGTTAAAATATACCATCGGATTGGAGAAAACTCCGATCCGATGGTATAAAAGGGACTCCAGACTTTACATTGAAAGTCAATAGGGACGGATCCGTTTGAAATGGCACCATATTGTGTCAACGTCAAACGGATCCGTCCCCATTGACTTGCATTGTAATTCAGGACGGATCCGTTTGGCTCCGCACGGCCAGGCGAACACCAAAACGACTTTTTTTTCATGTCCGTGGATCCTCCAAAAATCAAGGAAGACCCACGGACGAAAAAACGGTCACGGATCACGGAAAAACGGGACCCGTTTTTGCTGACCGCAAAAAAATACGTTCGTGTGCAGGAGGCCTTTCTTTAGTAAAAAATACATTATTTTACAGGCATTTCCTTCCATGCTCACAATTTTTTGGCTGCAGGAGGAAATGATAGATTATTGTTAGGTAGGCTACACTGTGAACCCTACACCACATGTGTTCATGTAAGTGATCTTATGTTTCACGGTTTATTAGTGCGTCTTCCAGAACTCACTACTAGTAGTGTTGAGCGAACTTGTGTTTTAAGTTCGGCGTCTAAAGTTCAGGTTATCGAAGAATCGCGTTATGGATTCCGCCACCACGGACCATAATGGAATTTAGAATCCATAACGTGATTCTTCGATAACCCAAACTTTAGACGCAGAACTTAAAACACAAGTTCGCTCAACACTAACTACTAGCCAAACGTGTCTAGTCAAATCAAATCAGCTGTGTATCCACCTGACTTCTCCTCAACGCAACTGATGGTCCCAACCCCATTTATAAGGCAAGAAATCCCACTTATTAAACCTGACAGGGCACACCTGTGAAGTGAAAACCATTTCAGGGGACTACTGTCACGGCGGGCGTGCACTCAGTATGACAGATAACGAACCAACCAGGCTCTGGGCGAGAGACAGGGAAGGGTCACCTCCTAGCTAATCCCTGACCTCTTTCTCTGCACTGCTCAGCCCATCTACAGATCTTGAAGGTAGATCTGAGATGTCCCCGTGCCTGGGCTGACAAAACCCTGAATTCCCTGAGATGGTGAAGTGGGAAATAGGAGCAGCCTGCTCGCACAGAACCTGGATGGGAAAGATGACACAAAACAACCAACTAGAAACAACACTTATCTTCCTGAGCTGGAGCAGACAGCCAACCTTCCTTCCTAGCTTCCAAGATCACAATAATGAATATAATCCTCTCAGGGCACTGGGCAGAGGAGCTATTTAAACTAATGACTCCACCCAGTGCACCTGATGAGGGGCGGATCCAGCACGACTCCAAAACAAACACTAAACTCGTGCTGCAATCCTGGCCGACATCCGCACATCGTCAGAGTGGGGCATGACAGTACCCCCCCCCCCCCTCTACGGGTGACCTCCGGACACCCTGGACCAACCTTATCCGGATGGGACCTATGAAAGGCCCTCACCAGACGGCTGGCGTTGACATCTGACGCCGGAACCCACATCCTCTCCTCAGGACCGTATCCCCTCCAGTGAACCAGGTACTGGAGGGAACCCCGCAGAACTCTCGAGTTGAGAATCCTGGAGATCTCGAACTCCAAGTTTCCCTCGACCAGAACAGGAGGAGGAGGCAATGGCGATGGTACCACCGGTTTAACATATTTTTTTAGTAAAGACTTGTGGAAGACATCGTGGATCCTCCAAGTCTGCGGCAGATCAAGTCGAAATGCCACAGGATTGATCACAGCAGAAATCTTATATGGACCAACAAATCTTGGACCCAGTTTCCAAGATGGCATTCTCAACTTGATATTCCTAGTGGACAACCACACCAAATCACCCACACACAGGTCCGGACCAGTCACACGTCTCCTGTCAGCCATTCGTTTATACCTCTCACCCATCCTCTCCAAATTCCCTTGAATCCCCCGCCAGATAGAGGATAAGGCAGAAGAGAATCTCTCCTCCTCTGGCATACCGGAGGAACCAGACCCAGAAAAGGTACCAAACTGAGGATGGAAACCGTATGCACCAAAAAATGGGGACTTACCCGTGGACTCCTGCCTACGGTTATTCAATGCAAATTCTGCTAAGGGCAAGAACGAGGACCAGTCCTCCTGATTCTCAGCCACAAAGCACCTCAAGTAGGTCTCCAGGTTTTGATTGGTACGCTCCGTCTGACCATTCGACTGTGGATGAAAAGCCGACGAGAAAGAAAGTTGAATGCCAAGTCGAGAGCAGAACGCCCTTCAAAACCTGGAGACAAACTGCGTGCCCCTATCAGAGACAATATCCGAAGGAATACCGTGCAATTTAACAATATTATCCACAAAAATCTGCGCAAGAGTCTTAGCGTTAGGCAGACTTGTTAGTGGTATAAAGTGAGCCATTTTACTGAAACGATCGACTACCACCAAAATCACTGTTCTCCCGGAGGAACTCGGTAGGTCCTTAATAAAGTCCATGGACAAATGTGTCCAAGGACGAGATGGAATAGACAATGGAAGAAGTGAACCAGACGGTCGAGTATGAGCAACCTTAGACCGAGCGCAGGTTTCACAAGCTGCCACATAATTCTCAATACTCTTACGCAAACCTGGCCACCAGAACCTCCGGGACACCAGATCACAGGTGGACTTACCACCAGGATGTCCAGCGAGAACAGTATCGTGATGTTCGTTAAACACCTTGTATCGTAGGCCCTCAGGAACAAACAACCTCCCTGGGGGACACGAACCAGGAGCCCCCTCCTGAGCTCCCAACACCTCCATCTCCAATTCAGGGTACAGAGCGGAGACCACCACTCCATCCGCCAAAATCGGCGCTGGATCTTCTGAATCACCTCCCCCAGGGAAGCTGCGAGACAAGGCATCAGCCTTGACGTTCTTGACCCCTGGGCGAAAGGTAACCACGAAATTGAACCTGGTAAAAAAAAGTGACCAGCTGGCCTGCCTAGGGTTCAGACGCTTGGCAGATTGCAGGTAAGCCAAATTCTTATGGTCAGTATACACCGTAACGGGGTGAGACGCCCCCTCCAACCAGTGGCGCCATTCCTCAAAGGCCAACTTGATAGCCAACAACTCTCTATCTCCAACATCATAATTCCTCTCGGCAACCGAGAGCTTCTTGGAGAAGAAGGCACACGGGACCCACTTGCCAGGAGATAATCCCTGTGACAGCACCGCCCCAACCCCCACCTCTGATGCATCAACCTCCACTACGAATGGTTGAGACACATCCGGCTGCACCAGAATGGGAGCGGATGCAAAACGCTCCTTAACAGCCGAAATGGCCTGCAACGCCTCATCCAACCAGACAGAGACATCGGCGCCCTTCTTGGTCATATCAGTAAGAGGTTTTACTAGGGTAGAATAATTCGAAATAAATTTCCTATAATAATTTGTAAACCCCAAGAACCGCATCAAAGCTTTCTGATTCTCTGGTCGGTCCCACTCCAGAACCGCCCGGACCTTTTCGGGGTCCATACGAAAAACCGGAATCAGAAAGCATGTATCCCAAGAACGGAAGCTCTTGCACCGCAAACAAACATTTCTCCAATTTGGCATACAACTTATTCTCCCGAAGGATCGTCAAAACCTGTCTAACATGATCCTGATGGGTCTTCAGATCAGGAGAATAAATTAAAATGTCATCCAGGTAAACTACTACGAACCTCCCCACCAAGTGATGAAAAATGTCATTGACGAATCGCTGAAATACTGCTGGCGCGTTCGTCAACCCAAAAGGCATCACCAGGTTTTCAAAATGACCCTCGTGCGTATTGAAGGCCGTTTTCCACTCATCCCCCGCCTTGATCCTGATCAGATTGTAGGCTCCTCTCAAATCCAACTTGGAGAACACCTTGGCTCCAACAATCTGATCAAAAAGATCAGAGATCAAGGGCAGGGGATATGGATCTCGGACTGTAATACGGTTCAACTCCCGGAAATCCAAACACGTTCTCAGTGATCCATCTTTTTTCTTCACAAAGAACAAACCTACTGCCACTGGAGACTTAGATGGTCTAATATGACCCTTTGCCAAACTCTCGGCGACATACTTTCGCATGACCTCTCTTTCGGGTTGAGAGAGATTGTAAAGCCGAGACTTTGGCAACTTGGCGCCAGGAATGAGATTAACTGGACAATCATAGTCCCGATGAGGGGGCAATTCCTGAGCCCCACCCTCCGAAAAGACATCCGCAAAATCCGAGAGATACGGAGGTAAAGCCGTAATGGACACTTCAGAAATAGATGTGACAAGACAATTGTCCGAACAAAACTCGATCCAACCAATGATTTGTTTCGCTTGCCAGTCTGTAATTGGGTTATGTCTAATCAACCATGGCAACCCCAAAACTATAGGAGCTGGCAAATCCTTCATGACAAAACAAGAAATAATTTCAGCATGTGAATCACCCACCCTTAAATGAATACCATGAACAATGTGAGTGAGACTCCTTTGAGAAAGAGGGGAAGAATCAATTGCAAAAACACGAATCTCGTTCTCTAACGTGCAAGTACTTAGTCCCAGGCCTTGAAGAAAAAGAAAGTCAATTAGGTTTACCCCAGCACCACAATCAAGGAATACATCAACAAACACATTTTTTGACTCTAGCGCCACCATAGCTGAAAGGAGAAAACGGGAACTGCAGGGAGCTTGCATACCTGTCTGCTCCATCACACCATTCATACTACCAAGTGTGAGGGAGTTTTTTTTTTATTTTTTCCTTTTCTCTTCCACCTGTGATTTAACATGAGGACAAGAAAAAATAAAATGACCCCTCTTTCCACAAAAGTAACATAGTTTGTGCAATTTGCACAAAGTCTCTACTATCAGAATGGCAAGAAATCTGACCCAATTGCATGGGTTCCTCCGCTACTCCAGAGTTATAAGCAATATCACCCTGGGCAGAAGAAGAAACAAAAACACACGCAGGAGGGATCCCCTGCACGGAGGGACCCTTACCTCTCTCTCGGATACGTCTATCCAACCGTATAGCCAAAGACATCGCATTCTCTAAAGTATCCGGATACTCATGAAAAGCCAGGGCATCCTTCAACCTTTCAGATAACCCCTGACAAAACTGACTACGTAACGCGGGGTCGTTCCACCCCGACTCAGTAGCCCACCTCCTAAACTCTGTACAGTAACCCTCTGCAGTATGTTCACTCTGCAGTAAGTTACGCAATTTCGATTCTGCCATCGAGACCCGATCTGGGTCATCGTAAATCAATCCCAGGGCTTGGAAAAATTCCTCCACTGACCGGAGAGCCAGAGAACCGGGCGGCAGAGAAAAAGCCCAGGATTGAGCGTCCCCTTTAAGCAGAGACATGATGATACCAACCCTCTGATCCTCATTACCTGACGAAAATGGACGCAGTCGAAAGTACAATTTGCATGACTCTTTAAAGCGGAAAAAATCATCCATACTCCCTGTAAATCTGTCGGGAAGAGCGACTTTAGGCTCCCCACCAATTTGACCTGTACCTGATGCCAGAAACCTCTGACACTGTGTGACCGTACCACGCAGATCCGCAACCTCTAGGGATAAACCCTGCATGCGGTCAACCAGTGCATCAATTGACGCCATCACAAAAGCGCTGAGTGATGGCAGTCACAGTATGGCGGATTATAATGTCACGGCGGGCGTGCACTCAGTATGACAGATAACGAACCAACCAGGCTCTGGGCGAGAGACAGGGAAGGGTCACCTCCTAGCTAATCCCTGACCTCTTTCTCTGCACTGCTCAGCCCATCTACAGATCTTGAAGGTAGATCTGTGATGTCCCCGTGCCTGGGCTGACAAAACCCTGAATTCCCTGAGATGGTGAAGTGGGAAATAGGAGCAGCCTGCTCGCACAGAACCTGGATGGGAAAGATGACACAAAACAACCAACTAGAAACAACACTTATCTTCCTGAGCTGGAGCAGACAGCCAACCTTCCTTCCTAGCTTCCAAGATCACAATAATGAATATAATCCTCTCAGGGCACTGGGCAGAGGAGCTATTTAAACTAATGACTCCACCCAGTGCACCTGATGAGGGGCGGATCCAGCACGACTCCAAAACAAACACTAAACTCGTGCTGCAATCCTGGCCGACCTCCGCACATCGTCAGAGTGGGGCATGACAACTACCTCTTGAAGCTCATCAAGAGAATGCCAAGAGTGTGCAAAGCAGTAATCAAAGCAAAAGGTGGCTACTTTGAAGAACCTAGAATATGACATATTTTCAGTTGTTTCACACTTGTTTGTTATGGATATAATTCCACATGTGTTAATTCATAGTTTTGATGCCTTCATAGTCATGAAAATAAAGAAAACTCTTTGAATGAGAAGGTGTGTCCAAACTTTTGGTCTGTACTGTGTGTATATGTATGTATATATATATATATATATATATATATATATATATATTTATTTGTGCTATGTTTTGTTGCAACCTTGAGCGTGATTCTTTGTATCTCAAGTCTTGTGGACATCACCAAAATATTTGCAGTTTGATATTCCATCTATCTGCTTGCTTCACCACTTCTCCGAATGTGACAGTTTGATGAGGAGGTTGCCGTCTTGACTCTTTGAGATTAGAAAATTTCCTGCCAATTTTAAGATGCCATATCTCCACCTGTCAACTGACCCGGTGATTTGCAACCAAGAATATTACACTTCCCATGTAGAAAGTATCTCGCAGTTTTCCTTTTATTTGTGAGCTTTCACCTTCTTCTAAATGTTTTTTACATGTGCTAATCATTTTTAATTTGCTTAGCATATTATAAGCCAATCCAGCAGTGCTGGATTTTTTGCAACTCGCGCAGAGATGACATTCATTTCTTTCACCTCTACTCTGCTATCCTGGCAGCTACACATGTCGTGGGAGCAGTTGAGGAATAAAAAAGAAAAAGGAGGAGGTTAATCAAGTCTCCAGGGATGGCAGATCCCTTGAAAAAATTAAGAACCGTGGATGCCAACAGTGGTTGAGATCTGGGTCGTCAAATAGTTAAGAAAACAATGTATTATTGTATGTAGTGTGTGCAATATAGAAGGAAGGCAGCTTTAGTAGAGTATTGGTGAAGACCAAACACCTGACTATAGAGAAAAATGGAAATAGACAAATAACGGTGGTGCAGTGATTAGACACTACACCAGATGTATAATATTTGACTATCTGGAAAAAAGGCCACAAAAGTTCAAGGATAAAGCGCCACCCCCTGTACATTTTTTAAGGGAATAAATATACTTTGCTTTCTTGGAAGACAGAAGGTGTTGATTTTCACTTTCAATATTTCTATTATTGGATAAATGGAAAAAAGAGTAAGTGGCCCTCAGTAGATAGGTACAAATAGATGGATAGAGAGTAATAATTGGAATGAGTAAAGTAGATTGAGCAAATGTCCCCAGTACCAATTGGATGAAACTAAAAAGTGAAGACCTCAATTGACATATAACGTATTCCAGCTCAATGTAAGGCCGAATGCACACGGCCGTGTTCCACGGCCGAGAGCGGTCCGTGGTATGCCGGGCTGGATTCCTGTTCAGAGCAGGAGCGCACGGTGTCATTGGTTGCTATGACTCCGTGCGCTTCATGCCGCCGCTGCTGTACAGTAATACACTTGTATAGTGTAGTACTGTAGTGCAGCGGCGGCATGAAGCGCATGGCGTCATAGCAACCAATGACGCCGTGCGCTCCTGCTCTGAACAGGAATCCAGCCCGGCATACCGCGCAACGCGGCCGTGTGCATTCGGCCTAATAGAGATCCAATATAAATTTGTTAAAAAGATATATAAAATAGGTATGCACTCATTTCGCTTTACAGGATAAACTCAATACACCTGAGACTTTAAACCCCCCTGGCCAGGATCGCATGTAGTATGACGAAGATTGATGGCAGCAAACTTCTCACCGGCTTCTCGTCAATCTTTTTATTTAGAATAATATGTGGCTTAATGCGTAAACTTGTTAAAAGCATAAAAGTCTGCACAGAAATTGCCCGACCCGGGTTTCGCTCACGTGCTGCTTCAGGATCGCTCCTGAAGAAGTGCGTAAGCGAAACCCGGGTTGGGCGATTTCTGTGCATGGCACGTCTGTAACTTTTATGCTTTTAACAAGTTTACGCTTGTAAGTACAATAAACCCTTTGAATATATGGTGGTAGTCAGTACTTCACTATGGCTGCATCTGTTTAATTATCTACAGGAGTGTCGACCATAGGAGGGATACTATTGTGTGAAATCTGGTGATCCCTTCCTTCGTGTCTTTTCCATTTTAACCCATTGCTGAGAAAGGAGGTGGTGTTTGAAAGCAGCGCGATCTTCTATGCTATTTATTTATCAAAATTATGTAGTTTCCTAAAAATAAAAGGATGTAGGGGAAGCACCAAAAATATAAGTATGTCAATGAATGGTATGCGATAAAAATGTCAATATCTCCATAAAATGGTATATAGTAGAAATAAATAGCAATCAAAAAACAAATAGGTATACAATAAAGACATCAGTAACTACTGTATTCATATGATAATAAGTAAGTGAATAAATCAATTAATCACTCGATCAGTTCATCATTTGAATATAAGTTGATATCTATAGACGAGTAAGGCTACTTTCACAATTTCGTCAGAGGATTCCGGCAGGCAGTTCCGGACGCAAACGGATGCATTTGTGAGACTGATCCGGATGAGGATCCGTCTGACAAATGCATTGCAATACCGGATCCGGTATTTATTTTTTTCTCATTTTTAAAGGTCTGCGCATGCGCGGATCAGGAAACTGGATCCGGTTTTCCGGAACACTTAGTACCAGTGGAAATGAATGCCGTATCCGGCATTCCGGCAAGTGTTCAGGATTTTTGGCCGGAGAGAAAACTGCAGCATGCTGCAGTATTTTCTCCGGCCAAAAAACGTAACAGTGACTGAACTGATGCATCCTGAATGGAATGCTCTCCATTCAGAATGCATTAGGATAAAACTGATCAGTTTTCTTCCAGTATTGAGCCCCTGTGACAGAACTATATGCCGGAAAAGAAAAACACTAGTGTGAAAGTACCCTAAGTGGATAAATGGATCATTAAGGAGTTGGCTGGAAAATAGATCATTGGGAGAAAAAAAAAAAGTTAAAATATATATCGATAATAAAGATCTGGAATAAATTTTAAAACTAAACAATAAATACCTTGATGAAAACTTTTTAGCTATAAAATATGTTTTAATTCAGAAAATGCACTGCAATCAAGGAAAAACATGTGATTATGACAGACCATTGGCGTCTAATTACTTTATAGAAGACCTCACAGTAATCTGTGGGAACTAAGTGCCTGCAATAACCTGCTTTGGTTAGCAGCATAATAAGGGCAGGTGAATACATTTTAAGCACCGAACTTTACTTCTCTCTTAGAAGCCTCCGCCGGGCAGTGTGTTATTGTAAATAAAAGAGCCTTTGCCCTGCGCGATCCAGCGCAGGGCAAGGGTGCGCCTCGGAGCATGAAATGCTCTGATGCTAACATCAGGGGGGCTGCCTAGGTAAAATTATTATGGTCATGTCCAGGTTCAGCTCTGAACCCGGACAACCCCTTTAAATCTTTTCCCGAGTGTATCAATCTGTTCCTTCATAATCCTGTCATCTAAACAATTTCTTCTAATCCTCCTCATCTGGCTATAGGGGATGTTGTGTTTTCACCTATGGTGGTGACAGCTTTTAAAATCGAGGTAACTATTGGTATCAACATTTTTGAAGCGTGTTCTGGTGGAAATTTTATTATTTATGATACTCAAATGTAGATCACTGGGGTGATGTTCAAGAGTCAGTCAAGAGTGTTAAGTTCCAATCGTTCTTGTTTATTCTTTTCACAAATGTTAGCAACTCCTCAACCTCTCCATTCCAAACTAATATAATATCATGTATATATCTCTTGTAAAATTTTATGCTTAAGTGTGTTAAAAAGCCTAATTTGTCCTCAAAAGCCCCCATAAATAAATTAGCATATGAGGGGGCAAACTTCGTCCCCATCGCTGTCCCTTTCTCTTGTTGATAAATGGTATCCTGAAATAAAAAATAATTATGATTCAGAATAAAATGGATCGATTGTAGAATAAATGTCCTTTGTGTCTGGGGCATCTTGGGGTCAGTGAGTAGGACTTCTTTTATTGCTGATAAACCCAGGGTGTGTGTTTATATTAGTGAACAGGATCAACCCTATCAAAGCAAGCTAAATGCCTGGTAGGGTTGCCTCAGCTTCCAGACCTTTATTACCCCAATCCATTGTGGCCCTCAGGAGAAATGAGTGTGGCTCCAGCCACTTGATGGGCCTTAGCTCCTCTGCAGTAGTCTTCTTTGCAGCTGGCCCAGGACAGTAAGAAGTTGCGCATGCGCTGACGAATTGTTTAGCGCTCTTGTTATGTAAAAACACAAACTTATATATGCCTATTGACATAAAAATAATGCACCAGGAAGATGTTGGAATCAAATTAAACTTCATATAGTATGTGTGAATATAATGATGATATATGTAAGTGATTATATTATTAGAGTAAAAGATAAGTTTATTGGTGAAAACTGTACAATTGAAAGGAAGCTCTAGTCCCCTGTTGGTCTGCCTATAGCCTGTATATAAGAAGAGATACGTTTGGGTATTGGCATACAGGTTCCGTATGGTATCTTTTGGCACATTTGCCCGCATTTGTTGTAGCTGGATGTGTAGAGCCTGCATATTCGTAGGTTGCCGAAGCTGGTGTCCCAGCTGGTCCCACAAATGCTCAATTGACTATAAATCTGGTGACCGGGCAGGCCAAGGAAGTGTTGCAATCTGGCAGAGACATTTCTGGGAAACTTTGCTGTGTGTGGGCAAACATTATCCTGCTGAAAAATGCCACCTGGAAGCCCTGCTTTAAGAGGCAACACATGTAGCTGCAGGATACCCTACACATATAGCTGATCTGTCTCTCGTATCACTATTAGGGGTGAATGACTTTCTAATGCGATGGCTTCTCAGATCATCACACCAGTAGTTGAGGCAGTGTGTCGATCCACAGCAGAGGCAGGATTGAAGCGCTCATCACGAGGCTTCCATACTTGAACCTGATTGTTGTCGGTTCCAGTCTGTAGCAGTCCAGGTTTTTTGTTCCCACCACCACTTAGGAGATGGTGCCTGGCTGTCAATGTCAGGACATATTTTGGGCGCCGTGCCAAAATTTCCTTGTGCTGAGAACTTGAAAGTGGGCCTGGCAGAGACAGGGATGTCTAATGAAGTTGCCACCTGTGTCTGGATGGTGGACAATAAAACCGTGGAATCTGCTTGTGCTTATCAGCAGATCAAACAATTCTCTCTACTGGACTGTCCTGAGCCTGTTTGCCATCTATGTGTGCCCTCGAGTAGTCTCTGCTCCCAGCACCTCCTAACAGCTTTGTCATAGCGGCCTAGATGGCGGGCAGTTTGTTGAAATGACCATCCTACTTCCTTTAAGTACAATGATTCGCCTCATCTCAAAGTTTGTTAGCTGGACAAAATGTCTCTTGAGTGCATCTTAGGCCTCATGCACACGACCGTGCCATTTTTTGCTGTCCACAAAAAACGTAAGCCGCCTGTGTTGCCTTCCGCAATTTACGAAACGGGCGCCGGCAATATAAATGCCTATTCTTGTCGGCAAAGCGCGGACCAGAATAGGACATGTTATATTTTTTTAACGAGGCAGCGGAACGGAACCACGGATGCGGACAGCACATGAAGTGCTGTCCGCATCTTTTGCGGCCCCATTGAAGTGAATGGGTCCGCATCCGAGCCGCCAAAACGGCGGCTCTGATGCGGACCCAAACAACGGTCGTGTGCATGAGGCCTTAGAGCCATGTCTAGCAGTCAAATGTCTCTCAACAAAAGGCACACTGTCCAAAGTAGCCTCTGAGAGCCTTTTTTATAGGACAGTTGGGAAAGCACTTTTACGCCTTCTTGTGTCTAATCAGACCACACCTACAATCATTTACATGTCTGCCTGAGACATGAATATCATGCCGGATTTTGCAGCAATCTGACATTTTTATCTGGTTACATTGTGTTAATTTTTTTGACAGTGTACATACAGAATAATTGTAAAAAAAAAATTTATGTATGTAAGAGATGTATAATATGTCAATGTATTATGCTTACATAAGTCACTAGAAAAATGTTACATATAGGCAGTATATGTGCAATTGACGATGGGTAATTGGATAGCTAAAGATCAGGATTGCAGTTATTGTTGGTATTGCTGACTCAATCAAGGCATGTGAATAATGCTATAATCTTTTAATATTAAATACTGCTGCAAAATAAATATTTTAGCTGTTTGATGTACCTAATCCTTCTGTAATTGACAAAGGGATTGATGTGTTTTATGTTTACCCCTGATTGTTTCTATTTCCAGTGGGAAAAAGGGCTTATATAATTTATTTATCGATTTTGTGCGGCCAATATTTTTTGTTTTTATGTAGGAATTTCATTAAAAGATGGATACTTGCCTCATCAATCATCTGCTGATCCCATTCCAGAACTTACTGGGTACTTGCTGGTCTCTGCTTCCTGGCCCCTCTTTACATTAAAGGGTTGTTCCAGGCTTCTGACCGATCCTAAGGATAGGTCATTAATATGCCATTGGTGAGTGTCTGACACCCTGTACCCCGATCAGCTGTTTCTTATAACCTCTGGAGGTGAAACTCGGGCTTTGAATGGAGCAGTGCTTCTTGTTTCATTCAAAGTGTAGTGGCCGTGCCAGCTTACTGCAGTTAGCTCCCATTGCACTTGTGTTTGGGATAGGTTATCATGTAGCTTGGCCTGGTTGTTGCTGATTGCTTAGCCTTTATGTGTCCAGGACTTTTGCTACTCTGGTTGCCAGAGATAGCGTATGCCCTGTGCACTTTTTTAAAAGTTCAGTATCTTCACTATGTTGTGTTTTTTCCGTGTTTCCTGGGACCTGTGTCCATCCATTGTTGTCAGCATTGAAGTTTGTCTGTCTTGCTGGTTTGTATTTCAGACCGGGGTCAGTTTAGAGTATCTTTTATTTCAGTGCCCTGTCATCCGTCCACTCTCTTTCCTGTGTGTCATTACCATATCACATGTGCTCCATTGCAGAACTTGTGTCTACGTCTGTGGCTATCATCATTCAGGTCCTGGCATCTATGTGTGAGCTTATTTCAGTAGCTTGTTGTCTGCCAGTGTTGATAAATGTTGCATATATATTTCTGGTTGTTTCAGTAGTTGTGCAGTTCAGTCCTGCTGTAAGTCCTGGGGAGTAACTGAGTACCAAGAGTGACTGTTAGTACTTGGGAAAGGTGACTGCTATAGGTGAAGTTCTATGGTGTTGTGAACAACCACTGTTACAGGCGCCTACGTTTTTGTCAACAGGCTGTATTTTTACTTTTTGGAAATTGCGGTTTTGGTACCTTTTTGGTAATAAAAATAATATGATTTAACCCAAAAACCATTTAATTTGTACTTGCTTCTCACTACCAGTGTTGTGTTGTGCTTATTTGTGATATCTGAATGACCTTTCCGGTAGTTGATTGCTTCCTTGATAAGCATGAAACGCATGGCTTATGAAAATGGATTTCAAAAAGCTTGAATTCAGTGCGTTTATCTTCTAGACAGAAAATAATTAGTGTATTTAGAGTATTTAGATTTTCACTTTTAATAGCACTTTTAACCCCTTAAGGACTTAGGACGTACCGGTACGGCATGGTTCCCGAATCCTTAAGGACCCATGACGTACCGGTACGTCATGGCTTTAATTTGCTATTCCGGCGCCGCGGGGGTTAATCGGAACGGGATTTCGGCTGAAATCATTCAGCCGGCATCCCGTAACAATGCAGGGGGGGGGGGGGGGCATTTGACCCCCCCGTATCGACGATCGCAGAAAACCGCAGGTCAATTCAGACCTGCGGTTTTCTGCGTTTCCGGTCCATTCGGGTGTCCTGTGACCCGATGAAGACTGCGATCGGTGGCGTAATTATACACCACCTATCGCAGTCCGAGGATTTGGAGAGGCGGTGCTGGCCCTGGTGCTGAACGCCGCTGTCCAGGGTGCTGATTGGTGCAGGGGAGAGAGGCGCGAGATTCAAACTTCCTGCGCTCCTCTCTCCCCTCCTCTTCCTGTCCAGCACCCTGACCGTGCAGCACCGTCCAGCGCCCAGCTCCTGAGTCCCCCTAATCGTAATCCATCACCCTCCTGCACCCATCGCCACCCAGGTAGGTTAGGGTCAGTGAGGGAGAGGCACCGTTAGGAAGGGAAAGAAGGGAAAAGTTAGGAAAAAAAAATTTTTTACTAAACTTTCTTTTCTTTCTTTCTGATCCATCTATCAGACCCCAGACCCCCCCCTGCCACTTGCCCCCCCCCACCAGCCCCCCACCACCACCAGCCCCCCCACCCCCCACCCTTCCCCCTTCCTTTCACCACCAGACCCCATACCACCACTTTTTTTTTTTTTTTTTTTCTGCGTGCGCTGACTGTCCGGCACTTTTTTTGTCCGGCCACTGTTAGCGCATCGCCCGCCCCACCGCTGATCAGCGTTGTACCGCTGATCAGCAACTTTGAACTTTTTTTTTTTTTCTAACACTTGCCCCTTTTTTTTCCTTATTTAGTACGCGAACACCCGTTGCCCCCACACACACGCACATATAATAAAGTTTGCCACACACGCACACACACCCATGGCCCGCCGGATGTTCTCGGCCGAGGAGGCATACGCCCAGATTGCCACCGACTCCGAGAGCCCCAGTGAGGATGAGGATGACCCCACGTTCCTTTTGTCATCCGCATCCTCCTCATCATCATCGGATGACGATGAGCCACCAAGGCGGCGGAGACGCCGCCAGGCGGAGCCAGGGGCCCCACATGCTAGGGATCCTGTGGCCCACCCTAGTACGAGCCGCCCTGGGGTTCGTACTGGTTTCCCGGCCCACCAAATAAGTCCACCGGAGCCCCCTGCCGATGAACTTAGCTGGTGTCCCCCAGTGGACTTTGAGCCTGAGATTCCGGATTTTGCTGGCAATCCTGGAATCCAGATTCCCACAGTGGGGTTTACTGAAATTGACTATTTTAGTTTTTTTTTCAGTAACCCACTGGTGAATCTGATGGTGGAGCAGACGAATCTGTATGCCCAACAGTTCGTCGCTCAAAACCCAGGCTCATTTTTGGCTAGACCCGGTGGCTGGACGCCGGTCAGTGCAGCCGAGATGAGGACATTTTGGGGCCTCGTGCTGCATATGGGTCTAGTCCAAAAACCCAGTGTCAGACAATACTGGAGTGGGGACGTCCTATACCAGACCCCACTGTACAGTATGGTTATGACACGTCCCCGGTTTGAGGCCATCCGGAAATGTCTGCATTATTCCGATAATGCAGCATGTCCACCCCGAGGTGATCCTGCCTATGACCGGCTGTATAAGATACGGCCGGTCATCGATCACTTTGGGGCCACATTTCAGCAGGCCTACGTACCTGGAAGGGAGGTCGTGGTTGATGAGTCTCTCGTTGCGTTCAAGGGGAGACTCAGTTTCCGCCAATATATTCCCACAAAGCGGGCGAGGTATGGCGTGAAGCTATACAAAATTTGTGAGAGTACCTCAGGGTACACTTACAAATTTCGTGTGTACGAGGGGCGAGATTCCCGGATTCAACCCCCAGAATGTCCCCCCACTCTGGGTGTTACCGGGAAACTCGTGTGGGACCTTATGTACCCACTGCTGGATAACGGTTACCACTTGTACGTGGACAACTTTTATACCAGCATTCCCTTGTTCAGGTCCCTTGCCGCCAGATCCACGTTCGCTTGTGGGACCGTGCGGAAAAATCAACGCGGCCTCCCTGCCCACCCCCTCCAGGTACCTATCCCCAGGGGTGAGACCCGTGCACTTACCAGTGGAAACCTGTTGCTGGTCAGATATAAGGACAAGAGGGATGTCCTTATGCTGTCCACAATCCACGGTAACAGCACCACCCCAGTCCCTGTGCGAGGTACCGCGGCAACGGTCCTCAAGCCCGATTGTATCGTCGACTACAATCGGTATATGGGAGGAGTTGATCTCTCTGATCAAGTCCTCAAGCCATATAATGCCATGCGCAAAACCCGGGCATGGTACAAAAAAGTTGCGGTCTACTTGGTACAGGTTGCCATGTACAACTCTTTTGTACTATCCCGAAGCGCTGGCAGCACAGGGACATTCCTCCAGTTCTATGAGGCAGTCCTCAAAGACCTGATCTTTTCGGACCGGGAAAGAGCAGGCCGGAGTACCTCGGGAATTGGAGGCGCCCGGATCGTCCCTGGCCAACACTTTCCAGGTGTGGTCCCCCATACTGGAAAGAAGGGACGAACCCAAAAAAGATGCAGAGTGTGTCACAAGATGGGGATACGGAAGGACACCACTACTCAATGTGACACGTGCCCCGATCATCCGGGCCTCTGCATTATCAATTGCTTCAGGGAGTATCACACTTCCATGGAGTACTAAATTTTTATAATCCCCAACAGTCCACTAGAGAACATAAAAAACTATGGCTCTCAGACTTTGGAGACATGGAAACAATTTTTTTTTCCCCAAAAAAATATTAGTTTTAGAGCAGGCATCCTCAAACTGCGGCCCTCCAGATGTTGTAAAACTATAACTCCCAGCATGCCCAGACAACCTACAGCCATCAGCAGGGCATGGTGGGAATTGTAGTTTTACAACATCTGGAGGGCCGCAGTTTTTAGGATGCCTGCTTAGTGTCTCCAAAATCTGAGAGCCATACATATTGGGCATCGTCGCGTGCGTAAAAGTCGTCGCTATAAAAATAACTTTTGACCAAACGCCTCGGATGAACGGTGTTAAAAATATAAAATAAAAACGGTGCCAAAACACCCATTTTTGGGCAAAATTTCCATTTGAATCCTTTTTGCCGGTAATAAAGCAAGGGTTAACAGCCAAACAAAACTCAATATTTATGGCCCTGATTCTGTAGTTTGCAGAAACACCCCATATGTGGTCGTAACTGGCTATATAGCCGCACGGCAGGGCATAGAACGAAGGGAACTCCATACGGTTTCTGGAAGGCAGATTTTGATGGACAGTTTTTTTTTTGACACCATGTCCCATTAGAAGCCCCCCTGATGTAGCCTAGACTAGAAACTCCAAAAAAGTGACCCCATCTAAGAAACTACACCCCTCAAGGTATTCAAAAGTTACTTTACAAACTATGTTAACCCTTTAGGTGTTCCACAAAACTAAATAGCGAATGTAGAAACAATTTTTAAATTTTTTTTTTTGTTACATTGCCTCAAAAAAGAGTAATGAAGAGCAACCAAAAATCATATTTACCCCTAAAATAGTCCCAAAACAACAACCACCTGATCCCGTAGTTTCCTAGATGGGGTCACTTTTATGGAGTTTCTACTCTAGGGGTGCATCAGGGGGCTTGAAAGGGTACATGATGTAAATAAACCAGTCCAGCAAAATCTGCCTTCCAAAAACCATATGACGTTCCCCTTCTTCTATGTCCTGCCGTTTAGCCAAATAGTAGTTTACGACCACATATGGGGTGTTTCTGCAAACTACAGAATCAGGGCAACCCATTTTAAGTTTTGTTTGGCAGTTAACCCTTGTTTTACTCCTGGAATAAATTGATTATATTGGAAAATTTTCCAAAAAATAGAAATTTCTAAATTGTTTCTCCATCTGTCAATAACTCTTGTGGAACACCTAAAGGGTTAACAAAGTTTGTAAACCCAGTTTTGAATACCTTGAGGGGTGTACTTTCTTAGATGGAGTCACTTTTTTGAAATTTCTATTCTAGGGGTGCAACAGGGGGCTTCAAATGGGACATGGTATAAACAAAACCAGTCCTGCAAAATCTGCCTTCCAAAACCCATATGGTGTTCCCCTCCTTCTATGTGCTCCCGTTTGGCCAAACAGTAGTTTACGACCACATATGGGGTGTTTTTGCAAACTACAGAATCAGGGCAACCCATTTTGAGTTTTGTTTGGCAGTTAACCCCTGTTTTACTCCTGGAAAAAATTGATTATATTGGAAAATTTTCCAAAAAATTGATATTTCTAAATTGTTTCTCCATCTGCCAATAACTCTTGTGGAGCACCTAAAGGGTTAACAAAGTTTGTAAACCCAGTTTTGAATACCTTGAGGGGTGTACTTTCTTAGATGGAGTCACTTTTTTGAAATTTCTATTCTAGGGGTGCAACAGGGGGCTTCTAATGGGACATGGTATAAACAAAACCAGTCCTGCAAAATCTGCCTTCCAAAACCCATATGGTGTTCCCCTCCTTCTATGTGCTCCCGTTTGGCCAAACAGTAGTTTACGACCACATATGGGGTGTTTTTGCAAACTACAGAATCAGGGCAACCCATTTTGAGTTTTGTTTGGCAGTTAACCCCTGTTTTACTCCTGGAAAAAATTGCTTATATTGGGAAAATTTTCCAAAAAATTGAAATTTCTAAATTGTTTCTCCATCTGCCAATAACTCTTGTGGAGCACCTAAAGGGTTAACAAAGTTTGTAAACCCAGTTTTGAATACCTTGAGGGGTGTACTTTCTTAGATGGAGTCACTTTTTTGAAATTTCTATTCTAGGGGTGCAACAGGGGGCTTCAAATGGGACATGGTATAAACAAAACCAGTCCTGCAAAATCTGCCTTCCAAAACCCATATGGTGTTCCCCTTCTTCTATGTGCTCCCGTTTGGCCAAACAGTAGTTTACGACCACATATGGGGTGTTTCTGCAAACTACAGAATCGGGGCAACCCATTTTGAGTTTTGTTTGGCAGTTAACCCTTGTTTTACTCCTGGAAAAAATTTATTATATTGGAAAATTTTCCAAAAAATTGAAATTTCAAAATTGTTTCTCCATCTGCCATTAACTCTTGTGGAAGACCTAAAGGGTTAATAAAGTTTGAAAAAACAGTTTTGAATACCTTGAGGGGTGTAGTTTCTAGAATGGGGTCATTTTTGGGAGGTTTCTATTATCTAAGCCTCACAATATGACTTCAAACCTGAACTGGTCCATAAAAAGTGGGATTTTGAAGATTTCTGAAAATTTCAAAATTTGCTTCTAAACTTCTAAGCCTTGTAACATCCCCAAAAAATAAAATATCATTCCCAAAATGCTGCAAACATGAAGTAGACATATGGGGAATGTAAAGTCATCACAATTTTTGGGGGTATTACTATGTATTACAGAGGTAGAGAAACTGAAACTTTGAAATTTGCTAATTTTTCAACATTTTCGGTAAAAATTGTATTTTTTTTATGCAAAAGAATTAACTTTTTTGACCCAATTTTAGCAGTGTCATGAAGTACAATATGTGACGAAAAAACAATCTCAGAACGGCCTGGGTAAGTCAAAGCGTTTTAAAGTTATGAGCACTTAAAGTGACACTGGTCAGATTTGCAAAAAATGGCCAAGTCCTTAAGGGGTTAAGATAAATTGACATTACTTCTATGGTCTAATATTACAGAGGTAAAGGCTACGTATTTATTTTGTAACAATTTTTTTTATCTTCCAATGTATCTTTTGTGGTTGTCTACCTTTTTTTGGTGTATTCAACCCATATACAAACCTAAGTGTCTCCATGACCACAGACTACAAATAAACCCTGTGTAGTCTGATCCTGCAGTGCATCATCCGGCAATGTTACGGTCTTCCATTTGCCCCTCTTCTTGATAACCTACAATTAATGGTGAGGAAGGGGGATGGGTGGAAGAGAGTGAAGTTTCATACTATGTTTTATAAATTAAAAATTGAATCCTGACTAAATATTGGCATTGAGCTTAAACTTTATGAAAATGGTTATTAAAAAGAAATAATGAATTCAACCTTTTTCACAGATGTGTCATTTTGAGGAAAGCTAAATTAAATTAAAGTAAATTAATAGAAGGGTCTGCTGATATATGTCCATTCACCATCTCAAACAGAAGTTTTTCTTTTTTGCTTCAGGCTGCTGTGGTGCCCGTTGACAGTTTTTAGGAGCACTGGCTGCTGAGATTTTTCAAGCCCTATTCTAAAGCACAGTATCAAGCGAGTGTAACGAACTGGTGCTCCGAGGGCTCTGGCCCGACCCTCTGTTCTGCAGTTAGGTTTTTTGCATATTAATAAAAAATGCTGTTTTGTCTGTAATGAGGCCACAGTGAGTTATTGTTTTCATCAGCATGATCAACCCTATCAGGTTTAATAGGGTTGATCAGGCTTACCTATGCCTTTTAAAGGATATCTATATGCATGCTCTTTCGATTCAGGATTGGGGGAAGGCTACTGCCAGACAACTATGACCGCTGCTTATCTTCCCAAGCAAAAAAGGATCAAGCAATTGAAATTCCAATACCCATCCTTAGCTCCCCTACATCAGAGAAGAGTTGGGAGGCCCCATATACATTAGATGTTTGGCCAGACCTGCTGAAATTGTCAGGTGCAGCAGAAATTTAGCTAATGTGTATGGCCAGCTTAATTTGTAGCGTTTCATGTTTGCTGAATTCATCCTTTTTGATCAACTTTATTAGATGACTGTGTATGGGTACTTTTACCACAATATCCAAAAAGAGAGGCATATTAAAACTTTTTCTTATATAGCCTACAAATCAAACATACACCATGTCAGTAAATTGAAAATGTGTCTGTACTAAAATCACAGTGCAGTGAGGAGCACCTGCGGGTAAAACACAAAATATCGTCTACACCCTGCGGCACTACTCATGCCACTGATGAAAATACCAAAGCCTAATAACTACCTATAGGAGGAAGCAGGATGTTCTTACCCACCAGGCGTTCTACTAGTTCAATCTATTTGAATGTAATGTCGAGGCCCTGTGGGTGCATCTGTCCTTGACATCACATACTTTCAATATAAACCCTTGGTGGTCCAATGGTAAAAATCTAAGATGGATGCAGAGCCGAGTCGCCTGTGTGGTAAGGCTACTTTCACACTAGGGTTTTTGCTGGATCCGGCAGGGTTCAGCAAAAAAAACACTTTCGTTGCTGATAATACAACCATCTTCATCCGTTATGAACGGATCCGGTTGCATTATCTTTAACTTATCCAAAACAGATCCGTCATGAACTCCACTGAAAGTCAATGGGGGATGGATCCGTTTTCTATTGTGTCAGAGAAAACTGATCCGTCCCCATTGACTTGCATTATGGGTTATGACGGATCTGTTTTGCTCCGCATCCCAGGACGGAAAGCAAACAGCAGCATGCTGTGGTTTGGTCTCCGGTATGAGTACGGAACGTAATGCCTTTTGGAGCATTCCATTCTGTTCAGTTACGTTTTGTCCCCATTGACAATGAATGGGAACAAAACGCTAGTGTGAAAGTAGCCTTAGACAGATTGTTAGCCCTAACTTACCCTACGTGATAAAGGGTATAGGGGGTATTAAACCCTAAATGCCTAATCACAGAGCAAACGCCCTGACAAGGGCAACCCTGTTGGAACCTCACCCTATTTATGGTCCTGTACTTAATGTTACCTCCAGCATCTTCTGATGTGCAATGTTTGTCTCATTAATTACACTGATCAGGGGACTGTGTAGCTGCTGAGGTTCTCTGCAGACTTGGGGCTTATGCACACAAACGTATTTTCTTTCCGTGTCCGTTCCGGTTTTTTTTGTTTGATTTTTGCGGACCGTATGCGGAACCATTCACTTCAATGGTTCAGCAATAAAACGGAAGTTACTCCGTGTGCATTCCGTTTCCGTATGTCCGTATTTCCGTTCCGCAAAAAAATAGAATATGTCCTACTATTGTCCGCATTACAGAGAAGGATAGGACTGTTCAATGAAGGGCCAGCTGTTCCGTTCCGCAAAATACGGAATGCACACTGATGTCATCCATATTTTTTGCTGATCCGTTCTTTGCGGACCGCAAAATACATAGGGTCGTGTGCATGAGCCCTTAGACAATTTAGTTCAGGGAGGCAATTCCTTAGTCCACTGACCGGAGGCCTCAGTACCCATGGCATATGCAGCTTGTATATTGCCTGCTTTTTGTAACCCTGCACATCTAGTTTTGGCTTTACTTTGCAGCTATTCAGTCTCCTGATGAGTCTAATTACGGAGATGGGAACATGCATGTCGGGAGATGATAAAGTACAGGACTAGGTTCAGATTACGTGCAAAGTCACCCCTTGCCAGGATGGGTGCTCCGTGGTTAGGCATTTATCCCCTTCATCATATAGGGTCAGTTAAGGCCAGTAATCTGTCTTACCATACAGACCCGGCTCTGCATCCATCTGAAATCTTGAACATTGGACCGCCACGGATTTACATTGCAAGCAGATTATGTGAAGAAGAGGTCACCTGCTTTTGAATTTACATTACATTCAGAGAGACTGAACTAGGGTTCTTGCGATAACAAAAAGTTTTATTCGCTTTCGATACCATAAAAAAGTATTGCGATACTCGATACCATTCGATATCACGTGAAAAAATTAAAACACCAAAAAGCAGCGTGCATTCTGCATTTTATGGAACGTCCGGCCCATAATCGAACAGTCCGATCCTATTTTATAGGGGGACAAGGTGACAAAAAATGGCGAATCGTGCGTTTTTTATTTTATTTTTTTTTAAATATTTTAATAGTTCACACATTTTTTTGGGTGTGGCGATATGTATCAGGTTTGTTTATTGATTATACCAATTTTACATATAAAATATAAAGGGGGTGATTTAAACTTACTATTTTGGTGTTTTCTTTTAAACTTTTTTTTAATTTTATTTTTATAACCATTACCCTCTTAGGGGCTAGAACCTGGGATATTTTCTTCCCTTGTCCTATTCACCCTGATAGATCTCTATTAGCGTGAATAGGACTTCACACTCTCTGCTGCCCTATGCATAGTACACACAGCAGCAGGGAGATTACCATTGCAGCCACGGCTTCAGTAGCGTCCTGGCTGCCATGGTAACCGATCGGAGCCCTAGGATTACACTGCTGGGGCTACGATCCGAAGCTGCCACTGCCACCAATGAAGAGGAGGGGAGGGGACCCTGTGGCCACTGCTACCAATGATTATAATACTGTGGAGGTTGGGTGGGGGGGACGCACTGCGCCACCAATGTTTTTAGTACTGGGGGAAAGGGAGGGGCGCACTGCGCTACCAATGAAGATAATTAACCTTTTAATACAAATACAGGAGGCAGGTGCCGGCGGCAGAATCACATAGCCCGCACCCGACCTTTATGACAGGGCTCTTTGATCTGTGGCAGTTAACCCCTCAGGTGCCGCACCTGAGGGGTTAATTGGCGCGGATCGCAGCACCCTGTCATAGAGGTTGGGTGCCAGCTATGTGATTCTGCTGCCGACTATATTTGTATTAATGGGTGAGTTATCATTGGTGGCGCAGTGGCCACAGCCCCTCCCCTCTTCCGCCGCTCTCTCTTTTTATTGGCAGCAGCGGCACAGAGGAGAGGGAGAGACTCCTTCTGCCCTGTGCTGCTGAGGAGAACATGGCGTGCGCCATGTTCTCTGAAACTAGGCTGCGTAAATGTCAAATCCCGGTATCGAATCGATACCGGTACAAAAGTAACGATTGGGTATCGCTAATTTGATACTCGCTACAACCCTAGACTGAACTACTAGAACGCCTGGTGGGTAAGAACATCCTGCTTACTCCTTCAGTTCCTAAAGGTGGTTTTTGTGTTTTAGCATTTTCATCAGTAGTGCCACAGGGTGTAGATGGAATTTTCTGTTTTACCTGCAGGTGCCCCTCTCTGCACTGTGATTTTTGGTACACACACATTCTCAATTTACTGACATGGTGTTTGATTTTTAGGCTATTTTAGAAAATGTGCAGTTTTAATAAGCCTCTCTTTTTGTATATTGTGTTTTTTGATTCTGAGGGGGATTTCTCATGCTATACCATGGATAGTGAAGTTTTTTTTGTTTGTTTTTGTGCATTATGGGCACTTTTACGAAGACCTGAGATCATAGCAGAATCTGCACTGATTCAAGTAGGCAATTAGTCTTTCCCTCTTCCATCCACATCCCCTCTCTCTACCGCCCCATTTTTCCATTTTGAGACAGAAATGTGAACTAATCCTTTTCATCTGTTTTGTTTGCAGAGTGCTCAGTTTTATAAAGTCACCACTGAACAGTACCGGTCAGCTGCAAATACTGTGGAGGCAAGATTTAAGTAAGGCTTTTTTCTTCTTTTGCTAAATTCTAAGTGATAGAATAAGACTTGTATGCGCATTTAATAGCGTCGATTGAAGGCTAAAGCATACATATCTGTAACCATGCAAGTAAAAATGATCTCCGCAGACTCAGATGTAATCCTTGGAATCTGCCAGTAGTGTAATATATGGTACGTATGTTCTGGCAGACCTGCCCTGACATACAAAGGGGAACTGAATTTGTTGAATTATTTATTCATTTATTTTCTATCTGGGAGTTATCACACTCCTGCTCCCCCCACCTGCCCTCATTCAACATAATGGTCCTTTACACGGGGCAACAATTGAACAGATCATGGCTAACCATGGTTAGCAATGATCTGGTGGTGTAAAAGCACCGTTGATTAGCTGATAAACGAGCAAAAAGCAAATTCATCGGCTAATTGTATCTTTTGTGCAGCAGAAAAGATCATCGCTTCCCAGTGGCAGAACGTGCTGTGTAAACACGATCTGCTGCCGGGAAACGACGAGTCTATGGGGAAGAGCGGTGGCATTAGTGATCGCTCCTCCCCATACTCTGGAGGAGATCGGTGCATGTAAATGCACTGGTTTCTTAAGCTAGCGATCAGCAGATTGTCGAGAAGGAACGCTTCCTTCCTGAAAATCTGCTAAATCATCAAATCGTGTGTAAAGGGACCTATAGTGGTGGCACAGTGAACAAAAGGTAAATGCGTGGATCGATAAAGATGTTGGCCCATTCTTTACTGTACGCGTTTTTAGTGGGATTTTTAACACTATAGTTAACTATCAACAGGCATCCCTAGTCAAAGCTAGCTCAGACAGTGGTTCGTTCTCATTGGCAATTTGCACATGAATTTCAATGAAAAAGCGAATGTGACCGTTTTTTCCCCTTCTCCCTGTTTTTCATTCAGGTGCTTATTTTTGTAGTCCTTTTTGATTTCAAGGTGAAATGTAAAGGTGAATACCATCTAAGGCTACTTTCACACTAGCGTTCGGGGCTCCGCTTGTGAGTTCCGTTTGAAGGCTCTCACAAGCGGCCCCGAACGGATCCGTACTGCCCCAATGCATTCTGAGTGGATGCGGATCCGCTCAGAATGCATCAGTTTGGCACCGTTTGTCCTCCGCTCCGCTCAGCAGACGGACACCCGAACGCTGCTTGCAGCGTTTTCGTGTCCGCCTGGCCGTGCGGAGCCAAACGGATCCGTCCAGACTTACAATGCAAGTCAATGGGGACGGATCCGTTTGACATTGACACAATATGGTGCAATTTCAAACGGATCCGTCCCCCATTGACTTTCAATGTAAAGTCAGGATTATACCATCAGATCGGAGTTTTCTCCAATCCGATGGTATATTTTAACTTGAAGCGTCCCCATCACCATGGGAACGCTTCTATGTTAGAATATACCATCGGATTTGAGTTACATCGTGAAACTCAAATCCGACAGTATATTATAACACAGAGGCGTTCCCATGGTGATGGGGACGCTTCAAGTTAGAATATACTGAGAACTGTGCACATGACTGCCCCCTGCTGCCTGGCAGGTGCTGCCAGGCAGCAGGGGGCAGACCCCCCCCCCCCCTCCTGTATTTAACTTATTGGTGGCCAGTGCGGCCCCCCCTCCCTCCCCAGCATTCATTGTAACCAGTGCGGCCCCCCTCCCTCTATATTCATCGGTGGCCAGTGCGGATATTAAATATGAGCAGTGCGGTCTCCCCCTCCCTCCCCAATATTAAATATGAGCAGTGCGGCCTCCCCCTCCCTCCCTCCCTCCCCAGTATTAAATATGAGCAGTGCGGTCTCCCCCTCCCTCCCTCCCCAGTATTAAATATGAGCAGTGCGGTCTCCCCCTCCCTCCCTCCCCAGTATTAAATATGAGCAGTGCGGTCTTCCCCCCCCTCCCTCCCCAGTATTAAATATGAGCAGTGCGGTCTCCCCCTCCCTCCCTCCCTCCCCAGTATTAAATATGAGCAGTGCGGCCTCCCCCTCCCTCTATTCATTGGTGGCCAGTGCGGATTCAAAGTATTGTGATCAGTGCGGCCTCCCCTCTCTCCCCCCCCCCCCCCCCCCATCATTGGTGGCAGCGGAGAGTACCGATCGGAGTCCCAGTTTAAATCGCTGGGGCTCCGATCGGTTACCATGGCAGCCAAGACGCTATTGCAGTCTTGGCTGCCATGGTTACTTAGCAACAAATAACAGCATTATACTTACCTGAAGAGCTGCGATCTATGTGACCGGCCGGGAGCTCCTCCTACTGGTAAGTGACAGGTCTATAGGCAATGCGCCGCACAGACCTGTCACTTTACCAGTAGGAGGAGCTCCCGGCCGGTCACATAGATCGCAGCTCTTCAGGTAAGTATAATGATTCTATTTGTTGCTAAGTAACCATGGCAGCCAAGACTGCAATAGCGTCTTGGCTGCCATGGTAACCGATCGGAGCCCCAGCGATTTAAACTGGGACTCCGATCGGTACTCTCCGCTGCCACCAATGATGGGGGGGGGGGGGGGGGGGGAGAGGCCGCACTGATCACAATACTTTGAATCCGCACTGGCCACCAATGAATAGAGGGAGGGGGAGGCCGCACTGCTCATATTTAATACTGGGGAGGGAGGGAGGGAGGGGGAGACCGCACTGCTCATATTTAATACTGGGGAGGGAGGGGGGGGAAGACCGCACTGCTCATATTTAATACTGGGGAGGGAGGGAGGGAGGGGGAGACCGCACTGCTCATATTTAATACTGGGGAGGGAGGGAGGGGGAGACCGCACTGCTCATATTTAATATCCGCACTGGCCACCGATGAATATAGAGGGAGGGGGGCCGCACTGGTTACAATTAATACTGGGGAGGGAGGGGGGGCCGCACTGGCCACCAATAGGTTAAATACAGGAGGGGGGGGGGGGGTCTGCCCCCTGCTGCCTGGCAGCATCTGCCAGGCAGCAGGGGGCAGTCATGTACACAGTTCTCAGTATATTCTAACTTGAAGCGTCCCCATCACCATGGGAACGCTTCTGTGTTTAGAATATACTGTCGGATCTGAGTTTTCCGAAGTGAAAAATCAGATCTGAAATAAACTGTTATGCAAACGGATCCGTTCTGAACGGATGCAAGCGTTTGCATTATAGGAGCGGATCCGTCTGATGAAACATCAGACGGACCCGCTCGAACGCTAGTGTGAAAGTAGCCTAATACAGCATGTCCTTGGATTTCATGTGCAAAAAAGGAAACAGATCGTCTCCATGACCTGTTGTTAAATAAGTAGGTCTGCCTCCCGTCACCACTAGGGGGAGCTAACTGCATATGTTTTCTACTTTGAACTTAAAGCTGTAGCTTGGAACTGCAAGCAGCTGGAGAAGAGGGACCATTATTTGTTTATTTTCTATCAAAAACTACAATATAATTCCTATCATATGGTTCATAACAATGTATGTGCACTGTGTAAAAATCCGACGCTTTGTCACTGGTACAAAGACGTTAAAGCAGGGGTGCCACAAAAAATAACGGAATACCTCCTGAATCGAGTGTGTAACAAATGATTGGATTGTCCATAATGCATTGAAAGAAGCTTATTACCTCTTTCTCTTAGTGCAAATGAGCTAACAATTATGCACACTCTTGATAAATGCCTTATCTGTGCTCGGCCTCAAGAAGCATTGATCAAATTCCCAATGATCAAATGCTTTATCTCTTTGAGGCACTAATTCACATTGATCACATTCTAAATGATCAAGTTCAATGGGCTCCTGCACAGCGCCAATTGCATTAAAAGAACATTACTAAAACATGCGACTGTTTCTAATGCAAGAATAATATTTCCAGGAGTTGCATTATAACCATTTTGATTAGATTATGAAGATGTCTTCTTTGTAATGAAAAGTTTACACAAGAAGAGAAGAATGTGATATTACAGGAAGAACATGGCTTTGGGCTAGGATTTGGGCTTTTGCAAAGTAATTACATTTCTACATTTGTATTAGCTTTCCTCCCCTTTGTAATTAAAGGGATGGTAGCAGGAAACAGAGCAGATGCCTCAGTAACATTGTATTCCCTATGGCTATCTGAGTCAAAGTATAACGGCTTTATTATTCTACTATAATCACAGTAATTAAGAATCCGATATGGTGTCCCTAATGTTTTTTACCTGCTTTGTTAGTTTATTTTTAACAGGGCAAAGAGCATAAAGTAGAATTGTGTTTTAATTGCAGAACTGTCATAAGTCTGTTAACTTCTAGAGAGTATCATTGGTACGCTATTTATAAAGTGGGAGCAGTGAATGATTTCCTATAATACCGCACAATAGGGCTCTCCCATCTGAATGGCCTCCTGGCGTATTACTACTGCAACTGTCCAGTCAGGTTCTCAGAAATGATGATAAAGGCTGCAGTGATTTCCATCAGTGATTGTGAGCTAAACTAGGTGCGGGTCTTTCCTTTATACCTTCTCTCTGTGTAGCCGTCACTCCTGGTTTTGGCTCACAATCACTGCTCAAGTACTGATTGTGTGAAAGCAGATGAAAGAGTGAGTTACACTGGCTGATGGGTGGGCAGATTATTTATATTCCGCTAGCACCCCTGCTGCCTGACTATGCTATACCTAGCACTGGGCCCCACCAGCCAGCCAGAAAAACAGCACAGTGGCCCCCGTGCAGCACCGCACCACAGCACATGGTTCACATGGTGCGGTACTGCAGGGGGGCCACTGTGCTGTTTTTCTGGCGGGTTGGTGGGGCCCAGTGCTAGGTATGGCATAGTCAGGCAGCAGGGGTGCTGTTTGGCTGCTGGGTCCCACCGCCTGTTGGATTGGCGCCACAGCGTTGGTGGTCGCCGTGCAGCGCCGCGCCAATTTTTAGAGTAGGACCCGCTCATAGAGGCAACCTTGGCATGGTGAGTGAGCTTATGCCTTTTGATCGATATTTACACTAATGCCTCATTTAGCATGTAGCATAAGAGGCGGTACACATGCGCTATTTAGTGCTGTCTTCTGCATTAGTAGCAGGGATGAGATCAGAGCATAGCAGCTGGATGTGCGATTCATTTCTTTTCTTTACTTTTTATTATATATCGTGCCATCTAAACAGGACTCTGCTACCAGCAAATAAGGAATCTGTATGGTGACGAGCAATGGCATTAGCGATCGCTCCTCCCATACTGTGAAGGAGATCGCAGCATGTAAATGCTCGTCTCCTCCACTGACGAGCAGGCGATTGTCAGGAAAGAATGCTTCCTGCCGACGATCGTCTGCTCAATTGCTCATTTCGGCAGTGTAAAGGGTCCTTTAGCCAGTACCTGCACAGGAAGATAACCTGCTATTTCTTATTTAGCTCTTGCCTATTGGCTGATTTTTCGCTCAGCTCAGCACTATGATAGGTGGCTGCGGTTCCTACAGGGAGTCTTAGATGCACCTTCTGTTTAATCATTGGTAGGCTGTACTTCTCTCTCCCTCCTCGTGACGTTAACTTCATTATGTGAGTAAATGTGACGAAATGCATATAGCTTTTATCTTATATTTTTGTAAAAAATTAAAAGCTTTTCATCTTATAAAAAATTACTTTGTGTCTGTGAGAACCATAGGTTCAGTGTTCATCATGCAGATAAATAACGTGATATTTCAGGCAATACAAATAGTTTTTTTTATTATTGATTAGATTTTTTATATGACAAGTAAGGAAAAGTGGTGTTTTTATTTTTTATTTTTTTATATTTGTGGGGGGTAGGCCTGGGGCTATTCAATAGGCACCCTGTAATTGCATTGTGGGAGATTGTGCTTGGGGGACAGAGGGCATTATTGACCATAACCAACATCTTGAATCAGAGTCCTTTAAATTGTATCCAAAGCAGTTGATGTAACTGGTGATTCATGGGGTGGAAGATAGATCACATGTAGGTGGTAGTCTGTGGATAAGTAGTGCAATTGATAGTTTCCATAGAATGCTGTAGTATGAATGCAATCAACAGAGTGACCTTCCTCGAGAGTAAGGGACTTTTGAGGTCATTTATTAAGTCTTAATAACCCCTTGCTGGTACCTGATGCGCCTAAGTTATGTAGCGGTGCCACCCTCTACATAACTCGGGTGCATCCACTGCCGGCTCCCTTGCTGGCATAGATTTGGATCATTTTCTATGCCTAAAGCAGGCGTAGAAAATTATGAGATGGGCCTGCAAATAAGTCGCAGATTTGGCCGCAAATCCCCTTTGTGACAGAATCTGTGACAGAAATATATTCATAAATTACCCCCCTTAGTCTTCTGAATGAGATCCAAGTAAGAGGTTAAGAAGAAAGGTTTAGGCCCCTTGCAGACGAGCGTGTCCGGATTAGGTCCGGATGCGTTGTGTCTGCGATCAGGGAAAATCATGCGAGTAGGTACGCAATTGCAGTCAGTTTTGACTGCGATTGCGTTCCAATGTTCAGTTTTTATCGCGCGGGTGCAATGTGTTTTGCGCGCGCGTGTGATAAAAAACTGACTGTGGTACCCGGACTTCTTCACTGAAGTTCGGGTTAGGTGTTCTGTGTATTTTATTATTTTCCCTTATAACATGGTTATAAGGGAAAATAGTAGCATTTTTAATACAGAATGCTTAGTAAAATGTGGCTTTAGGGGTTAAAAAAATTAAATAAAAATGAACTCCTCTCATCCTGTTGTTCACGCAGCCGGCATCGTCTTCTTCTTTCAGGAGCTGCCAAAGGACCTTTTATAATGTAATCGCGCTCACCACTTGGTGAGCGCGGTGACATCAGCGCAGGTCCTGCTGATTGAAGATAGAAGATTCTATCTTCATTTCGCAGGACCTGCGCTAACGTCGCCGCGCTCAATTACGTCATCAAGGGTTCTTTTGCAGGTCCTGAAAGAAGATGATGCCGGCTGTGCGAACAATTATTTTTTTAACCCCTAAAGCCACATTTTATTAAGCATTCTGTATTAAAAATGCTATTTTCCCTTATAACCATGTTATAAGGGAAAATAATACAGTAACTTTACTTTAATCAATTTTACTTACATCATCTCCTAGCAACCATGCGTGAAAATTGCACCGCATCTGCACTTGCTTGCGGATGCTTGCGATTTTCACGCAGACCCATTCACTTCTATGGGGCCTGCGTTGCGTGAAAAACGCAGAATATAGAACATGCTGCGATTTTCACAGCCATGGGACCTGAGACCAGCACTTGGAGTGACATTAGGCATTTTGAGCACGTCTAGCGCTCTGTCATTTTCGGTCCATTTTTATAGGACTGGAGAATGCCTTTAAAGGCCAGCATTGGCTTAGATGAGAATTGATGTTTCTATGACCAGCCTCTATTTCTTTTCTCCCAAAATCATATTATTTTTGATGGAATGGGAGATTTAGCTTTTCCACATTCTCTTTTGGCACCCTAATATATAATGTCTAAATGTGCGCATTTGTGTCTCCTGGCTGAAATACCGCCAGTGAGAGCGTCATGTCCACTTCAGAGCTGTGTATCCAGCAGCTGTGCACATGCATTCATCTGCTGCTCTTAGCCGCGCCGGAGCTCAACCCATTATTGATTATGATGGTTAAAGAATCGGCGTGCGAGAGAATGAGGCAAGTCTATTTCAAGAGCTCTTAATTCATGTGCAACTGTATTGGATTGCGGATTAGTCTAATGTGCCACACGCTCAGTGCTTGCCAAGACAGACACCTGTAGATGTTTAAATATTTGTCCCTTCATCTGACAGCAATGAAGCCTTCTACCCGATGAATAATACATCTTCTACTCCAGCCATTTAATGCCTCCACCTCCAAGACGTGAGGAATTTAGTTCAGCTTTAATAAAAATGTAAATTCTCGAGGAAAATTGTTTTGCTCATTTTAAAATTGATTTAACGGGAATACAGTGGTTCTCCCTTTGTAATACAAGTCATTAAAGGGAACCTGTCACCGGGATTTTGTGTATAGAGCTGAGGACATGGGTAGCTAGATGGCCGCTAGCACATCCGCAATATCCAGTCCCCATAGCTCTCTCTGCTTTTATTGTGTATAATAAAAGCACACAGAGCTATGGGGACTGGGTATTGCGGATGTGCTAGCGGCCATCTAGCAGCCAATGTCCTCAGCTCTATACACAAAATCCCGGTGACAGGTTCCCTTTAAGTCCCAATATTTCTGTGTAATGTGGGTGCAAGCTCACAAGCTGTTCCTTATTCTGTCTTCTGCTGCTGACGAGTTACAAGGTATACAGTACAAGCAGCTTCTTTGTGTGTGTTCTTATGCCTTCTGCTTCCTGAAAGGCACCGAGTGCAGACATTTTATGCTCTTTATTGACTTCTCATTATATATTGTGGTCATCACCTAAAGGGGCTTTTTTCGCAGGATAGACCAGCAATATCAGATCGGTGGGGGTCAGGCTCTTGGCACCCCGCCTATCAGCTGTTTGAGGGAGCCGTAATACTGGTGTGAATGCTGGGGCCTCCTGATTGTTTACATGGGACTGCAGTGAAGAGGCTGCTACGCTTGCATCAGGACCCTTTAAACAGCCAATAGGCTATCAAAATGTCGATACCAGCCACCCCCATCAACATTTGGCCACCATTGTCATTTGCATGTAATGAGATATAACCACATCATATGGTGGCTATATAGCACCAGGATATTCTGCAATGCTGTACAGAGGTTGTCATTATTCTGTCATTTCCTATCTCACACACAACACTTGAGGCAATTTTGTAAAAAGACAATTGACCTATTAGTATATTTCCAGTTGTGAATGAAATCCCACAGAAGCACAGGGAGAATATATAAACTCCATGCACATCAGTCAGACCCACAGTGCTAGATAGTAGCAGTGCTAACCCCTATTATCCATATTGCTTCATTTGCGGACTTCATTCATTTTTCATTACATTATATACTGCTCGTTTCCATGGTTATGACCACCCTGCAATCCAGCAGTGGTGGTCTCTTTAAAACTTGAAACCGAGCTCTGGTTCGGTTCCGAGGTACCAGTTGAAAACGAACCCAAGTTCGGTTTCAAGTTTTAAACTGGTTTTCCACTTTAATAATCAATAACCGAAGTTATTCAAAGTCACGCGCGACTTCGCGAATAACGGAGCCCATGCATTCTAATACTTTACGGAGACGGATCTCCCTACAGTAATAATCTGAAGTTATGAACAAAGCGACTTCACTCATCTCTAACCTCTAGCTATACAGCCATGCATCCTACTTGCTTTCCCAGCTGCCCACACTGTGCACTCATTTGGAAGCTGCCTGATATCAGGACCCCAGATCCTTCTTTTCTGAAGTCCAGGCTAACAAATAACTGCCAGTATGATAGAAACAGGACTTCTCCCCCAGTGCATTATTTTACATTTGGAAACTTGGTTAAGTGCATTTTCCATTGGTTGGACCATTTATCTAGAGCAGCTGGATCTTCTCCCATTTTAAAAATCCTTCCAGGAATATCCACCTGATTGCAGACTTTTGTGTCATCGGCAAACAGGCAAAGAATAGGACCCAAGACAGACCCTTGAGGTACACCACTTGTCTCTGCTCGGAATGCCCTCCATTAACAACAGCACTGATGTCTATTCTAGCAGGTGTAGATTTCATTTTCTGGCATTAAGATAGTCCATCATGTGCCAAATTTTATTATAGGGTTTCTGTCATTAGAAAAACCGTTATGTAGCTGGCTGACATTAGCGATGTGCTAATGTCAGCAGTACATAACTGTATGACTTATATCTCCCTGCCTGCCGCCGTTCACGCTAAATAATGACTTTTATAATATGCAAATGAGCCTCTAGGTGCTAGTGGGGCGTTGCTGCAGCACCTGGAGGCTCCGTCCTCTCACTGTTTGGCACGCCCTAAAGGTGATTGACATCCGTGCCCCGCAAATCCCGCACCTGCGCCGTCCATTTTAGTATTAGGCGCAGTGAGTGAAGGACAGCAGCAGGCGAGCGTCCTTCCCTCACTGCGCCTGCGCCTAATACTAAAATGGACAGCGCAGGCGCGGGATTTGCGGTGCACGGAGGAGACTGAGGATGTCAATCACCTTTAGGGCGTGCCAAACGGTGAGAGGACGGAGCCTCCAGGTGCTGCAGCAACGCCCCACTAGCACCTAGAGGCTCATTTGCATATTATAAAAGTCATTATTTAGCGTGAACGGTGGCGGCAGGGAGATATAAGTCATACGGTTATGTTCTGCTGACATTAGCGCATCGCTAATGTCAGCCAGCTACATAACGATTTTTCTGATGACCGAAACCCTTTAAGAACGGTGTCTCAATAAATTAGCTGCATTTGACTCCAACAATCTTCAGGTTAAGACTGGCATATGCAACGCCGGTCTTATTAAATCTGCCCCATGTCTATAGAGGCTGGGGTAGACATGAGCATTTCCACCTCCATGGTCCCTGTTATATCGGATGGAGACCAACTTTTAGCTGCACGTAAATGACATAATGAAATCCCTTCTATCCTGATAAAGGCCTCTAGCAAATGTCTCTAGTATTATATGTGTGGAAACAGACAACACACTGTAATCTAGTCTTGAAGAAACAAATCCCTCTTCTGGAAGCCGGGTGGGGGTTAATTGTCAGTTTTGTTTATGCCTTATTCAGATATGCAAAAAAAATAAAAATCCCGAGAGGCAAAGGCCAATATCAACACAATTCTCTCCAAACGAAAATAGTTTCATTTTACCCTACAGCGGTCCAGACATTTAGCTCTTGTATTGTGATCAATACAGCCCATTAAGAATGCAGTGTAACAAACCCGGCACATGAAATATTAATTGCATGCATTTAGGCTAGATAAATGCAGATTCATCTCTCACTGGTGATGTTCTACAGCCCAGATCCATAACAAAGAGATTATATCATAGACCTGCTCTCCGAAGCGTTAGCACGAGGTCGCCAGACGGCTTCTGTAAACTGTGGGCTTTTTTTTCTATATTATTCTAGTTCGGCAAGAGGCTGTATTGTCCTAAAAAGTCCACCCGTGTCCTGCTTGTTATCTGCATATCTGTAAATCTCTCTGATGTTTATTACCAGGGTAACTTTCGGAAAAATTTGTAGAAATACCATGCTTGGCATCATTAATGACCTAAAAACCTTTTGGTAAATCGATACGTGCAGTTTTTTTTCCCAAGCAGAACAAGTAATCTGCATAATATGGATAGATCTGGCTCCCTTGATTTTTAATTAAATTAAGAGGACATTGGCATTTATGTGATCTATCACACCTCTGTAAATGCGGTATGTGCCTTTTATACAAATACAAACGGAAAATACAAATGTGATAGCAACCAGCATTCTGCCCTGCCTCCATGCTGGATGAGGCATTGGTGTACATTTTGGCCAAAGCGTAATAAGCCACTCACCACGTCAAGGTCGTCTCATTTGAGTGGTCCCTAACACTAGTTCCTACCTGTTTATGGGCCATGACAGCCACACAAAGTCCAGGGAATGCAGGTCAGCATGCATGCCAAGCACACTCTGCTTTTAACCTTGTCCGGTGCCATTACAGCTTTCATCGGATCCAGGGATACAAATGTTACCATCAGTTTCAGCAGACGATCTCTATTAGGCTGTTTTCATAACTGCATCTTTGATGGATCCGCCAGGAGATCAGCCAAAACGAGTCCGTTCAATAATACAACTGTCTGCATCCATTCAGAACAGATCCGGTTGTATTGTCTCCAAAATGAACAAGATAGATCCGGCAACAAAACCATTGTGTCTGAAAAAACAGATCCAAAGCGTTGCTTTCATACCTCTCTGAATAGTATTAAATTAAAACATATTTCTTTATTGTGTACTCTTAAAATAACTAACAGAACTCTTTGTGAATCGATTAAAATTCCTCAGGACTAGAACGGTGGGAATTATATTTTTCCCTTTTTTTGTTATGTATCCTTTATTTGATACACTGATACACTGTGCCTCGGTTGGGTGCCTGATTACTCCTCAGGTCTCTCACCCTCGCTCGTTGCTCCTATCGGTGCTTCTATCTGTGGTTGCCTAAATACCTCTTGCACTTCCACTTTGGGATCCCTACCTTTTCTAGCCTGAAATAAAATCTAAGCCTGCATCCCTACATGTTTCGCTGCATAAGCAAGAGGAGACGAGGTGGTTATATCGTCTCCATTCATTAGCACCCAACGGTCTAAATGAAGGCTTTACTTTTGCTCCTTTTTTATAACTTGGAGACAGTGGCAGTATATAACTTTAGAAGAAGGTAATCCAAAAGTTTAACTATGACAGAAGGAAAGGAGGAACTCTTTATAGCTATAGGGGGGGCTCCCTGTAAAAGAATATAATTTTAGCCATCACTAAGACTCACCAATAATGGGGGACACATCCAGCAGAAGGCCCATCTTCAATACGAGTCACCTGCGAAGAAACAAAAAAGAGGTTAATTGAAGAGAGAGAAGAGCTGATGACTAAAGAACAAGAAAAGCTGGTAAACACAAGGAAAACAAAAATAAAAATAAAGTGAGTAAATAATGCGGCATCCCACATTAAAATAGGGGAAATCATGCCATAAGCGACCTATCCGGGTGAGAAAGCTAGGAAGGGACCAGGGCAAAATTCAATAGGAAAAGACAGGTGTGTGACGGTATCACAGGAATAATAGAATGACTATGCTGTATCAAGATAATAATATCAATAAATAAAAATATAGACCCAAGTATACAGGCCTTTTAGATTTACCCGTAAGAAGCGCTGGACAACTAGATCAAAAATCTAGTTGCATGCGCACGTTGAAATAATCGGACTGATAGACTAAGTATTGAGAGAGCCGGCAAAAATTTTCTAAGTGCTAGCGCAAGTATTGAGAGAGCCGCCGAAAATCTTTTAAGTGCTGGCGCAGGCGCATTACAGCAACATGGTGACTTGTGTACCGAGAATTGGAGGACACAGGAGGTACACGTCACAGGAGTGCGACGGCGCGTCATCAACAATAGACAAGTGATGTGCACAGAGGACGCCGGCACTTCCGATTGATTGGCTGCTGGAACTGTTCCTCCAATGTAAGGCACATGTTGATTGGATGGCTGGAATCAGCCCACCCAAACCGAGGGTTTAAAACCCAGGGACCGCCCCCACACGCCAGTAACCTGCACGCCATCCCCTGAAGACGCCGCTTATGCGCGAAACATGTATGGATGCAGGCTTAGATTTTAGTTCAGGCTAGAAAAGGTAGGGATCCCAAAGTGGAAGTGCAAGAGGTATTTAGGCAACCACAGATAGAAGCACCGATAGGAGCACCAACAAGCGAGGGTGAGAGACCTGAGGAGTAATCAGGCACCCAACCGAGGCACAATGTATCAAATAAAGGATACATAACAAAAAAAGGGAAAAATATGATTCCCACCGTTCTAGTCCTGAGGAATTTTAATCGATTCACAAAGAGTTCTGTTAGTTATTTTAAGAGTACACAATAAAGAAATGTTTTAATTTAATTCAGAGAGGTATGAAAGCAACGCTTTGGTCCTAGAGACCCTTGAATCTCACAGTACACAATATATATAGCGTCACAACCTCCTGAGGGACCTACAAGTTTTTATGGTTGAATGAAAAAACCGATCCGGCACCATTGACTTACATGCATTGGAACGCAACGAAACATAACATAATGCATTCTGATGCACTCCGTTCAAGTTTGTTCAGTTTTGTCCCCATTGAAACTGATTCCTACACAAATCTGCTGAAAATGAATGTTTATTGTTAACGTGTGTGTGTTTTTTTGTAAGTCTTTTTCACTTATAATTAATATTTTGTGTTGTGTTTTTTTTTTTTTTTTTTTTTTTATACTTACTAACTATTATCCCCCTTAGGGACTAGAACCTTTGTCCTATTCACCCTGATAGCTGCACCTGAGGGGGTTAACTACCGCAGATTGCAGCTACTTGTCATATAGGTCGGGAGCCGGCTATGTGATTCTGCAGCCAGCTCCCGCCTCCTGTATATGAATTAATGAGAGAGTTATCTTCATTGGTGGCGCAGTGGCACAGCCCCGCCCCTCCTCTTGTCCTCCCTCCTCTAATTGGTGGCAGCAGCACAGGGGGAGGAAGACACTGCATCCTTCTCCCCTGTGCTGCGGAGGGAACACAGAGAGCGCTGAGAGCAGCGCGTTCTGTGTTCCCAATACGTTATCGGTATATCGGCAAAATAGATGCCGATACCGATAACGTTCAAAATCCTGAATATCGGCGGATAATATCGGTAAAACCGATAATCGGTCGATCCCTAGCTTTGAGATCCTGTGACGGATCTCCAAACCGTACAGCAAAACGCAGATGTGAAAGTAGCCTTATGTTACTCATCTATTAAACAATTCCCTAAAATCATCCAGTTTTCCAGAAGCACATGTTCGTGCCTAATGATGTAAATGCCTAGCCAGTTATCAGATATTTGTTCCAAATGCAATTAAATGGAAATGACCCTTCTTCTGTGTGGCGGGATGATGCTGTAAGGTAAGTGCAGGTATATGGGAACATAGGCAGTATTTAATATTCAGCGCGGCTTACTGCAGTGCTTGTGCTGTAATTACCATCAATTATCATTAATCATCATCAATCAATTTATTTTACTTTGAATTAGTTATGAAAAATTTATGTACTGTAATTACTTGCAAAAAGCTCTCCACAGCCACCTACTGGCTGTGATGGGATATGACACAAATGAGGACGGAGAATTACAAAATGGGTATATTAGCTCACTTACGAGTCCTGTTTAGGTTTTGTAGCCCTAACATGTGTTGTGCACTCTATTTAGGGCTGGTATTACAGTCCATTAAATTAGAAGACTGTGTTATGTCCGCTGGGTCAACTAGGGCCAGATCCTGTATCGCGCAATGCTGTGACACACCACGAAAAGCTTTGTGTCATCTTCTTTGTATATCTAGCCTATGCTTTATATACTTCAGTCCACCCAGAAGTGGAGGTGCAGGCAGCAGAGGAGCGCAGCAGCTACGAGGATGGAAAGTTCAGTAAGTATTCTATCCTCCCTGCAGAGCGCTCGCTCCCTTCTGCAGAGGCTCCACTGCCACCCTGAATGCCTACATATAACTCACAGTGCATTTGTATAATCGTGCATTGCTGAACTGCCTAATTTGCATAAATATGAAAGTCCACATATCTCCAGAGAGGTACAAGCTATAAAGAAAAGCATTGTTATAATCGGCATGAGCAACCCTACCAGGCAATATGCCAAGTTTAGTAGGGTTGATCATGCTAACAGAGGCTCTTAAGAGGGAGTCTGTCAGCACAGACGTCCCTATCGGGGTTCTTGCATGCGATTGTAGCCTGTTTTGCAGTCAGCAAAACACGGATACTGGCCGTGGGTGTTTCACATTTTGCGGAAAGGAACGTCCTGGCCTCTGTATACAGTCCTATCCTTGTCTGTAAAGCACTTTCCGCACAGCAAACAAAAATAAAAAAAATAAAAATAAAAAATAGAACATGTTCTATTTTTTTCGGTGCAGAGTGAATCTTGCATATCATGGACCTATTCAAGTGAATAGGTACGCATCTGCAAACAGCGTTCACATGAACGGTGCCCGTGCATTGCGTGCCGCAATTTGCTGTCTACAGCACAGGGCGCACACGTTCGTGTGCCTGAGCCCTAAAATTGTTTTATAGAATTAGGTGCACCCTTTGGTACAAACACTGCCTTTATTAGTAAGAGGATGGTGTGGACTTTCTTCCATAGAATCCTCATTGCACCATAGTGGGGGAAACAAATGGTCACTGGTACAGATTTTCACACCACCGACACCCTATATTTCCAGACAAAATTGCCATTGGCTATACATTTAGGGAGTATTGTCTGCAACCGCTGTAATGAATTAGTCCACTAGGGTTAGAACAGCTGTTTGCTAGCAGTTCTACCACTGACTCAGAGGATAGTGGTTGAGGCAAGTTTTATAAGAGGTTATTTAGCAAAAAGTGGATAGGTGATAAATATTGGATGGCTTTAGGTCTGACACCTCTCCGAATGGATCAGAGTTCCATAGGAATGCGCCAACATGCACACTACTTCTCCATTAAGAGATGGAGACCCCAACGATGTGACCTTTATCCTGTGGTTTTTTATGGGAAAATAATTTTATTGTTCTGTGCAGTGTAATAGATACAGTATAAATAGAATGTAACAGTATATTGAGAAATTAATCAGCACAGGATGCTGGACCTAGAAATGACATGGGGGGTTATTAATGTCCTGGAGTGAGATGCACATTATTTAGGCCTGTTAACAAATTGGTACATCTCTGGCCCTCCGTGCGCCAGAAAGTCAGATCTATGATAGCTAGCAGAAGTGCAAAAAAAATGCAATTTATGGTTTCTGCTGTAATTTGTGACCTTTGTATGCCACAAAAGTGACGTAAAAGGCTTCATAAATCTCTCCCATGGTGTTAACAGGTGGACATTTTGGTTTTAGAGTATTTGGCCATGTTGAAATATTTCCTTAAATGCAGCAATAACAATTTTTCTCCATCTGATTCTTCAGAAACCAGTTTTTTTTGTTTATGCTTATTTTCTACCTTTTCTACATATTGTGTCTACTTCGTTATTCAATTCTTGCCTAACACTTCACCATATAACTAGGTCAATATATGGTCTGTCTTCATCTTAGGATCCATATTCATTTAACCCTCTTTATGATAAAAGGGCCAAGCACTTACTGTCTCCTGACTTCCTGCAATTAATGTCTTTTGGTTACTGCGAAGGGAGCTCTTACGTGCATGCATTACCGACCCAGTAATGGAGGACAAGGCCTGCCATATCATGGACACATTTGGAAAGATTGATCGTAGGCAGGCTTCACCGTTAACTTCAGTTGTCACACAGACCGGAGGAGGAGACGGCTTTGTATTGGCTTTTCCTTTGATTTATGAAAAGGTTCCAGCATAAAAGAAGATATCACATCCTGTAGACAAAGGTGGCATTAAGCTGTATGCAGCGCAGCTTTAAGAATAGCAAGCAGCAGTTCTTCTCATTACAGATCCTAAAGCTCCCTGTATACTTGATGGTTCCCTTTCAGAAATATTTACTGTGTCAGTAGTGGTAGCAGTGCAGAATTGAGAGAGCTGACCTCACAGAAATTGTTAATATTTGTTATTCTCCTACTTGAGAGGATTATTTGTTACATTTAGGGATTTTCCAAGATCAGCACACTCATCTTCTGATGGCACCAAACAGCCTGCATTTCATTTTCTTTCATTCAAAGCATTATATTAAAAGATCAATGGCAATGCAAGTAGTTGTGTGTTCTGTTACTGCCTTTGGAGAATGCGGTACGAAGTGTGAAGTGTTACTTCACATTCAGAGAGCATGAACGCTAATGTCAGTAACAAAGCAATACATAAAACAATAGAAAAGAGATCAAAAGGTAAAAATAATCAGTAATTGTGCTGTTGATGGAGCAGTGTCCCCTGTACTCAAAATACCTCAAAGATCTGAAGCAAGTTTCCATTCATTACACATTTATTATTGTGAGTAAACACACAAAAATACACCGTACATTAAAGAAAGAATTAAATTACCATATCCTTATATATTTAGTTTTTTTGAACCTGTCCTGTTTTCCTACTGATGACACCAGGCATGCAAACCATGGAACTGTGTTTGAGAAAGAATCATAGGGTTATATTAGGGTTCAATAGGATGTTAAAGGGATAGTATTGCTTCAGCAAATGGTATTTTTCATGTAGACAGAGTTAAAGGGGTTGTCAGGGTTCAGCTCTGAAACCGGACAACCCCTTTAATACAAGACAGTTACTAATGTATTGTGATTGTCCATATTGCCTCCTTTGCCAGCTAGTACCACTTGGACCTGAACCCGAGTTTAGGAAATGTTTTTTTACAGTATAAATCTATTTCTGAAGTTATTATACGAAGTCTCGCTAGACTTCGCGACGTAATAACTTTGGCTTATCGGAGCCAATACATTCTAATACTGTATGGAGCGAGCTCCGTACAGTATTGAAACAAAGTTTTGTGCGAATCGACTTCGGATGTTTCATCCGAAGTCGATTCGCTCATCCCTAGTAGTCACTATTAAACTGAAGACTTCGACTGTGATTGTATCATATTCTTAGGCCATCTGCACACTCGTGCGGGTGAATACACATAAGATCCTAATAAATTTATGTGCGTTTGTGCATATTTATGTGCGTTTCTGCAGCAATTCCACACCAAAATATTGTGTAACAGCGTTTTTTTGGTGCCAATTTGATGCTGTTTTTGCCACAGATCTCAACCTTCCATTGAAAGGATGAAATCTGCAGCTAAGGCCTCATGCACACGACAGTATTTTTTCACGGTCCGCAAAACGGGGTTCCGTTGGTCCGTGACCGTTTTTTCATCCGTGGGTCTTCCTTGATTTTTGGAGGATCCACAGACATGAAAAAAAAGTCGTTTTGGTGTCCGCCTGGCCGTGCGGAGCAAAACGGATCCGTCCTGACTTACAATGCAAGTCAATGGGGACGGATCCATTTGACGTTGACACAATATGGTGCAATTGCAAACGGATTCGTCCCCATTGACTTTCAATGTAAAGTCAGGAGTTAATATACCATAGGATCGGAGTTTTCTCCAATCCGATGGTATATTTTAACTTGAAGCGTCCCCATCACCATGGGAACGCCTCTGTTAGAATATACCATCGGATTTGAGTTACATCGTGAAAACTCATATCCAACAGTATATTCTAACACAGAGGCGTTCCCATGGTGATGGGGACGCTTCAAGTTAGAAAATACTATGAAGTGTGTACATGACTGCCCCCTGCTGACTGGCAGCATATGATCTCTTACAGGGGGCTGTGATCAGCACAATTAACCCCTCAGGTGCCGCATCTGAAGGGGTTAATTGTGCGTATCATAGCCCCCTGTAAGAGATCGGGGGCTGCCAGGCAGCAGGGGGCAGACCCCCCTCCCTCCCCAGTTTTAATTTCATTGGTGGCCAGTGTGCCACCAATGATGATAATACAATAGGGGGGGGGGGGGGGGGGGGGGGGGGGGGGGGGGGGGGGGGGGGGGGGGGGGGGGGGGGGGGGGGGGGGGGGGGCGGGGGGGGGGGGGGGGGGGGGGGGGGGGGGGGGGGGGGGGGGGGGGGGGGGGGGGGGGGGGGGGGGGGGGGGGGGGGGGGGGGGGGGGGGGGGGGGGGGGGGGGGGGGGGGGGGGGGGGGGGGGGGGGGGGGGGGGGGGGGGGGGGGGGCGGGGGGGGGGGGGGGGGGGGGGGGGGGGGGGGGGGGGGGGGGGGGGGGGGGGGGGGGGGGGGGGGGGGGGGGGGGGGGGGGGGGGGGGGGGGGGGGGGGGGGGGGGGGGGGGGGGGGGGGGGGGGGGGGGGGGGGGGGGGGGGGGGGGGGGGGGGGGGGGGGGGGGGGGGGGGGGGGGGGGGGGGGGGGGGGGGGGGGGGGGGGGGGGGGGGGGGGGGGGGGGGGGGGGGGGGGGGGGGGGGGGGGGGGGGGGGGGGGGGGGGGGGGGGGGGGGGGGGGGGGGGCACACTGGCCACCAATGATATTCAAACTGGGGAGGGGGGGCGCACACTGGCCACCAATGATAATACAATAAAGGGAGGGGGGCCGCACACTGGCCACCAATGATATTAATACAATAGAGCGGGGGGGGGGGGGGGGGGGCCGCACTGGCCACCAATGAAATTAAAACTGGGGAGGGAGGGGGTCTGCCCCCTGCTGCCTGGCAGCCCCTGATCTCTTACAGGGGGCTATGATACGCACAATTAACCCCTTCAGGTGTGGCACCTGAGGGGTTAATTGTGCTGATCACGGCCCCCTGTAAGAGATCGTGTGCTGCCAGGCAGCAGGGGGCAGTCATGTACACAGTTCGTAGTATATTCTAACTAGAAGCGTCCCCATCACCATGGGAACGCCTCTGTGTTAGAATATACTGTCGGATATGAGTTTTCACAAAGTGAAAACTCAGCTCTGAAAAAGCTTTTATGCAGACGGATCTTCGGATCTGTCTGTATGAAAGTAGCCTACGGACACGGATGCCAATCTTGTGTGCATCCGCGTTTTTTCATGGACCCATTGACATTGACAGGTCATATTTTTTGGACGGACAGGATACACTGAGGCGGATGACAAACGGTGCATTTTCCGAGTTTTCAACGGACCAATTGAAAGTCAATGGGTCCGCAGAAAATCACGGAAAACGGAACAACGGCCACGGGTGCACACAACGGTCGTGTGCATGAGGCCTAAAACCGCAAACTAAATTGACATGCTGCAGAATTTTAAATGTATAATGCAGGTCAATTTCCGCATGGAAAAATTCAGCAGTGTGTACATGAGATTTGTGTAGACTTTGCTGGTACTTTAATATGCTGCATATTGTCTGCACCGGAATCCACATAGAAAAACCGCATGCGGTCCGTAACGTGTACAGGTGGTCCTTAAAGTTATGTTTTCCCTTTATGAAGAAATTGCTTTTTTGATCGGTCATTCAAATATTAAGTTTATAGTAAGTTCCCACATTCCGAAAATATAAATATCCTTTGCGTGACAGCACTGGAAATTATCCGTGGTTACGGTTGGTTCATTTGACAGTTTATAGGATGAGTTTTATGCAGGGTCACAACATAGAAACCATTAATCCCGAGTTACCTCATTTATTCAACATTTGGACTTGTAATGAAGGAGAAATGAGAGCTTCCTGCCAATGAAGCTTGTAGTAATAGGACATTGTTGGAACAGATCCTATTGCCGATTGCCTGTCAAAAGAAAAGGCTTTGGAGAGTAGCAGTAAATTAACACTGCAAGCTTGGCATTTAGGATAGGTCAGTATCCTTCACCTATGGCTCACTGGGAAAATTTACCAGGATTTTAATGTCATTTTACAATGATTGTAAGTCTTCAAATTAGCACTTTTTTTTGCATTCATATCAAATGATTACCGTTTTTTTCGCTCTATAAGACGCACCTGACCATAAGGCGCACCTAGGATTTGGAGGAGGAAAATTAGAGTAAAATATTTTTAATTAAATGGTGTGCTAAAATATTTTACTAACTCCAGTTTAAAAGGAATTTTATTGGATAGCCTTTTCTGCTTTGTCATCTTAAAAAGTGGTCCATATACAGCAGAAGACTGCAGTATTTTTCTGCAACAAGATAGAGTAATGAAGAAACTGTCAGCAAATGGACAGATCTGCTGCTGACACTTTAATAGGGGAATGAGCAGGACACGCGGTTAGGGGGCACACTGTTTTGGGGCTTCTGACATGCTCACTAGCATGGTGAGTGGGGGACGGAGGAAGTGCACAACACACGTGTGTACCGGTACATTGCATGTCCAAGACTTAGGCAATCAGTTAATCCGGTGCCAATGTATTAGTGTAGCTGATGAGAAAGCAGCAGGCAGGCCCACAGTTATTCATGCATCAGGTAAGTGAGTCTCTCAATCTTACAGTTCGACGGGCAATTAAGAGGTATAGTAATTATAAGTAGATGTATGAGGTTAATTGGTTTTGATGATTAGTAGAACACTAGATGGCAGTGGTTTTTAGCACTTATTAATACTTATGGTTCTGTTTAGTTCTTGTTGATTTGTTGTTAATTCGGGTTTGTTCCTTTATCCTTAGAGCAATACAGCAGCACTGCACTCTGTCACATCCCCTAAGCACAAGAGGCCAGTAAAAGTTAGTTAACAGGCAGGCATTACTAAATGCTCTTTTACACCCAAAGATAATCTCTAACGAGCGTTCGTTCTTGCCACCAATAACCCAATGAAAGAGCAAACGCTCATTCATCAGGTAATCTGAATCTTTTAGCAGGTATAAAAATCCTTGTTTGGCGGCAGCAGATTGTGAATAGACAGCATGATCTGCCACCGACAAACAGTATTCAGCAGCAGTCTCCTCTACTAGCGAGCAGGCGATTGCTGGGCAGGAAGACTTCCTCTGCAGATGTAATAGGGCCCATACTCGGCCCCTGAACCAAACAGCATAAATGTGGCACCGCTGCTTGTATCTTGCAGATAGGGTTAACTATAGCTGCCTCACTCCTTCAGAGACTAATCAAACCCTGCATGGTTCAGCATTAATCACCAGGCTGAAATACCTTGTTGTAGTCCAATCTTACCACACCGCTCTGTAATACTTTGGCTGAGGCACTTCTGTCCTTGTGCACTTTTCCCCTTCTTCGGTTCAGGCTGCTCTTTCTGGACCCTTACTCAAGTGTACAGTTGCTGTCTCCAGCTACAGGCACGACAGCCCCAAGCTTCCAGCTGTGCTCCTGCACTCCTCGGCATCTCGTCCAACCATTTTTGGTCTGCTGCAGTTAGCGTCTGCAGAAGGTCAGCTCTCCTCTACATAGCCACACGCAGCTACACACTGTATGCCGAACTGCAAATGGCTGCCACCGCTATCCAGCACGGCCTGTGATGTTCCGGCCTTTTTGCTGCCATCGAGATTCGCTATATTCGCTAAGACAGACATTTCCCCCCCCCCAACTTTTGGGGGTAAAAGTGCTTCTTATAGAGCAAAAAATCTGGTATATACTTTATCTGATTTAGAAAACTTCCTATTGATGCATATATATTAATACATTTTAGGTTACTCCATGTATTCTACTTCCTGTCTCTTTAACTTCTTTTTTTATTTCGACTTTTAGCACGGCACACAGTCTCACGTAACTCTCTTAAATGCCCTTTTACGAATGCTGTTGGCGATAATCTACAGGTGTAAAGATGCTGCCGATTTACCTGATAAACAAAGTGCTCATTCATTTTGTAATAGGATCGTTGGTTTGGTCACCTAAATCATCGTTTACCGGCAGCAGATCTTACTGGCTAAACGGCACTCTACAATGATAATTCTGTATGGGGACTAGTGATGACATTAGCGATCACTCCTCCCCATACCGAGGAGGAGATATCTGCATGTAAATGCAGCTTTCGCTTCCACTGACGAGCAGGGGATTGTCAGGAAGGAACACTTCCTTCCCTACAATCATCAGCCTCATCTGTCTAAAGTGTAGTTCGAACTATTCACTCCAACCAGAGAGGAAAGGGGATGAGTAAGTCAATTAGAGCAATGCTCTTCTGTGGACGTTTTTTTTTATCTAGGCCAATCAAGAGAACAAAAGAGCTGTCATATACTTCTACAAATACTATTAGGCCCCTTTCACACGGGCGTTGCGGGAAAAGGTGCGGGTGCGTTGCGGGAACATGCACGATTTTACCGCATGAGTGCAAAACATTGTAATGCGTTTTGCATTTGCGTGAGAAAAATCGCCATGTTTGGTTCACAGAAGTTTGGGCTTGGGATCGGTGTTCTGTAGATTGTATTATTTTCCCTTATAACATGGTTATAAGGGAAAATAATAGCATTCTGAATACAGAATGCATAGTACAATAGCGCTGGAGGGGTTAAAAAAAATAAAATAAAATAATTAAACTCTCCTTAATCCACTTGCTCGCGCAGCCCGGCTTCTCTTCAGTCTTCTTTTTTGCCATGTGCAGGAACAGGACCTGTGGTGACGTCACTCCGGTCATCACATGATCATATGACGGACCATGTGATGACCGGAGTGACGTCACCACAGGTCCTTTTACTGCACACAGCAAAAAAGAAGACAGAAGAGAAGCCGGGCTGCGCGAGCAAGTGGATTAAGGTGAGTTAAATTTTTTTTTTTTTAACCCCTCCAGCTCTATTGTACTATGCATTCTGTATTCAGAATGCTATTATTTTCCCTTATAGCCATGTTATAAGGGAAAATAATAATGATCGGGTCTCCATCCCGATCGTCTTCTAGCAACCGTGCGTGAAAATCGCACCGCATCTGCACTTGCTTGAGGATGCTTGCGATTTTCACGCAACCCCATTCATTTCTATGGGGCCTGCGTTATGTGAAAAACGCACAAAGAGGAGCATGCTGCGATTTTCACGCAACGCACAAGTGATGCGTGAAAATCACCGCTCATGTGAACAGCCCCATAGAAATGAATGGGTCAGGATTCAGTTCAACTCGCGCATCGCATCCGCGCGGAATACTCGCCCGTGTGAAAGGGGCCTTAATGATGAGGATTAACCTGCAGATAATAGCTTCCCCTCACAGCAGCCGTAAAACTGACAATAGTTTACCTGTCTATGTAGTGGAGTATGGAGTTTTTTCTCTCTTTGATTACTGCTACAGAAGGACACTATTTAATCCATGGTATACTACTGCCGAAATTAAAAAGAAGCAAAACTTAAAAATTTATTTTTGGGTATATTGGGTTTACCCCGTTCGCTACCAGTGTTGTACATGTACAGCGCATCAGCAATCTTTAAACTTGCCATCCGTGCGTACAGCAGAGCCCCATGGCTAATGTCCCCGACAGGCAATAATGATGATCACGTTCATTACGGCCTTTAGATGCTGTGGTCAAGTGTGATCACAACATCTAAAGGGTAAAAATCCTAGGAACCTAGAAGTTTTATTATACACTCACCTAAAGAATTATTAGGAACACCTGTTCTATTTCTCATTAATGCAATTATTCTAGTCAACCAATCACATGGCAGTTGCTTCAATGCATTTAGGGATGTGGTCCTGGTCAAGACAATCTCCTGAACTCCAAACTGAATGTCAGAATGGGAAAGAAAGGTGATTTAAGCAATTTTGAGCGTGGCATGGTTGTTGGTGCCAGACGGGCCGGTCTGAGTATTTCACAATCTGCTCAGTTACTGGGATTTTCACGCACAACCATTTCTAGTGTTTACAAAGAATGGTGTGAAAAGGGAAAAACATCCAGTATGCGGCAGTCCTGTGGGCAAAAATGCCTTGTGGATGCTAGAGGTCAGAGGAGAATGGGCCGACTGATTCAAGCTGATAGAAGAGCAACGTTGACTGAAATAACTACTTGTTACAACCGAGGTATGCAGCAAAGCATTTGTGAAGCCAGGCCCACAACACGCACAACCTTGAGGCGGATGGGCTATAACAGCAGAAGACCCCACCGGGTACCACTCATCTCCACTACAAATAGGAAAAAGAGGCTACAATTTGCACGAGCTCACCAAAATTGGACTGTTGAAGACTGGAAAAATGTTGCTGGTCTGATGAGTCTCGATTTCTGTTGAGACATTCAAATGGTAGAGTCCGAATTTGGCGTAAACAGAATGAGAACATGTATCCATCCTCTGATGGCTACTTCCAGCAGGATAATGCACCATGTCACAAAGCTCGAATCATTTCAAATTGGTTTCTTGAACATGACAATGAGTTCACTGTACTAAAATGGCCCCCACAGTCACCAGATCTCAACCCAATAGAGCATCTTTGGGATGTGGTGGAACGGGAGCTTCGTGCCCTGGATGTGCATCCCTCAAATCTCCATCAACTGCAAGATGCTATCCTATCAATATGGGCCAACATTTCTAAAGAATGCTATCAGAACCTTGTTGAATCAATGCCACGTAGAATTAAGGCAGTTCTGAAGGCAAAAGGGGGTCCAACACCGGATTAGTATGGTGTTCCTAATAATTCTTTAGGCGAGTGTATACTGTGGCACATAGCATTCTAGTGTTTTCATGGATTAGTCACTGGAAGTTTGCTTTAAATAATGTGGTCCTAAAATCCATTCCCTCTTCTTCAGTAGTGGTAAGAAGCATCATTTTGTGGTCCATAAACTCCTCGATCCGCAAAATACGGAAGCTGCCCCCATGCTTTCTGCATCCGTATGTTCGTTCCATAAGAGAGAGAACATGTCCTACGGTATAGTTGTCTGCAAAATGTGGACCTCAATGGGTCGGCAAAAAATGATGATGGCACACGGACCGCTTCTGTATTTTGCACTTCTGCAGCATCTTGCAAAATACCTATGGTCATGTGCACAGGGCCGAACGTGAACTTTATCTCTGAAAGACTGCAGACATCCAGTGAAAATAGTGATATCATTAGGTATGCAGTTATAAAACAGAGAATCCCGTTCGTGACATGCAAATCTCCAGAGCAAGCACAATGTAGACTGCTGCCTTGTGCTATTTTATTGGCTATAACTCAGGGACAATGCAAGATAAGTAATGCAGTGCATTTGCATAGTATTTTATGTAGAATTGTACTATATATGTAAATTGTAAAATGGTGTTAAGAGGTGGGCATTACCCTTTAATGTTGTTTTCCTCCTGCTTGCCCATAAAATATTAGTTGTACAGTATACAGTAGGTAGTAACCATTGCATTGTTAGAATCGGGACATAATTTAGGGTCTTTTCCTGCTTCATGTGAGATGCCCTCTCATGAATAAACTATGCATGTGATTGGTAGGAAACCTGGGAATAGGTTTATGTCTTGTGCAAACCTTTAAAAGAGACATGTATAAGATGCCTATATGATTTACGTAGGGTGAGTTATTACGGTTTTTTTTTCCCTTTAAGATAATGCTGTATTCATTGCTAACGAGGCTTGCAGTGCGTCTCTGCATACATGGAGTGGTGTCTTGCCCTGTGTTTTATGGCTGTATGATGTCTGACAGTAATCTCATTTAAGGTTTTCCCAAAAGTGTAAACGGTGCATTAAGCAGCATAGAAAATACCCTGAATCAATAAAAGGCCACCACTTCTGCCTTGTATGCTAATCCAGGAAAATTCTTTGGCTCTGCCCGAGTTGCTGGAGCCATTTTTGTTGATGCTCATCAATATCACGTTTGAGTGCCTAAAGAGATAGGAAGTGGATATGGAAGCATATGAAAATACAATGAGCTCTAGCCATAAGCAGACGGGATGTCAAGGGACTGAAATGGGTATTGACTGTGGAATGAGAAAGCTCATTTGATTTATTACATGTCAAAAGTGTTGATATTTGTGGATCTCGGCTAATATCACCTCTGGCTTTCTTTATAATAATGTTCTGCTGCTTGCCTTACATGGCATCTAGAACTTTGTTACCTTGTGGGATTATTGGCCTAGCCTTTCCATGTGCAACAGACATGGGAGCATTTGAAGAACAGTAGCAGGATCAAGCAGTGTATTTCAGGTTTCACTTGTCAAATGTGATGATGGCCAGTTTTGATAGACTACCCCAGTTTCCGGTAAGCCCCTTTTGCAGTTTACAACAACCACTCTGAATATGTAAACTACATGATGATAATATGTGGGCTTCCCTTTGAGTTGAAAGATTTAGCTAGTTTAGCATCGGTCATTGTTAAAAAGAACCTGAAATACTGTGCACGCAGCATGTTATAGAGCAGGAAGAGCGGAGCAGATTGATATACTATACATTATATATCCTAGAAAACGTACCCGTCGCTGCCCGAGTATGAAGTGTTGGTCTGTTTATGTGTTTATTGGATTTGTTTTAAGGTTGCCCATGAGGCCACTCCATACCGTCTTTTTTTTATTTTTAAATTTTTTATTTAACGGGGAGATCGGTGGTAACACTCTATACCCCGGCAGTTACACACTGTTTATTTATTTTTACCTGTCCTCAACAGGTAATTATAGACCAGTATGCCTAACTTCTTTTGTGGGAAAATGTTTGGAGGACTCTTGAGGGACTATATACAGGAGTATGTGATGCCCTGTAAAAATCCTGCTATTGTAGACTGGTAATATTGAGGTGAAACAACAATTCGCCACACGTAACTATGAACAATACCAAAAGTTAGCAGAAATTGTGTAAACCTCTATTGCATTCAACTTTGGCCTGGTGCAAGTGTGTTATGTGGAGTGGAGAGTCTCCTACGAGTCTGGTGAACAAATCTGTGCCGATATCCTGAGACCCCACAGTCCAATACACTGCATTCTGGGATGTTTTCTTTTTCTTCTTTTCTTTTGCGCATTCCCCTCCCCTGTATGAAGACTACATAATTCATAAATGATGTTAGCAGAACATGGTCTGTATAGATGAAGATGTATTGGGAGATATAACCTCTGGAGACGGTAGAATTCTAGTGTCAGCTAGGTATGGTAATGAATTATTAATATGGAGTAGCACGGTATCCATTAAAGATAATGTAAGTATTTGCCAAACAACCAACTACAGTGCTCCCCTCAAAATCTGTTGCAATCTTATCCAGTAATGGAATGGGGTAGAAAGTGGAGTAACATCTCAAAAAAAAGAGTTAATTCACATGTCATCAGTGACTGTGACCAAAACCAGGTGCAGGTCAACAATACAGAACAGGTACAAATCTTTCCTTGATACCTTATCTCTGTAGGCTCCACTCCTTGTTTTGGTCTCCAATCGCTGATCACTGACCTAACATAGACGTGTAAACTAGGTCTAAGACTTAAAGATGATCCAGATTTATCAAACATCATGCAAGATAAGTTTGGTGCGAATTACAGTACAGGCTCCTGTAAAATTGACTTTAAAACTTAAGCTCTTGATAAATCTTTAACTTTATATGTAGTGTACATGTTATCATATGGATCTAAAGTGATTATGAGCTCCACATTCCCTGCATATTCATAGTGTTAAATAATTCTGGCTGCAACCCCCACTAGGGAGAACTTGGCAGCATATTGCATACACCCTATACATTGACCCCCATAATAAAGCAGTATGCTGTAAGAGCCTGGGTTCTCCCTATTGGTCACTGCAGGTGCAGAAAAATGTGTTTGTACTTGTAAACACTGTAACTGTTTATGGTAAATGCTTGCTGAGGCGGCCATATTGAACATTCAGATTTCCTTCTTATATTGCTTGTATAGCCAATACAGCAAGGGTTGTGTGCTATATGGCATCAGAAATCTCACAGTTTAATAGATATGTCATTGATTATTACAGTCTCCATGAAATGTTACTAAGAGACAGATACAGAGCTGAATCTGTGTATATTACGTGCATAGTGTTGCTCTCCTATGTGACCTAGGTTCCCAGCAGTAGTGCTGTCATTAACATGCTCACCCTCTAATGATGTAACAACTCGGTTATTCTAATCTTTACAGCAAAAGTGACAAATGAGCTGCAGAAAACGGGAAGCATCAGCCTATTGAGTGCGCTCTAGGGACCAGTGTCAAATCTGGAGCATTTCAGGATTCTTATTTTATTTTTTATATGAATAGTCACATAAATAAGTAAAATAAGCACCACCCAATACAAGTGATGTCATTTTTTGACAGCTCTTACCCGTTAAATGGAATTCGCACCAAAGTTTTCGCTAGTATAACTATCAGCAATGGCCGTTAGAACATTGTACAAGCATGCCAGACTTACCTTATTTTGCTAAACATCCATATTTTGCGTATCTGCAGACTGTAAAACAGGTATGGTAGTGAGCATGGGCCCTAAATCCTATGAAAAACTGCTCCCAAGCCCGCCTCCTTTCCCCACAGTGTGCTACTCTGCTAAGCTCCCAAGGCTTCCTCCACACAGCGGGGAAGAGCTGAATCCTCATGACGTCAGGGAGATGGGAGGAAGCGTTACAAGGTTAGGGGAGGAGCACACAGCAGGGAAGGGCAGCAGGCTTGTGATGTCAGGGGAGATGGGAGGAAGTGTTACAAGGTTCGGGAAGGAGCACACAGCAGGGAAGGGCAGCAGGCTTGTGACATCAGGGGAGATGGGAGGAAGTGTTACAAGGTTAGCGGAGGAGCACACAGCAGGGAAGGGCAGCAGGCTTGTGACGTCAGGGGAGATGGGAGGAAGCGTTGCAAGATTAGCGGAGGAGCACACAGCGGGGAAGGGCAGCAGGCTTGTAACGTTGGTTGAGATGGGAGGAAGCATTGCAAGGTTAGGGGATGAGCACACAGGGAAGGGCAGCAGGCTTGTGACGTCAGGGTTGATGGGAGAAGCTTTACAAGGTTAGCGGAGGAGCACACGGCGTGGAAGGGCAGCAGGCTTGTGACGTCAGGAGTAATGGGAGGAAGCGTTACAAGGTTAGCGGAGCAGTACACATCTTGGAAGGGCAGCGGGCTTGTGATGTCAGTGGAGATGGGAGGAAGTGTTACAAGGTTAGCGGAGGAGCACACAGCAGGGAAGGGCAGCAGGCTTGTGACGTCAGGGGAGATGGGAGGAAGCGTTGCAAGATTAGCGGAGGAGCACACAGCGGGGAAGGGCAGCAGGCTTGTAACGTTGGTTGAGATGGGAGGAAGCATTGCAAGGTTAGGGGATGAGCACACAGGGAAGGGCAGCAGGCTTGTGACGTCAGGGTTGATGGGAGAAGCTTTACAAGGTTAGCGGAGGAGCACACGGCGTGGAAGGGCAGCAGGCTTGTGACGTCAGGAGTAATGGGAGGAAGCGTTACAAGGTTAGCGGAGCAGTACACATCTTGGAAGGGCAGCGGGCTTGTGATGTCAGTGGAGATGGGAGGAAGCGTTACAAGGTTAGCGGAGGAGCACACAGCGTGGAAGGGCAGCAGGCTTGTGACGTCAGGGGTAATGGGAGGAAGCGTTACAAGGTTAGCTGAGCAGTACACATCTTGGAAGGGCAGCGGGCTTGTGACGTCAGGGGAGATGGGAGGAAGCGTTACAAGGTTAGTGGAGCAGTACACATCTTGGAAGGGCAGCGGGCTTGTGACGTCAGGGGTAATGGGAGGAAGCGTTACAAGGTTAGCGGAGCAGTACACATCTTGGAAGGGCAGCGGGCTTGTGACGTCAGGGGAGATGGGAGGAAGCGTTATAAGGTTAGCAGAGGAGCACACAGCGTGGAAGGGCAGCAGGCTTGTGACGTCAGGGGTAATGGGAGAAAGCGTTACAAGGTTAGCGGAGCACTACACATCTTGGAAGGGCAGCGGGCTTGTGACGTCAGGGGAGATGGGAGGAAGCGTTACAAGGTTAGCCGAGGAGCACACAGCGTGGAAGGGCAGTAGGCTTGTGACGTCAGGGGAAATGGACTTTGAAAAGTAAAGCCCACCCAGCTGAGCATTTGGGAATGATTTTTCATAGGATTTTAAAAGTGCTTTTCCTGGACCTTAATTCCTGACTCCTATTGTATTAAGACATCTGCTTATATTTCCAGACTATAAAATATATGCTTCACATATTAACACTGGTTTTACCTTCTCCAGGAGATATGAGTCACACCCAGTATGTGCTGACCTGCAGACACAAATTCTCCAGTGCTACCAGCAGAACCCACAACAGACCCTGAGCTGCTCTACTTTGGCGAGACAATACCTGCAGTGCGTCACCAGCGCCAAACAGGTGAGAACATGTGCATTTATTGGATACTATGTCTATGCCTCCATTACTATATGAAACACCTTTTTTCAGTGCTGGAAGTGCATTTCCTTTGTTTTTCTAAGTGATATATACTGTTAGGTTCGTGAGTATTCTGTCATCTGTAGGATTTCTATCTTAAAGCTTTGTTTGGTCTTGTTGGATTTACTTGTTTGCTTCCCCAAATAATCTCTGAATATGCATAACGTGTACGCTTGCCTAAAGAGTTCCATAAAGATTGTAAATGGGCTGTTTTGCACATACTGAAATCCTAATGACTGCAAATCTAGATACACTGTTTTATTCATTGATAGACACAGAAATGGGCAAGGAAGAAAGTGTAGAAGTAAGTAATCCACCCTGCTGCTCCATAGCTCAGATGACCTGGTACTACAGATGACACCAGCACTGACACGTATCTGCTCTCAGTGTGGTATCACACTGTAGATTGCACTCTGCGCTCATTCTGTAGTGATTATAGGATGCTCGTTTTTAGAAAAGCGGGAAAGCAGAGCATTCCCACAGCAATGAACTCAATCCCACAGTGCAGCACAAAATAATTCAGTGCAGCACAAATACTGCCCCATAGTGCCCAAAATACTGCCACAGGAAAACCAAATGCCAAAGCGCAGCACAATATTCTGCCCCAGCACAACCCAATCCCACAGTACAGCACAAAATACTGCCCCAGCAGAACAAAATACCTCTCTACCCCCCTGTGGTGGCAAGTGCCACCTGCCACTTTTTGTCCTCCTACAGTTGTCTCTAAGATATGGAGGAGGAGGCTGGGGAGGTGAGACGCAGGCCACAGCACTGAGCCAGGCCTTCCTTCAGCATCTTGCCTGATCTTTCAATGCTACCAAACATACAGGATTGTACAGAACTACCTACCTATTAAATCCAGTGATGTCTCATTTGACCTAGACGTCCTATTTCCTCATCACCAGTCAAACTAGACCGCCACAACAAATTTTTTCAACGATATCTCTTCTGGCGTAGATGTTCTCTTTCATCATCTCCATTGGACCAGAACACCAGGTTGACTTCCAATTCACACGGCTGTTTTTCAAAATACATCTGTAAAAAATCAGGCAGATTTTTGACTTTATTAGATTCTATGATACTTTCCCCACAAGTGTTTTTTGGTGCATTTATGCACACATCTCAAGTGGTGCGTTTTTTTTCTGCTTCCTATTTATTTGAATGGGAAAATCAGAGCTATTTCTTCCCCAAGACGGGACATGCTGCTTCTTTTTTACCCATTTTTAATAAGTGCTACTTTCCTTTGAAATGAATGAGAGGCTGTTTTTAGGCATTTTCGATCTTTTGGCAATAATTGACTAACTCGGGTATACATACCTAGCTGTAATAAACTAGCAAATAAAAAAAATAAAAAATTCTACACTTAAAGCTACCAATAATAATGCCCTGATAGTGTCCCCAGAAATAATAATGCCTCCAGCAAAAAATAATGCTACCCTTTTGTGCCAAAGTACAAAAAAATTCCCCCATAGTACCCCCAGTGATATCGCTATAGTGTGCTCAGTATTAAATATGTCCCCAGTAATGTCCAATACAGGGTCCCCAGAATTAATGCCTCAGTAATAGAAACCTAGAATGTGTCAGCAGATAAGAACCATTTGGCCCAACTATTCTGCCCAATATATTGAATACTATGAATAGCCCCTGGCCCTATCTTATATGAAGGATGGCCTTATTTCCTTTGTAAAAACGGAAGTATTCATTGAGGCAGTCAGCTAGTTCGTTATCTTCTTCAAAATACCTTCCTTCTTTTGTTTTTAATTTGGTAATTCCTTGTTTTAGTTTCCTTTTTTCATTTATGTATCTAAAGAATGTCTTATCACCTTTTTTCACTGACTGAGCTAATTTCTCTTCTGCCTGGGCTTTAGAAGCTCTTATAACTTGCTTGGCCTCTCTCTGCCTAATCTTATAAATTTGCCTGTCATCCTCGTTTTTTTTTGTTTTTTTTTAAATTACTAAATGCTATCGTTTTTGGTTTTTAATGATTTTGGCCACTTCTGCTGAGTACCACAGTGGTCTCTTCCTTTTTTTGCTTTTATTGACAAGCCTAATGCAATTATCTGTTGCCTTCAATAGTGCCACTTTTAAGTAGTCCCATTTCTCCTGGACTCCATTGAAACTGTTCCAATCTGATAGGGACTCGTATACCACTAATCTAATTTTAGAAAAGTCAGTTTTTCTAAAATCTAAAACTTTTGTTTTTGTGTGGTGTGACTCAGTCACTGTACCACACTGACTAGTGATCCCTAGATCCCAATCTTTCCCCTACAGTAATATCAGATACCAAATTCCCATTTGTGAATACTAAATCTAAAATGGCCTCCTTCCGGGTTGGCTCCTCCACTACTTGCTATAGAGATAATCCCAGTAGGGAATTTAGAATATCTGTACTCCTAGCAGAACTAGCTATTTTGGTTTTCCAGTTTACATCAGGAAGATTAAGGTCTCCCATAATGATAACTTCCACCTTCAATATCATTTTAGCTATTTCTTCAACTAGTAGATCATCTAATTCTTTGACTTGGCTAGGTGGTCTATATATCACACCTACTCGAGTTACCTTATGATTATCAAGCTGCAACATAACCCAAACTGACTTTAAATTGGTCTCGCTAACTTGTATTAAATTAGATTTTATGCTATCTTTGACATACAGGGTCACCCATCCCCCTTTCTTGCCTTCTTTGTCTTTTCTATATAGAGAGAACCCTGGTATTGTTTATATCTCAGTCATTACTCCAATTGAACCATGTCTCAGTAACAGCCACTAAATCTATATTCTCAGATGCCATTATAGACTCAAGTTCATTGATCTTATTCCCTAAACTTATTCCCTAAACTGTAGACAAGACTCTGAGCTTGTCATTTCGTAACCTATGTGCTATTGGCATCTTCTGGCATTGTTCCGGGGGGGCAGTCGGACTGCTGGATTATCACTCTTTTGCTCCCCTTTCCTAGTTTAACCCCTTAGGGACCCATGACGTATCGGTACGGCATGTGTTGTTCCGATCATTGAGCAGGCACCCCGGCTAAATGCGTGGGGAAGTCCCGTGACACCCCCCCCCTTCCCCTGTGTCGGCGATCGCTGCAAACCGCAGGTCAATTCAGACCTGTGGTTTGCGGCTTTTACCTGGTGCGGCGGCGGTGGTGCCATCGGGTCCCCTTGGATCTCACAGGCCGGAAGCTGTATGAGTAATACACACAGTATTACTCATACAGCCAATGCATTCCAATACAGAAGTATTGGAATGCATTGTAAAGGATTAGACCCCCAAAAGTTCAAGTCCCAAAGTGGGACAAAAAAAAGAAAGTGAAAGAAAAAAAAAAAGTTGAAAAAATAAAGTTTTCCCCCCAAACAATTTAAAGTTTCAAGTAAAAATAAACAAAAACGTCATTTTCCCCAAATAAAGTAAAAAAAAAAAAATGGTAAAGAATTAGTAAAAAATAGGGGGGGGGGGGAAAGAAAGTATACATATCAGGTATTGCCGCGTCTGTATCGACCGGCTCTATAAACATATCACATGACCTAACCCCTCAGATGAACACTGTAAAAAATAAAAACTATTTTTTTGTCACCTTACATCACAAAAAGTACAACAGCATGCGATCAAAAAGGCGTTTGCCTACCAAAATAGTACCAATCTAACAGTCACCTCATCCCGCAAAAAATGAGCCCCTACCTGAAACAATCGCCCAAAAAATAAAAAAACTATGGCTCAGAATATGGAGACACTAAAACATCATTTTTTTTGTTTTAAAAAAGCTGTTATTGTGTAAAACTTACATAAATAAAAAAAAGTATACATATTTGGTATCGCCGCGTTCATATTGACTCTATAAAAATATCACATGACCTAAACCCTCAGATGAACACCGTAAAAACTGTGCTAAATAAACAATTTTTTGTCACCTTACATCACAAAAAGTGTAATAGCAAGCGATCAAAAAGTCACACGCACCCCAAAATAGTGCCAATAAAACCGTCATCTCATCCCGCAAAAATCATACCCTACCCAAGGTAATCACCCAAAAACTGAAAGAATTATGGCTCTCAGACTATGGAAACACTAAAACATGATTTTTTTTTGCTTCAAAAATGAAATCATTGTGTAAAACTTACATAAATAAAAAAAAGTATACATATTAGGTATCGCCGCATTCGTGACAACCTGGTCTATAAAAATATCACATGATCTAACCTGTCAGATGAATGTTGTAAATAGCAAAAAATAAAAACAGTGCCAAAACAGCTATTTCTTGTTATCTTGCCTCACAAAAAGTTTAATATAGAGCAACCAAAAATCATATGTACCCTAAACTAGTACCAACAATACTGCCACCCTATCCCGTAGTTTCTAAAATGGGGCCACTTTTCTGGAGTTTCTACTCTAGGGGTGCATCAGGGGGGCTTCAAATGGGACATGGTGTCAAAAAAACCAGTCCAGCAAAATCTGCCTTCCAAAAACCGTATGGCATTCCTTTCCTTCTGCGCCCTGCCGTGTGCCCGTACAGTAGTTTACGACCACATATGGGGTGTTTCTGTAAACTACAGAATCAGGGCCAAAAATGTTGAGTTTGGTTTGGCTGTTAACCCTTGCTTTGTAACTGGAAAAAAATTATTAAAATGGAATATCTGCCAAAAAAGGGAAATTTTGAAATTGTATCTCTATTTTCCATTAATTCTTGTGGAACACCTAAAGGGTTAACAAAGTTTGTAAAATCAGTTTTGAATACCTTGAGGGGTGTAGTTTATAGAATGGGGTCATTTTTGGGTGGTTTCTATTATGTAAGCCTCGCAAAGTGACTTCAGACCTGAACTGGTCCCTAAAAATTGGGTTTTTAAAAATTTCTGAAAAATTTCAAGATTGACTTCTAAACTTCTAAGCCTTGTAGCATCCCCAAAAAATAAAATATCATTCCCAAAAAGATCCAAACATGAAGTAGACATCTGGGGAATGTAAAGTAATAACTATTTTTAGAGGTATTACTATGTATTATAGAAGTAAAGAAATTGAAACTTGGAAATCTGCAATTTTTTTACAAATTTTTGGTAAATTTGTTATTTTTTTATAAATAAAAATGATTTTTTTTTACTTCATTTTACCAGTGTCATGAAGTACAATATGTGACGGAAAAAAAATCTCAGAATGGCCTGGATAAGTCAAAGTGTTTTAAAGTGATCAGCACTTAAAGGGGTTGTCCCACTTCATTAAATAGGCATTTACTAATTCATTTACCCCCAGTGAACATTTCTTCTTATATATGTAATTTACAAAAACGTACCATTTGTCCTAAATAAGGTCCTATTAGAACGCTTTGTTTACACTGGTGTCCCATGGATACAGCCTAATCTCCCCGGCCGCATCCATGTGCCGCGCCTGCGCACCACAGCCTAAGGCTGAGTTCACACGAGCGGATGCCGTGCGTGGCATCCGCTTCGTGAAAGAGTGCCAAGACCCGATGCAGACTGCAGAGGCACGGAGCATTAACATGACTGATAATGCTCCGTGCCTCTCTGTGATCTCTTTACTACGAAATCACAGTGACATTTGCATATTGATCAAAAAGGTTTTTTAACACAATAAAAGAGCAGAGAGCTGTGGGGACTGGGTATTGCAGATGTGCTAGCGGCCATCTAGCAGCCCATGTCCCCAGCTCTATGCACAAAATCCTGGTGACAGGTTTCCTTTAAAGTGACACTGGTCAGATTTGCAAAAAATGGCCAAGTCCAGATGGTGAAATAGGGTCGAGTCCTTAAGGGGTTAAATGCTCCTTAGAAAATACTTTGAACTGTTCACTGAGGACATTCGTTCCCTTGAGAGAAATATGCAAACCATCTTTCTTGTACAGTTTTTTTCCATTCCAACGAGAGCTAACATGAGGCACAAAGCCAAACCCTTGGTTCAGACACTATTCAACAAGCCATACATTGAATTCCTTAATGCGCATCTTCCTGTCATGCTGAAGGTTATGCACAGGCAAAATTGCAGAGAATGAAACAGTTGATGCAACCTCCCGTATATCATTACCAAGTGTGTGAAAAGCTTCCTTCACCTTTGAAACCTCATTGCAAGCCAGATCATTTGTCCCAAGATGGACTATAACATCCACCTCCCTTTCCTACTTTGCTTGCCTAACAATATTAAGGATGCGTCATCTGTCCCTGCTAGCGGTAGTATTAAGGAGACATTTTACAAAACCATTTTCCTCAAACGTTATACCTCTTATGATAGAATCGCCCACCAACAGCTGCTTACTATCAGTCCTCACCTTCTCCTTTTTGTCTTTGGCTGCAGTTTTAAATACTTTAGGCATAGGAGATGATTGTTCCTCACCCACTGTGCCTGAGCCATCCTCCATGTTCCTCTTGCGCTCTGAAAGTGCTGCAAATGAATTATGGAGAGCCACAGACTGTGGGACATGTCTTCTATCCACAACTCTAAGTCTACCAGAACCTGCAGTAACCCATCTTCCATTTCTAGGGGGCCTCCGTGGCAGTGGCATTGCAACATTCCCAGCCTGAGTTTGTTTAACGGTTAATTTACAAATCTCAGTGGAACCTGAAATAAAACCAGGTCTGCCATTTTAAAGAGGGGAAAGATTTTAAACAAACAAAGCTCCTCCCCCAACAACAAATTTAACACCTTAATCACCCTATGCTCATTTGCAATCAGACAATAGCAAAATCCTGTCTAACAAATTCCTTACCTGTATTGAACCAGTGTCTGAGTAGCCACAAAAACACAGCTGAAGTTCTGCTACAGTGGAAATGCTCTAAGTTAGTCTCCTGAATATCTCAGATGCACTTAGTAATTCTGCAAGCTATATAATGCCCGCTAAAAGGTCCCAAATATAAAAAAATCTCCCTGTGATGGCCATTAAAATGTTCCCAGTATTAAAAATGTCCCTAGTAATGCCCCAGTATTAGAAATGCCACAGTAATGCCTGCTATAGGGTCCCAAGTATTAAAATGTCCCAATGCCCCTATAGTATCCACATTATTAAAAATACCCTCAGTAATGCTCTAAATGGTGCTCAATATAGTGCCCACAGTATTAACAGAAATGCCCCTAATGCCTTGGTGGTGCCACCTATAGTCCACTTCAAATAGCACACTACTGTCTGGCAATGAAGTAGGGCTTGTTCAGCCCTCTGGGCATTAGCCCAATCGGAATCTTCCCAGTAAGGTCTAGAACCAGTCCACCCCTGGTTTAATACTTCTCCTGTCATCGATTTCCTTTTCAAAAATGAGCTGTTAAGAAAAGAAGCAATATATAAATATAGAATGTATACTGAAGCACAAAACCTACATGTGCAGGGCAAGATCCCATGGATGATGATTGCCTGGGTGGGACATCACAAGGATGACCTTGACATATGCAACCATTGCTCGTCCTCTGTGGAGATACTATGGAGGTGATTGCTGCATGTAAATGTAGAGCTTCGCCTCCACTTAACGGGCAGTTAATTGCAACAATCGGTGGCTCTTCGCAGAATCTAAATGCACTATTATTTAGCTAATTACATAGTCGAGTCACATTATTATGACCACTCCTTACTTTTGAATTCATCAGCTGGCTTGGTGGGTATATACGGTGTGCAATAAACTGTACACGTATCCCTCATTGCTGGCATGGGTAAAGAGGCTTTGGAAGGCTGGGGTACGTTTTAATTATTTTTAGTTTAGTCCTTGCAGGGGTCCTACGTATTAGGTTATATACTGTAATTATCAGATTCTCTATTGCACAACTAAACTGCCTAGACTGCAGTCAGTGGTGTATGGGATGATTCAGCCATCCAGTATTAGAAACATGTCAGAAATGTTTTTGTAGAACATCAAGATTGATTTAATTCTGATAATTGATATTAAAAATATTTCTACATGTAAGGAAAGAAAATTAAATGCATCTGGTCTGGTTATTTCTCTTGACTCTCTTCTGTTTTCCCCCCTGCATAGAGCATGCTTGGAAGAGGTGGGTAGAGCCTCAGCATTTCAACTTACTCCAACTGCAGTTTGTGCTGGAAGAGCATCAGAATGCTGTCTAAGATGAAGAGTAGACGCGTCCCACCCACCACCGTACATATTCTCTGCCTCGGAACACTGTTCTTTTCTATCATTTTCCCAAACCACCGTTTAAAAAAAAATAAAAAAAAGTATGATCGAGCAAGTTAACATTGGTTCACCTCTTTATTTAAATTGTTTTTCTGATGCCTCTTTTATTTCATAAATTGCAGCTATATTATCACCACTTGTTTTACTGGACACTCGCCTGTTGACATCTCATCTGTGATTTATGTCCAGATTCCTAATAAAGTATATATATTTTCCAAGTTATGTTTTGTAACACCGACCTTTTTATATATAATCTGAAACAGTGTTTGGTGAAATGGGTTTTATGGATTGCACTAAATCTGTACTTTATACTGCACCAATGACCACATAAAGCATCTGCCACTTTCACATATGGTACATTTATTGTAGTAGACCATAGTCTGAACCACATATTTTTTTTTTTTTTTCAGTGTGCTATCTATTTTAACCGGATAACACACTGACCGTATAAGTCACCTGGGCAATTCGCACATCCATGTCCCGGATCAGAAAAAAATCACTGCAGGTCCTGTTCTGATACGATTCTTTTTGTGGGTCAGACTTGCACATTCAATTTTTAAAAAAATAAATAAATAAAATCAGCGCACATAAGCCCCCTGTGCTATGCGTTCTTCTGCTGATAGCTTGCAACACGCATTGTTACCCATATGGGTAGGACAGTTAACTTTTTTTAATTTTTTTTTTTATATATGTTCTATATATAAATGAAGCTAAATTTTTAAGGTGTTCAGACAATGACATATCATTGAAATCCATGTTTTATTATACATGGTTATATTTTTGTTTTTAGAACTTTTATCTTGTTTTCAATACGTGCACTGATCAAGTGACATATATAAAGTGATGAAAGCATTCAGCAATTTACTTTACAGTTCAGCCCTTTCATGACCAAGGGTCGTTGATGCTCCTGTCTTTTAAATGATAATATCTTTACAACTGCATTTCATGTCATAACTATTTATTTAGTTTTTTAAAGCCGTATAGGGGGTCATTTATTAACCTGAAATACGCCTATATTTTCCCCACTGTCGCAAGGTCTAAAAAAGTGGGCATGGGCAGGGAAAGGCATGGCCAGCAGGCCCATCACATTCATAATTTTCTATACCTGTTTTAGGTGTAGAAAATGGTCTAAATGTAAGACAGATAGGAAGCTTTCTTTTATATTTAGAAGCAGTGCTGGATCCACCGCCAGCACAGGGGCTTTATTAAGACAATCGTCTAAAATGCCTGTCTTAATGACCTCCATAGAGTTTTTACTTTCTTGACTGATTTAATAATTTTTTTAAAGGGTTTTTGGGGGGATTTTGATACTGATGACCTATCCTCAGGATGGACACCCAGGACCCACGCCGATCAGCTGTTTGAGAAGGCACTGGGGCTCCTGTGAGCGCCGCGGCCTTTTCCCTGCTTACCACGCACAGCGTCGTTCATTGTATAGCGGCTGTGCGTAGACCGTGTACCCTACTTTGTTTATGGAAAGTTTTAACCGCATTAAATAAAATTCAACATTTTAGAAGCTGGACTTCACCTTTTTCTTTGAGTTTTTCCATCCAGGATGTGTCCGTGCTTCTCAAGTTGTCTATGCAGGTGAGCGCTGCTCCGTTTTTTAAAATTTTTTCTTTTATATTGTTTCAAGCACAAACACAGTACATACTGTCCATACAGTGCTCCAGACTAAAAAAATACGTAGTAGCCATTGACTCCTGAACTGAAAAATTTAGGAGCCAAATAAAATCGATAACAAAATTTTGATTCGCTTTCGTCACCATAAAAAAGTATTGCAATACTCAATACCATGCTAAAAAAAACACCAAAAAAAGCAGCATGCATTTCGCATTTTGTGAAACGTTCGGCCCATAATAGAACAGTCCTATCCTATTTTTTGTGGTGACAAGGTGACAAAAAAATGGCAAATCGCATGTTTTTTATTTATTTATTTCTGTTACGGCACTCGCCGCATAGGAGATATGTTTTAATAATTTAATAGTTTGGACTTTTCGGACGCAGCACTATGTAATATGTTTATTTATTTATTGTTTATATATTTTATATGTAAAATTGGGAAGGGGGGGATTTAAACTTAATATTTTAGGGTACTTTCACACTAGCGTTTTTCTTTTTTGGCATAGTTCCGTCACAGGGGCTCTAAACCGGAAAAGAACTGATCAGGCATATCCCCATGCATTCTAAATGGAGAGTAATCCATTCAGGATACATCAGAATGTCTTCAGTTCAGTCTTTTTGACTGATCAGGCAAAAGATAAAACCGTAGCATGCTACGGTTTTATCTCCCGGCGAAAAAAACTGAAGACTTGCCTGAATGCTGGATCCGGCATTCAAAATACCAGAATGCCAGATCCGTCCTTCCGGTCTGCGCATACGCAGACTTGTAAAAATGTCAGACACGAGATGAGAAGGTACGTTTTATTACCGCCTTTAACCCTCAGTGGCGCTCAATTAGGGGTGCCCTTAATAAACACTGGGAAGTGCTTCAGTTAGACCCCATTCTACATAAAATTCTTCCCACATGCCCGGCCATTACATACAGAATGACAAAAAACTTTAAACCTTCTGGTTAAAAGCTACTACACTGGTAAAAATCCATCAAAAATCTTTGGCTCTAAAGGCCCTAAATGGGGAAGCTATCCATGTGGTAAATGCGTGGCCTGTCCGAATATGGATAGGGCGACTCATTTCAGTAATCCATGTTTGAGTGACAGAAGTTATAAGATTACTCATAACATCTCTTGTCACACTGTTGGGGTTATCTATCTGGCTTCCTGTCCATGTTCTCTAATCTATATTGGCATGACATCTAGGAAACTGCAGAGACGAAATCGGGAGCACGTCCTCGGGATAGAAGCAGCAAAAGAGGAGAAGGACCTAGCTGTACTGAAAACTATTCCCAGGCATTTTAAGGAAGCCCATAATTGTGATAGCACATCATTCGTGTCAGAGGAATCGATCGAGTTTATATCTCGTTGAGAGGTGGCAATTGGCGACAAGTTCTTGCTCAAAAAGAAGTAAAATGGATCTATCACTTAGAGAGTATGGTACCTAGAGGCTTAAATGAAGATATGTCTTTTGCACCATTTTTGTAATATTTATATAATGACCCGACTTAGGGGTGGGCGATATGGCCTAAAATCTATATTGCGATATAATTTTAAGCATGTGCGATATGCGATATACACTCACCTAAAGAATTATTAGGAACACCATACTAATACGGTGTTGGACCCCCTTTTGCCTTCAGAACTGCCTTAATTCTACGTGGCATTGATTCAACAAGTTGCTGATAGCATTCTTTAGAAATGTTGGCCCATATTGATAGGATAGCATCTTGCAGTTGATGGAGATTTGAGGGATGCACATCCAGGGCACGAAGCTCCCGTTCCACCACATCCCAAAGATGCTCTATTGGGTTGAGATCTGGTGACTGTGGGGGCCATTTTAGTACAGTGAACTCATTGTCATGTTCAAGAAATCAATTTGAAATGATTCGAGCTTTGTGACATGGTGCATTATCCTGCTGGAAGTAGCCATCAGAGGATGGATACATGTTCTCATTCTGTTTACGCCAAATTCGGACTCTACCATTTGAATGTCTCAACAGAAATCGAGACTCATCAGACCAGGCAACATTTTTCCAGTCTTCAACAGTCCAATTTTGGTGAGCTTGTGCAAATTGTAGCCTCTTTTTCCTATTTGTAGTGGAGATGAGTGGTACCCGGTGGGGTCTTCTGCTGTTGTAGCCCATCCGCCTCAAGGTTGTGCGTGTTGTGGCTTCACAAATGCTTTGCTGCATACCTCGGTTGTAACGAGTGGTTATTTCAGTCAACGTTGCTCTTCTATCAGCTTGAATCAGTCGGCCCACATTCTCCTCTGACCTCTAGCATCCACAAGGCATTTTTGCCCACAGGACTGCTGCATACTGGATGTTTTTCCCTTTTCACACCATTCTTTGTAAACCCTAGAAATGGTTGTGCGTGAAAATTCCAGTAACTGAGCAGATTGTGAAATACTCAGACCGGCCCGTCTGGCACCAACAACCATTCCACGCTCAAAATTGCTTAAATCACCTTTCTTTCCCATTCTGACATTCAGTTTGGAGTTCAGGAGATTGTCTTGACCAGGACCACACCCCTAAATGCATTGAAGAAACTGCCATGTGATTGGTTGACTAGATAATTGCATTAATGAGAAATAGAACAGGTGTTCCTAATAATTCTTTAGGTGAGTGTATATCGCGATATATTGTTTTCTATATTTGGGGGGGTTTAAACTTTTTTTTTACTTTTTATTTAATAACTATTCGCCTCCTTAAGAACGAACCCTTGTCATATTCACCCTAATAGAGCCTTATTAGAGTGAATAGGACATTACACTCTCCCTGCTGCCCTGTGCTTTGTGCACACAACAGCAGGGAGCTGACCATGGCAGCCAGCCTCTCATGTGCCCCCCAGCCTCTGATCCGCCGCCCAGCCTCTGATCCGTCCCCCCAGCCTCTGATCCGCCCCCCAGCCTCTGATCCGCCCCAGCCTCTCATGTGCCCCTCAGCCTCTCATTAGAGAAGTGGCGAACATAAAATTTTCCGTTTGCGGAGAATACAAATTTTCGCAAATGTTTGCGAACGGGCGAACCGCCATAGACTTCAATAGGCAGGCGAATTTTAAAACCCACTGGGACTCTTTCTGGCCACAATAGTGATGGAAAAGTTGTTTCAAGGGGACTAACACCTGGACTGTGGCATGCCGGAGGGGGATCCATGGCAAAACTCCCATGGAAAATTACGTAGTTGACGCAGAGTCGGGTTTTAATCCATAAAGGGCATAAATCGCCTAACATTCCTAAATTGTTTGGAATAACGTGCTTTAAAACTTCAGGTATGATGTTGTATCGATCAGGTAGTGTAAGGGTTACGCCCGCTTCACAGTGACAGACCAAACTCCCCGTTTAACGCACCGCAAACAGTCTATTTGCACAACCGCAAACTCCCCATTTGCACAAGGTTGGATACCAAGCTAGCCATGTCCCGTTCCTTGTCCTCACTGATGTCATTGAAGGTCTCTTCCTCCACCCAGCCACGTACAACACCAAGGGTCCCAGAAAGGTCACAACAAGCCCCCTGGGACGCCTGCTGTGTTTGGTCTTCCACCTCCTCAAAGCGACCTTCTTCCTCTGACTCCTCTTCTTCAGACTCCTCTCTCTGCGTTATTATAAGGTGTGTTAAGTAGTACTATTCCTATCAATTGAATCCCTGTTACGTCCCCTATCAGGGGACGTGTATATGGAATAGATTTTAGGAACCGGGAGATGGAAAAAGATGCTTGGTCGGTCCTCCTACTTCCAATTTGAGGCACTGCGCGTGCAATCTACTGTGCCACCAGATAGGAGTGGTGTGTTAAGTAGTACTATTCCTATCAGTTTAATCCCTGTGACGTGTATATGGAATAGATTTTAGACAACCGCAAAGAGTTGTCAATAGTTGACACACTCATGACATAAATTTTATTCCTCTATGCGTCAATCTTGGTGTAGTGATGACTGTGCTCGTGCGCACGTTTGGGAGATTGCAGGCGATGGGGGTTTTTCAAAGCCTATGATCGTGCTGAGGTAGTTCAATGACAGTTAAGTGACCCAGAAAACAAGGATTCTGCAGTGTGGGCCCATTGTTGGCCTAGTAGGCTTTAGATCACCTTAGATGATCACAAAGAAAATTTAATGTTTTTTCTATGCAAAATTATCCAGCCGATCGCTTTTGGTCTGTTCACAATGAAGCAACGACCTTATCATCTGGGGTGTGCCAACATTGCCATTGCCAACACACTCATAGAGGTGGTTGCTTCAGTGTGATACGCAAGCCCCTTCACCACAACAAGGTAATGATCACGAAGGGGAATTGACACATGTATGTGCCTTTTTTGTTGTTTTGTTTTTGCAGCCACAGTGCAGCACCAGAGGCCAGAAAAATTAGGCATGTACACATACCTGAAAAATTAGGTATTGTTGCAGAAATTGCCCTAAAACATTGCGGCTTGAACCCTAGTTGGTGGCGGATAAGCCACGCAAGTCATCCGGCATTCAGAGATAAAATACAGCAGCGTGTGGACCATTTTTAGCCCAAGGCAGCTCATCTCATCAGGCCTTTTTTAGTCAAATGTATCGCCCACTGTCAGTCCCTTCGGGATCCATGCCTCATTCATCTTAACCGCCTCACGTCCGCCCATAGGATATAAACGTCCTATGGGTGGACGTCTATTTCTGACAGCACGTTTTAAAACGTCCTGTCAGAAATAGCAGCTGCACGCTAATCGTGCAGCTGCTGATCGGGTTGCCCGCTGTCAGTGACAGCAGGGCAACCCTAAGACAAGGTAGGGACAGTGCCCAGGTGTCCCTGCCTTCACGATCGCTGCAGACACAGCGCTCACCGAGCGCTGTGTCTGCAGAGCAGGAAGCGTTGTGCGCTTCCTGTTCCGGCCCGGCGGTCATGTGACCGCCGTGACCGGAGAGTGCAGGAGCTGTGTGAGGTCTCTCAGAGACCTCGATCAGCCCTGCTGTGAGGCTGTACAGCGCTGGATTGCTGCTGTACAGCCTCTATAAGGGTGCATTTGTCCTGTAACTGGGGCTACTATGTCAGCCCCAGTTACAGGAGAAATCAACAGTGTAAAAAAAAAAAAAAGTGAAGTAAATGTCCCCCAGAGGTCTTGTATGACCTTATGGGGGACGAAAAGTGTAAAATAAAATAAAAATAAAATAAAGGGTTGAAAAAATAAAATAAAAAAAAGTTTCACATGTAAAAAAAAAAAAAATCCCAAGTAAGGAATAAAAAAAAAAATTAAAAATAGAAAAAATAAAATAAAATAGACATATTTAGTATTGCCGCGTCCGTAAAAACCAGCTCTATAAAAATATCACATGACCTAACCCCTCGGGTGAACACCGTAAAAAAATAATAAAAAAAACTGTGTCAAAACAAGCAATTTTTGTCACCTTGCATCACAAAAGGTGCAACACCAAGTGATCAAAAACGCGTATGTCCCACAAAATGGTACCAATAAAACCGTCACCTCATCCCGCAAAAAATGAGCCCCTACATAAGAAAATCTCTCAAAAAATAAAAAAACTATAGCTCTTCGAACATGGAGACACTAAAACATCATTTTTTTGGTTTCAAAAATGCTATTATTGTGTTAAAGTGAAACAAATAAAAAAAAGTATACATATTAGGTATTGCCGCGTCCGTAAAAACCAGCTCTATAAAAATATCACATGACCTAACCCCTCGGGTGAACACCGTAAAAAAAAAAAAAAAAAAAACTGTGTCAAAACAAGCAATTTTTGTCACCTTGCATCACAAAAGGTGCAACACCAAGTGATCAAAAACGCGTATGTCCCACAAAATAGTACCAATAACACCGTCACCTCATCCCGCAAAAAATGAGCCCCTACATAAGAAAATCTCTCAAAAAATAAAAAAACTATAGCTCTCAGAACATGGACACATTAAAACATAATTTTTTGGTTTCAAAAATGCTATTATTGTGTAAAACTTTAATAAATGAGAAAAAGTATACATATTAGGTATCGCCACGTCCGTAACAATCTGCTCTATAAAAATGTCACTTGACTGAACCCCTCAGGTGAACGCTGTAAAAAAAAAAAAATAGAAACTGTGCTAAAACAACCAATTTTTGGGTCACCTTGCCCCATAAAGTGTTATAATGAATGATCAAAAAATCATATGTACCCAAAAATAGTACTAATAAAACTGGCACCTTATCCCCTAGTTTCCAAAATGGGGTCACTTCTTGGGAGTTTCTACTGTAAGGGTGCATCAGGGGGCTTCAAATGGGACATGGCATCTAAAAACCATGTGGAGTTCCTTATCTTCTGCGCCCTGCCGTGTGCCCATACAGCAGTTTACGACCACATGTGGGGTGTTTCTGTAAACCGCAGAATCTGGGTAATAAATATTGAGTTTTGTTTGGCTGTTAACCATCGATGTGTTGAAGAAAAAAATTTATTAAAATGGAAAATCTGCCAAAAAAGTGAAATTTTAAAAATTGATCTCCATTTTCCTTTAATTCTTGTGGAACGCCTAAAGGGTTAACAAAGTTTGTAAAATCGGTTTTGAATACCTTGAGGGGTGTAGTTTCTACAATGGGGTCATTTATGGGGGTATCCACTATGTAGGCCCCACAAAGTGACTTCAGACCTGAACTGGTCCTTATAAAGTGGGTTTTGGCAATTTTCTTAAAAATTTGAAGAATTGCTTCTAAGCCTTCTAACGTCCTAAAAAAATAAAATGACATTTCCAAAATGATGCCAACATAAAGTAGACATATGGGGAATGTTAAATAATAAATATTTTATGAGGTATCACTTTCTGTTTTAAAAGCAGAGAAATTGAAATTTAGAAAATTGCGAATTTTTCTAATTTTTGGGTAAATTTGGGATTTTTTCATAAATAAAGGTGAAATATTTTGACTCAAATTTATGACTATCATGAAGTACAATGTGTCACGAGAAAACAATCTCTGAATGACTTGGATAAATAAAGGCGTTCCAAAGTTATTACCACATAAAGTGAGATATGTCAGTTTTGCAAAATTTGGCCTGGTCAGGAAGGGGGCAAAGGGCCCAGATGGGAAGTGGTTAATAAAGGTGAGGTAATCTAGACTTTTTTGACCTAGGCGACTTCTCTTCTCAGTGACAATACCTCCTGCTGCACTGAAGGTCCTTTCTGACAGGACACTTGAAGCGGGGCAGGCTAGAAGTTCTATCGCAAATTGGGATAGCTCAGGCCACAGGTCAAGCCTGCACACCCAGTAGTCAAGGGGTTCATCGCTCCTCAGAGTGTCGATATCTGCAGTTAAGGCGAGGTAGTCTGCTACCTGTCGGTCGAGTCGTTTTCTGAGGGTGGACCCCGAAGGGCTGTGGCGATGCGTAGGACTTAAAAAGGTCCGCATGTCCTCCATCAACAACACGTCTGTAAAGCGTCCTGTCCTTGCCGGCGTGGTCGTGGTAGGAGGAGGATTACTTTCACCTCTTCCCCTGTTAGATTCCCGTTGTGCTGTGACATCACCCTTATACGCTGTGTAAAGCATACTTTTAAATTTATTTTGGAACTGCTGCATTCTTTCCGACTTGCGGTAATTCGGTAACATTTCAGGCACATTCTGCTTATACCGGGGGGCTAGTAGCGTGGCCACCCAGTACAGGTCGTTCTCCTTCAGCCTTTTTATACGAGGGTCCCTCAACAGGCACGACAGCATGAAAGACCCCATTTGCACAAGGTTGGATGCCGAGCTACTCATGTCCTGTTCCTCGTCCTCAGTGATCTCACTGAAGGTATGTTCTTCCCCCCAGCCATGTACAACACCACGGGTACCAGATAGGTGACAACGAGCACCGTGGGATGCCTGCTGTGGTTGGTCTTCCTCCTCCTCCTCAAAGCCACATTCCTCCTCTTCCTCACACTCCTCTTCCAGCGTTGCCGCAGGTCCAGCAAGCGATGCTGATAAGGCTGTTTCTGGTGGTGATGGTGACCACAACTCTTCCTCTTCACGCTCATCTACGGCCTGATCCAGCACTCTTCGCAGGGCACACTCCAGGAAGAAAACAAATGGGATGATGGTGCCTTCGGTGCGACTGACTAGGTTTGTCACCTCCTCAAAAGGACGCATGAGCCTACAGGCATTGCGCATGAGCGTCCAGTAACGTGGCAAAAAAATTCCCAGCTCCGCAGAGGCTGTCCTAGCACCCCGGTCATACAAATACTCGTTGACGGCTTTTTCTTGTTGGAGCAGGCTTTCGAACATTAGGAGTGTTGAATTCCAACGTGTCGGGCTGTCGCAAATCAAGCGCTTCACTGGCATGTTGTTTCGCCGCTGGATATCTGAAAAGTGCGCCATGGCCGTGTAGGAACGCCTGAAATGGCCACACACCTTCCTGGCCTGCTTGAGGACGTCCTGTAAGCCTGGGTACTTATGCACAAAGCGTTGTACGATCAGATTACACACATGTGCCATGCACGGCACGTGTCAACTTGCCCAAATTCAATGCCGCCAACAAATTACTTCCGTTGTCACACACCACTTTGCCGATCTCCAGGTGGTGCGGAGTCAGCCACTGATCCACCTGTGCGTTCAGGGCGGACAGGAGTGCTGGTCCGGTGTGACTCTCTGCTTTCAGGCAAGTCAACCCCAAGACGTCATGACACTGTCGTATCCGGGATGTGGAATAGCCCCTGGGGAGCTGGGGGGTGCCGTTGATGTGGAGCAAGACGCAGCAGCAGAAGAGGACTCAGCCGAGGAGGTTATGGAAGAGGATGGAGTAGGAGGAGTAGAGGAGGTGGCAGCAGGCCTGCCTGCAAGTCGTGGCGGTGTCACCAACTCCTCTGCAGAGCCACGCATTCCATGCTTGGCAGCCGTCAGCATGTTTACCCAATGCGCAGTGTAGGTGATATACCTGCCCTGACCGTGCTTTGCAGACCAGGTATCAGTGGTCAGATGGACCCTTGCCCCAACACTGTGTGCCAGAAATGCCATGACTTCCTTTTGCACAATCGAGTACAGGTTGGGGATTGCCTTTTGTGCAAAGAAATTTCGGCTGGGTACCTTCCACTGCGGTGTCCCAATAGCTACAAATTTTTGGAAGGCCTCAGACCCCACTAGCTTGTATGGTAAAAGCTGGTGGGCTAAGAGTTCCGACAAGCCAGCTGTCAGACGCCAGGCAAAGGGGGTGACTTTGTGACATTGGCTTCTTATGCTCAAACATGTCCTTGACAGACACCTGACTGTGGGCAGATGAGCAGGAACTGCTCAAGGCGAGAGACGGAGTGGCGGATGGTTGAGAGGGGGCAAGGAGGACAGCAGTGGTTGACGTGGCTGAAGATGCTGGACCAGGAGGAGGATGGTGGCTTTGAGTTTGTGTGCTGCTTGTACTCATGTGTTGATCCCATAGGCGTTTGTGATGTGCGATCATGTGCCTTCGCAAAGCAGTTGTACCTAGGTGGGTGTTGGACTTCCCACGACTCAGTTTCTTTTGGCACAGGTTGCAAATGGCATCGCTGTTGTCAGAGGCAGAAAAACACAAAAAAAATGCCACACTGCTGAGCTCTGCAATGACTGCATTCTGGTGGTGGCAACAGCATGCGTTGATTGGCGTGCTGTCTGGCTGACCCCGGGTGCCGATGCATGCTGTCTGACTGTGCCACTAGCTCCTTGCGACGACCTCCCCCTGCTTCCAACTCGTCTCCTCCTCCTCCTCTCTGTCTCCCCATCTGAACTTTCCCCCTGTTCTTCTTCTCTTCGAGCGGGCACCCACGTGACATCCACGGACACATCGTCATCATCACTTGTATCTGACAACTCAGCAAAGGAAGCAGCAGTGGGTACATCATCATCATCACACCGTACGTCCATGTGTGTAATGCTGCCTGACTGAGACATATCCCTGTTATCTACATGCTCTGGCAATAATGGTTGTGCATCACTCATTTCTTCCAACTGATGTGTAAATAACTCCTCTGACAGATCAAGTGAAGCGGCTGTGGTGCCCGAAGCTGAGCTGGAGGGGGATGGTGCGTCAAGGTTCCGAGCGGAAGCTGTAGAAGATTGGGTGTCCTGTGTTAGCCAGTCAACTATGTCCTCAGAACTTTTCGAGTTCAGGGTACATGGCCTCTGAACATTGGGCATTATTCTAGGGCCAAAGGGAATCGCAGCACCACGACCACGACGGCCCCTGTGGGGTGGCCTGCCTCTGCCTGTCATTTTTTTTTTTTTTTAGATTAGTTTAGTTGTACTATGCGTGCAAGCTACTGTGACACCAGATATGAGTTGCGCTGGTGACACTATGCACTTGCAGCTGGGCCTTAAACACACAAACACGTGCAGGCTACTTACTGCTATTTATTCACAGTCAAAATTGTGGTTTTTCTTTCAATGTAATCTACTGTGACACCAGATATGAGTTGTGCTGGTGACACTATGCACTTGCAGGGCATGAGACACACACGTGCAGCAACTGACTGCTATTTATTCACAGTCAAAATTGTTGTTTTTCTTTAAATGTAATCTACTGTGACACCAGATATGAGTTGCACTGGTGACACTATGCACTTGCAGGGCATGAAACGCACATGCGCGTGCAGGCAACTGACTGCTATTTATTCACAGTCAAAATTGTTGTTGTTTTTTAAATGCAAGCTACTGTGACACCAGATATGAGTGGTGGCACTGGGCAAGTGGGCACAGTATACGCTGTGAGACTGACACACATGCTGGCAGGAAATTGCAATTAGATTACACAGGGGGAAAAAAAGCAGACTGATGTTCTAGCCCTAAAAAGGGCTTTTTGGGGTGCTGTCCTTACAGCAGAAATCAGATGAGTCTTTCAGGACTGTAGTGGACACTGAATACACTTACCTAGCTATCGATTTCCCTATTAAATCAGCAGCAGCTACACTGTCCCTCCTCTCACTAAGAATGCAGCTTCCGAATGAATCTAAAATGGATGTTGTCCAGGAGGTGGGAGGGTCTGGGAGGGAGGGTATGATGCTGATTGGCTGGAATGTGTTTGCTGACTGTGAGGTACAGGGTCAAAGTTTACACAATGATGATGAATAGGGGGCGGACCGAACATCGCTTATGTTCGCCCGCCGCGGCGAACGCGAACAAGCGATGTTCACCGGGAACTATTCGCCGGCGAATAGTTCGGGACATCACTACCTCTCATGTGCCCCCCAGCCTCTCCCTCTTATCAGCCCCCTCTGGTAACTAAAACCCACCCCCCTCCCTCCCCAGTATTAATCATTGGTGGCAGTGGCCACAGGTCCCCCTCCTCCCCCCCATCATTGGTGGCAGTGGGCAGTTCCGATCGGAGTCCCAGCAGTGTAATGCTGGGGCTCCGATCGGTTACCATGGCAGCCAGGGCGCTACTGAAGTCCTGGCTGCCATGGTATGTTAATGAGCAGCATTATACTCACGTGCGCCGTGGCCGCCGGGTGCTCCTTCTCATAGGTCTGTGCGGCGCATTGCTATAAGAAGAAGGAGCGCCCGGCGGCCACGGCGCACGTTAGTATAATGCTCCCCTCCTACTCTGTTCTTATTGGTGGCCAGCGGCAGCCGCGCACAGTGGGGAGGGAGGGACTCCCTCTTTCTCCACTGTGCCGGTTCAGGAGAACATGGTGCGTGCTGAGAGCGCGATCATTCACTACCGCTTCGTGGTCATATCGCGGTCCGGCGATATGCACAAAATCCATATCGTGGCACAAATTTATATTGCATATCGCCTATATCACCCACCGCTAACCCGACTCATTATCTATTGTTACAATATACTCATTTGTACATCCTGATTATTCTGGTGGTATCCAGTATTTTATACACTTTTGTTTTTACTCATTTTAAAGGGTTTCTATCACTTCGTTTCACCTATTTAGCTTTCAGACACTAGCGATCCGCTAGTGTCTGCTTTATCTAACCATCCTAATATAAGAGCTTATTGTCCTGCCGTTTAGCTAAAAAAATAACTTATATAGATATGCAAATGAGCCTCTAGGTGCTATGGGGGCGTGATTAGCACCTAGAGGCTCCGTCTACCTTAACAAACTGCCGCCGCCCAGCGCGTCCCTCCAGCCCGCCCATCTCCTCCGGAATGCGATGCTCCTCGTATTCGGCGCATGCGCAGTGAATGTCTGATCGCTTCCCTGCTCAGACATCTCCACTGCGCCTGCGCCGATGACGTCATAGTGCTCCGAGGAACAGGCGCAGTGGAGATGTCTGAGCAGGGAAGCGATCAGACATTCACTGCGCATGCGCCGAATACGAGGAGCATCGCATTCCGGAGGAGATGGGCGGGCTGGAGGGACGCGCTGGGCGGCGGCAGTTTGTTAAGGTAGACGGAGCCTCTAGGTGCTAATCACGCCCCCATAGCACCTAGAGGCTCATTTGCATATCTATATAAGTTATTTTTTTAGCTAAACGGCAGGACAATAAGCTCTTATATTAGGATGGTTAGATAAAGCAGACACTAGCGGATCGCTAGTGTCTGAAAGCTAAATAGGTGAAACGAAGTGATAGAAACCCTTTAACAGTTGTGTTTTTTTGTCTTCATTATTAGATCTCATGTTTCTTTTGGTGTGCTTGGAACAACCTCTATTTACCTATGGGAAATTTTTCCTATGGTTCCATCCGTCTTACATGATTTACGGTACCTTTGGCCACATAATGAATACCTGGAAGAAGAGCCTGCCATCCATTCCCCATTGATATTTACCATTTGATGATTTCTTGTATCCATGAACTCTTTTTCCTGCATCACCTCACTGTGTGGTTCACATCACTTTCATGATTCATCTGGTATGTTATTCACTCACCCCCCCCACCTTCCCTCACTGTGCACATCACTTTTTTACACTGGTCCTCACTTACGCCGTCCCCTTTACTTATTAAATAGTCGGTAAGATGGTGCAGCGGGCTGATGCTCCGTTGCAGCAATCTGTGTTCACCTGAGTCCTCAGGGTCGCAGGTTCGATCCTGGCGGGGTTTACTCAGCCTTCCATCTTTCCGAGGTCGGTTAAATGAGTACCATTGAGTATTTATTTATTAACATATATATATATATATATATATATATATATTCATGTATTTTAGGCGCCTTTTATCAATTTCTCAGATATTTTTGTCAGGGCATTATCATGACATCACTATAACCTTGTTTATATATTTTATGTATCATGCTTTTATATATCTGCTCACTTATTTATGTTGTGTGTATTATTGTCAATTCCGAATCCTTACACATTTATACATTTTTCACATATGATCTTGATTTAGATTTGTGTTAAACAAGTATAAGATAATATATACTCAATTTCACAATGTGGGATATGGATAGTTTGAGTCTCTTTAATTATACGCTGTGTAGTTACGTCTTCGGTATATACTGGGTTCTGCATTTATTCAGCTGCTCTATTATACGCGATCACTGTTGTCCGTAGTGACCAACTAGATCATGTAGGACTTAGTTGCGCCCACAAACTACGTCATGTGAAGTTTGGCTACGCCCACAGATCATGTCATGCGAGGCTTAATTGGGCATACAAACCATTATATGCGAGGCTTGGCTACGCCTGTAAACCATGTCATGTGAGGCTCAGCCACGCCCACAAATTATGTCATGTGAGGCTTGGTCACGCCCACAAAAACATGCGTCATAAGGTCCTACCACTACAAAACTACAAGCCTCCTCACATGATCTGTGTCATGTGGGGTTTGGCCATACCCACAACCTTATGTCAGAAGGTCCTTTTACTTTGAACTCATATGCTGTTTTTGCATAATTTTTGCAGTGTTCTTGCAGTGTGCCTCCTTTTTATACCATAGACTATCAACTATCGAGTCTTATTCTATTTTTACTTTGATTGTACATCTGACTGAACAGTATATTTTAACTATTTACGAGTGACTTTCTGGCAACATGGTCTATTGGTCCGCCTATTGTGGGTGTTCCTTTAGCATACCAATCTGTTATTCTCTTATTAAGATCACTATAAAAAGACCATAGTGCCACCTACACACCATCCCCGGAAGAAGCCAGCGTGTCTGGCGAAACGGCATTGGGAGGCGGCGGCTGAGGAGCCAGCACACGCTGGGTATTTACTACATTTATGTTTCTCCACATGTCACTTTTGCTCTTGACTTTTTCCTTGGTTTTGTCCGGGAGCTTTATTCACCTTATAGACAGGTGAATGTGGATGCCTGCTTTTTCACGCTGTTCGCAGTGTCCCGTATGTGCTGACCCTTCAGCCTCCTCCTTGGTTTTGTGTCCTCCATTTTGTTATGGCTGCTGTCTTAAATAATTATCTATGTACTGTATTGTAATATTTTACCTTTAATAAAGTTTGTATTTACCACTTTCTCACCAAAGTGTGGTGTTGCAATTTGTTTGTGGCTCAGTTTACATGTTTTTGTCCTCTTCGCAGTATTAAAACTATTGATCCGGTTATCATATTGGTGGCATGGTAAAAATGTGTAAAGAGATACAAGACGGATCCGTCTGTCCGCATGACAAGCAGAGAGACAGATTCATTCTTGCAATGCATTTGTGAGATGATCCGCATCCGGAAGCGTCTCACAAATGCTTTCAGTCACATCCCGATCGGTGCATCCGACAGGCAGTTCCGACCACGTGTGAACGCATTGCACCCGCACTGAATCTGGACCCATTCATTTCTATGGGGCTGTGCACATGAGAGGTGATTTTCACGCAACGCAGGCCCCAATAGGGCTGCGTGAAAATCGCAAGCAAGTGCGGATGCAGTGCGATTTTCACGCATGGTTGCTAGGATGAAAGTCTATTCACTGTGTTATTTTCCCTTTATAACATGGTTATAAGGGAAAATAATAGCATTCTTTAATACAGAATGCTTAGTAGAAGGTCAATTGAGGGTTAAAAAATAAAATAAAAATCAACACACCTCCTCCAATTGATCGCGTAGCTGCCGGTCTCCTGTTCTTTCTTCAGGACCTGTCTAAGGACCTGTGGTGACGTCACTGTGCTCATCACATGGTACATCACATGATCCATCACCATGGTAATGGACCATGTGATGAGCTCAGTGACGTCACCACAGGTCCTTAGACAGGTCCTGCAGAAAGAACAGGAGACCGGCAGCTACGCGATCAATTGGAGGAGGTAAGTTAATTTATTTTTTATTTTTTAACCCGCACTGCGCCACCAATGTTTATTATACTGGGGGGGGCGCACTGCGCCACCAATGTTTATTTTACTGGGGAGTTGGGGGGGGGGGGCGCACTGCGCCACCAATAGAGGTAACTGACCTGTTAATACAAATACAGGAGGCGGGTGCCGGAATCAAATAGCCGGCAGCCGACCTCTATGACAGGGAGCTGCGATCCGCTGCAGTTAACCCCTCAGGTGCCGGCTATTTAATTCCGGCACCCGCCTCCTGTATTTGTATTAACAGGTCAGTTATCTTCATTCGTGGCGCAGTGGCCACTGCCCCTCCCCTCCTCCTGCCTCTCTTCTTATTGGCGGCGGCGGCAGCACAGGGGGGGAGGGAGAGACTCCTCCACTGCGCTGCTGAGAAGAACATCGGCGGCGGGGCAGAGAACTATCATCTCCTGTGCCCCGCCGGCTGTATTCAATGGCAGAGCTGCGGCGGCGGGTCTAGTCGCAAATGGCGATAAGACTAAAAAGTCTTGTCGCCATTTGTAAATTCTAAGTCGCATTGGCGACCATCTGGAGCGCTGCCATAAACAACACAGTATAAAGTACATACACATACATAGAATCATTGAGACTAGATATCCTGCCAGTAAAACAGTAATGTAGTTTTCCATGAGTTAGCACTTAAATATTTGGAGCTTTTACAAACTCATCATCACTATCAATTAAAACTGGGAGCAACCATGTTTACAAGTGACCACCTTCTTTGTATGATGAAGGCTTCAGGTGCAGGTCAAGTCATCCTCTGTCTAATCTTGTAAGTGTACCTTTTAATCTTTCTGTTAGATACCATTTGGTGAGTTTGAAAGGGGACATCAGAGTATCAATTTCTAGATCCGAAAAATTCCTTAACACAAATCCTCTCCACTTTTAAAAAAATCTGCCCACTAAAGTTTCTTTGTGCCTTTCTGTTTCCTTTTTTTCTAGTGCCAATAAGCCCCTCATATCATGCAGAATCATTTCCCTAGATGGGACCATGGCACCCAGCCAATTTTGCAATATCAATCTCTTTGCACCCATGCTTAATACATGAAAAATCGCTGGTAACCTCTTTTCTGTTGAACCCGTTGCCCCTATCTCCTCCCAATAATGGAATAGATATGTCAGGGGTTTCAGGGGAATATCAAGGTTGCATATATCCCCAGCTATACTTTTTACATGGCCCCATAGGGAAACGACCAGCGGACACGACCATAAACCATTGAACAAATCCGTTCTTGGCATCTGACACTTCGGACAGCTGGTCATTCTATTAGGCCTACTGCGGGCTGGAGGAAAATTAAAGGCGTATATGGCTTTATGCATTATGCGAAAATGGGTATCCCTCCATGATTCATTTACCACTGATTTTCTCATCGCCCACCATCCGAGTAGTATCTTATCGCTCACCTCCTGGTCTTCCAATACGCCCGCTAGCAAGGGCAAACCATCTCCCAAAAACTGAAAATGCAAATGTGATCGCACACTACATCCAGCATTCTGCCCTGCCTCCATGCTGGATGAGACATTGGTGTACATTTTGGCCAAAGCGTAATAAGCCACTCACCGCGTCAAGGTTGCCTCCATTTGACTGGTCCCTAACGCTAGTTCCTACCTGTTTATGGGCCATGACAGCCACACAAAGTCCAGGGAATGCGGGTCAGCATGCAAGCCAAGCACACTCTGCTTTTAACCCCGTCCGGTGCCATTACAGCTTTCATCGGATCCAGGGATGCAAGTACCAACATGCATGCTGAGCCCACCATATACTTCTCCTGGAGCCAAATGGCTACTGGTAGGTTCTATATAAGCAGACTCAGTTTTATACTGACTTTAAAACCAGCCTCCAGGACAGATTGACTGGTCAGGTGTGCATGACTCAAAGGAGATCGCCACGCCTCCAATATATGCTACAAAGAAAAAATGTGGGGGGTTGAGTCCGCACAACCTGTCTGTAGGTGTATATCACTATGGCGAAATACATATACAAACTGAAAATGCAAATGTGATCGCACACTACATTCAGCATTCTGCCCTGCCTCCATGCAGGATGAGACATTGGTGTACATTTTGGCCAAAGCGTAATAAGCCACTCACCGCGTCAAGGTTGCCTCCATTTGAGTGGTCCCTAACGCTAGTTCCTACCTGTTTATGGGCCATGACAGCCACACAAAGTCCAGGGAATGCAGATCAGCATGCAAGCCAAGCACACTCTGCTTTTAACCCCGTCCGGTGCCATTACAGCTTTCATCGGATCCAGGGATGCAAGTACCAACATGCATGCTGAGCCCACCATATACTTCTCCTGGAGCCAAATGGCTACTGGTAGGTTCTATATAAGCAGACTCAGTTTTATACTGACTTTAAAACCAGCCTCCAGGACAGATTGACTGGTCAGGTGTGCATGACTCAAAGGAGATCGCCACGCCTCCAATATATGCTACAAAGAAAAAATGTGGGGGGTTGAGTCCGCACAACCTGTCTGTAGGTGCATATCACTATGGCGAAATACATATACAAACCCGAAAACTCTCTAACCCGATAATATATGGATGAGATGGATTGGGGGCCTGCCCCTTTGTTTAAGATCTTATCTAAATCATTCTGTTTAGCTTCGTTTGCGGGGTCAACCAACCAGTCGCTAAGAAACTTGTGTATCTGAGCGTATTGTATGTTTTGAAACGGGCTTAGACCATACTTCTCTTTAATTTCCTGACAAGTCAACTATCTATTGTTTGTCTCATTGATCAAGTGTTGAGCCGTAAAAATCCCCTTCCTTTTCCATTCTCTAAATAGACTGTTGCTTCTGCCATGCTCAAATTCTGGGTGTTCCCACAACTGTAAGTATTTGGTTACTCTATAACATAACCTAAACTGCTTTCTGATAGCCTTCCAAGCTGCCCAGGTGTGCCTAAAGAGAGCAGAGTTACGCAAGTTCATGGGGACATCACTGAGTCTCACATGCAACAGGGTACCCGGATCCCATGGTAGACAAAAGTTTCTCTCCAATATGTAATCTGAATGGTAGCTGGTGCCCGTGATCCAATCAATGATATGTCTCAAAAGACAAGACAGGTTATATACCCTGATATCCGGTAGGTTCATTCCCCCCTTCCATCTCAAAGCCATGAGCTTCTTGAGCCCTATTCTAGGGCGCTTGCCCTGCCACAAGAAACGAGACATTTCGCTATATAACCTGGTGATGTCCGTGTGTTTAATCAGAAGGGGCAGAGTTTGGAGGGGGTAGAGGAGTCTCGAAAAACTCATCATCTTAATTAGATGTACTCTTCCTAATAGAGACACAGGTAGAGTATGCCATCTGCGCAATTCTGATATTATCTTGGACAACAGAGGTGTATAATTCAGTTTATACAAGGAATCTGCTTTATGAGCTATCTTAATACTCGAATAGGTAATATGCGCACTAGCTATTGGTATGCCACAGCATGTGGGTTCCTGGGGGACCCCACTAGCATCTCTTCTTAGTTTTAAAAGCGAGCATTTAGAGATGTTAAGTTTAAATCCTGATAATTTGCCAAAACCTTCAATGGCCTCTAATACTGCTGGCAAATCCCTGCGGGGCTTGTCCATAAACAAAATAATATCGTCCGCGAAGAACACAACTTTCAATTTAATCTTACCTACCCGGATACCCTCATATTTCACCCTAGCGCTTAAATGACGAACCAAAGGTTCCACCGCCAAATTGAACAACAGCGGGGACCTGTCTGGTCCCTCTGTAAAGTTCAAAGGGCTCTGAAAGAAAGCCCTGTATACCCACTCTGGCTTGAGGGCCCGAGTATAGTTTCTCTAAATATGTCCTAAAGGAACCCTGTATTCCCATTTTGTCCAACACCCTCCCTAGCCACCCACAATGAATGCTATCAAAGGCTTTCTCGGCGTCAAGGGTGACCAGGGCAGGCACCGACAGGTTATTTTCTCCCCCCACCGCGTCTAAGGCCGCTATCACTCTACGAAGATCTCCCCTTTACAAAACCAACCTGCTCCTGGCTGATTAGGTCTGGTAGCAACTGTCCCAACCTACTTGCCATCAGTTTAGAGAAGATCTTTAGGTCCTGGTTTATAAGGGAAATCGGGCGATACGAGGCTGGTTCCTCCGGAGGCTTGCCCTCTTTTGGAATCATTCTTATATGCGCCATATTCATTTGGGCCGTGGGGTTCCCCCTTTTAAGATCTCGTTTCGAACACAGGACAGCAGCGGTCAGATCTGAACCTTCAATATTTTATAGAAGTCTCCCGAATACCCATCGGTTCCCGGAGCTTTGTCACTCAATAAACTGGTGATTGTGGACTGTATTTCTTCTGCAGTAAAGGGTTTGTTTAGATTTGCCAACTGTGCTGGAGATACTATGGGCAATCGTGTTTCCTCTAAAAAGACTGATTCACCGTCTCTACAATCCTTGGGTTTGGAGTATAGAGAGGAATAGAAGTCCCTAAATATCTTCAAGATTTCCTGGGGGGCGGACTTCAGATCTCCTTCAGGGTTCCGTAGTTGGTAAATAGGTTTCGTTAACCTACGTCCTTTAGCTAGGTTAGCTAATAGCTTTCCTGCCTTGTTCCCATATTTGTGGAGCTCTAACTCCCATTGCGATTGATAAAAACTCTCTCTCTTCGCTGCCCACTCCTCAAACTTTTTTTTTTGCCTCTATCCAGGCCTGCTTGCTTTGATGTGACCTAAAAATTCTCTATGTTCTCTGCACCTCCTTACTGGCTTTAATATACTGCATTTTGGTTGCCTTTTTTATTCCTGCTATATGCGAGATCAGTCGGCCTGTCAAAACTGCTTTGCCTGCCTCCCAAAACAGCATTGGGTTGGTAGCATGCTCGTGGTTTAAAGAACTATATTCTAGCCACCATCCTCTCAGTAGCTTGGCAAATGAGTCATTCTTTGCTAAAAAGGACAGGAATCTCCAGATGTACTCATGACCTCTGGATATCCCATCGACTAATGTTAAGATTACTGAGGAGTGGTCCGATATCACCAGTTCACCTATGTGTATCTCCCGCACCCTACGGAAAAGCTGATTGTCTACCAGCCAATAATCTATCCTGGACCAAGAATCATGTGCGTGAGAGTAGTGGGTAAACTCCCTCTCATCTGGGTGTGCTGTTCTCCACGCATCAAGTAGCGCCGCATCCTCAATCAAGGGTATCAACCCCCCTCCTCCCTTCCCTGCCCCAGGGATCAGTGACTTTGTCATGTACCTGCGGTCTTCCTCAGTGCGCATCACCTCGTTTAGGTCTCCACCTAATATCTTATTTTTCACCTGGTCTTGTAAGAGATTATCCCGCAGGGAGAGGAAAAAAGGTTTTTGTTTTACATTAGGTGCATATACATTATAAATATTAAAGGGACACTGACAGGCCCAATAAGCATATTTAGGTATATATATGACAGTACAGGTCTTATAAAGTGTATTAGAAACATCTAAGTATCCCCCCTGTCCACCTTATAAACACAGTAAAATGAAGTTTTATAACCTGCTTGAATCGTCTTCAATCTGCCCAAGGGGCGGCGTTTCATCTCCACTTGCGCCCAGCCAGCCGCCCCCAACTGCCGTTTTGAAGCGCCGCCCAGCTCATCAATATTCACTTCGCTGGGCGGCTACTCTGAAGCGCTGCTCTGAACTGTGCCCGGCGCATGCGCATAAAGCAGAGGCTGCATCGGCCTCTGAGATGCAGACTGTGCGCAGGCGCGATGTGATCCCGGCCAGTGAGGGTGCCGGGCGCATGCACTGAAGATGAACCGGAGGCTGATGCCCATAGGATTGTATTGGTCATGCGCCGGATCTTGCGTCGAGGACAGTAGTAGCCGCCCAGCGAAGTAAATATTGATGAGCTGGGCGGCGCTTCAAAACGGCAGTTGGGGGCGGCTGGCTGGGCGCAAGTGGAGATGAAACGCCGCCCCTTGGGCAAATTGAAGACGATTCAAGCAGGTTATAAAACTTCAGTTTACTGTATTTATAAGGTGGACAGGGGGGATACTTAAATGATTCTAATATACTTTATAAGACCTGTATTGTCATATATATACCTAAATATGCTTATTGGACCTGTCAGTGTCCCTTTAAGGTCACCTTCTGGCTCCTGGAGACATACCACCAATACTCTACCCTCATTATCTACATATTGACTGAACTCTATGCATCAATTTTTTATGCACCAGTGTGATAACACCTGCCTTGCCCTGTATCGCTGGGGATCCAAAGACCTTCCCCACCCATAGATTAGACAGCCTATGGAAATCAGATTCTACAAGATGTGTCTCCTGTAATAAAGCAATATCAGCCACCAACCTTCTAAGATGTCTCAATATCATCATGCGCTTTTGCGGTGATCGCAAGCCTTTAACATTCCACGTGATCAACTTAACCATCGTATAAGCAATACAACCTCTTCCTTGTGCTTAAATTACTCATGGTGTTTCTTCTCTCTCCTACAATATTGGCAGACCTAAGCTTAAACTTCGAAAGAAAAAAAAACATGTCATGAGAACCTAGACAACTTAGAACACATAGAAATATCATATCGTGGACTTCGCCTTTTTCTGGCATCTTGCGATGCTCCACTTCCTCCCAGCATAGTAACTTTGGGGAAGACAATCAGGCTTCTCAAAATGTCCCATGAGGGCTCCTGTTCCTGCAATGGAGCGGCATAATGCGACGGGGCAGTACCTTAACGCCTGTTTCTTCTTTGGTCTTTCGCTCCAGAGGGTGTGACATCTCCGCCTCGTTTCGTTGATTGTGAGGATGCTTCCGGAGATTTTTTCTGGGTGGGTCCCTGGGTACCCCTGGATCTCTCCGCTGCTCTCCCACGATCCAGTTGATGTGATCCCTGGGCAAAGAAGGCCTTAGCCTCAGTCACTGAGTCAAAAGTCTTGTAAGAACCATCTGCCCATTTTGCGCGTAACACCGCCGGATACATTAATTGGAAGCGAATATTGCGTTGATACAGCGATGTACAGAGGGCGCTGAAGGCTCTACTGTGCTTTGTAACCGCCGCTGAGTAATCGCTGAAGAGCATGATTTTGTGCCCCTGGTATTTTAACGGTTCCTTTCGCGCCCTGTAAGATCTGAGGATCTCCTCCTTATCATTAAAGTCCAGATACTTCATTATTATCTGGCGCGGTCTGGGGGAATTTGCCCTGTGCCTATTATCGCCTTCTGCTGACACAAGAGGAGGACCCAGGCGATGCACCCGTTCCACCTTTTTCGGGGTGGCCGCAAGTCCCAAAGCTTTAGGTAATTCCACCTCACAGATGCGCTTGAGCTCTGCAGCCCGGACGCTTTCAGGTAGGCCCACGTAACGCAAATTGCTCCGGCGGGACCGATTTTCTAGATCGTCGACTTTGTCCCTCAGCTCTTCTACTGTGCGTTCAAGTGCAGCCACCTTATTATTTGTGGCGCTGAGATCCTCCTCCACACAGGCTGTGCGGTGTTCAAGCTCATCCAACCTATATCTCTGCTGTGTGAACGCTTCCTGCAGGTCTGACAGAGCTGCCTGAATTGTGGCTGACAGGGAGGCTTTTAAGTCAGGGGCTAAATGACTGGCTACTTCCAGCGCCAAACTTTTCATGTCAGCGGCTGGTGGCGAGTTTGTCCCAAACAAGTACTCCTGAGAGAGGGCTAGACGGGAGTCAGTGGATCTATTCCTCTGCTCCTCAGCGCTGTGCTGCGGCACCATCTTGAACACGCTGTTCACTTGCCTGTTGCCGGAGTCTTCACCGTCGTTCGGCTTTTTACCGCTCCGCAGAATGTACCCCCCATTGAAGCCCCAGTGGTATATTTTTGCCTTTTGAGTGCTTTTTTTTTCATGGTTACTTTTAAGCCACCATCCTATCTTTGTGATGTGTCTTTACACTTATTGCACCATATTAGGCCCCCAAAATACACTTTTATACAAAATAGACACCCAAGGTATTCAATGCTGGTTACATTTTAATAGTGGCACATTCCATTTTTTCTTCCTTTTGTTGTAAGATGTAAAAAAATAAATAAAAAGCAAAAAAAAATTTCAAGTTGCTGTTCATGTAACTGAAATGACAGCAGACACACTGCAAACTATTGAGAAAAAGCACCCCAATACCAAAGCAGTAAGCAATGCTGACTAAGAAGATACCCTACTTGTGTATTTAGCCCACTGTCCAGAAGTAAAGGTGTACATTTCTGCTTTAAAGTGGCATTTTTTCCCATAGTTCATTAGATACCAGCATGTTGTCTTTGCAATAACCCTATGCAGTAAAATCTTACAAATCCCCTAACATTACAGACTAAAATATACATGCCAGGGGTATATTTTTACATATTTGTCCACAGAGGAGCTACTAGACAACCAATAGAAGTGTTTTACCAGTGAAATGACCATGCTGATTGGTTGAATCTGAGTCTGAGACATTGTATGTTAAGCCTAGTTTCAACATACAGTACCCAGAAAAGACCATTGTAAATATTGTATCCTGAGGCCATTGTATCTTGAGGCATCACTGTATTACAAGTGGATATATTAATTAAAGCTAAATTATCTTAGTGGCTAACTGTAAAACTAATATATGTCTATATACTTATTTATAAGAATCCAATGAATGCACCTAATTAATTAGAAATATTAATTCTAATTAGAGCTAAATTAACCCTCAAAATAGCTTATCTGCCTAACTGTAATGAAGAAGATAGGGTACACGATATGTATGTGAGATGCATAACACTATCAGCGAACTCACTAGAGATAATTAGTATATATACTTTTTTATATATAGCTATATCACAACAAAAGCGAAATTAACACAATTTAAACTACAGCAATAAAATTAGAAGTAATAAAATTTCTACTTGTCTATGACACTAAAGTATATATTTATGGATAAATGTATTTATATAAATTTTTATATAATCTATATGAATCCTATGAATGAATGCAATAGAACTAATTAGTGTATGTGTGTGTGTGTGTATATATATATATATTTATATATTAGCACGGGTATATTTAATCTATTTCATTTAATGTATGTGTGTGTCGTTAAAAGATATCAACAGTATTCCCTATAACAGTGACATCTACAGTAACCCGCCCCTTTAACAGTGACCTCCACAGCCCCCCACCCCTTAAACTAACCCCCCACAGTACCAAGCCTCCTTAAAATGGGACCTCAACAGCAGCTCACCCCTTTAACTTTGACCTTTACAGCAGCCTGCCCCTTTAACAGTGAGTTCCACAGCACCCCAGCCCCTTGACAGTGACTTCCACAGGGGACCACCCCCTTAACAGTGACCTCTGCAGCACCCACGTCTTAAAACTGACCATAGGTTACAGTCCCCTTAACTGTGACCTCCACCATTCCCGGCCCCCTTAACAGAGACCTCCACAGTGACTGCCCCCTTAACAGAGACCTCCACAGTGACTGCCCCTTTAACAGAGACTGCCACAGTACCCTGCTCCCTTAACAGTGACCTCCACTGTACCCCGCTGCCTTAACAGTGACCTCACAGTATCCCGCTGCCCCTTTAATAGTGGCCTCCACAGTCCCCTCCTCCCTTAACAGTGACCTCCACAGTGCCCGCCCCTTTATCAGTGACCTCCACAGCGGCCTGCCTCCTTAACAGTAACATCCACAGTACGCCATCTTGTTAACAGTGATCTCCACAATACCTCGCCCCCTTAACACTAACTTTCTCAGAGCTCCGTTCCCTTAAAATATGATCTCCACAACACCCCGCTCGCTTTAACAGTGACCTCCACAGCGGCCGCCCCTTTATTAGTGACCTCCACAGTACCCCATCTCCTTAACAGTGATTTCCACAACACCCTGCCCCCTTAACAGTGACCTCTACAGCAATCTGCCCCTTAACACGGACCTCCATAGCGGACCGTCCCCTTAACTGTGACCTCCACAGCATCCTGCCCCTTAACTGTGACCTCCACAGCACTCCGCTCCCTTAACAGTGTCATCCACAGCGCCCTGCCCCTTTAAAGCTGACTTACAGCAGTGGAGAAAAATGGCTGGGTTGTTATGGAAACCTGGTGTAAAACTGTGTGTATGTGGAGACTAAGGCCCCTTTCACACGGGCGAGTATTCTGCGCGGATGCAATGCGTGAGTTGAACGCATTGCACCCGCACTGAATCCCGACCCATTCATTTCTATGGGGCTGTTCACATGAGCGGTGATTTTCACGCATCACTCGCAGCATGCTCCTCTTTGTGTCTTTTTCATGTAACGCAGGCCCCATAGAAATGAATGGGGTTGCGTGAAAATCGCAAGCATCCGCAAGCAAGTGCGGATGTGGTGCGATTTTCACGCACGGTTGCTAGGAGATGATCGGGATGGAGACCCGATCATTATTATTTTCCCTTATAACATGGTTATAAGGGAAAATAATAGTATTCTGAATACAGAATGCATAATAAAATAGCGCTGGAGGGGTTAAAAAAATAATAATAATAATTTAACTCACCTTAGTCCACTTGATCACGCAGCCCGGCTTCTCGTCTGTCTCCTTTGCTGAACAGGACCTGTGGTGAGCATTCATTGCAGGAACAGGACCTGTGGTGATGTCACTCCAGTCATCACATGATCTTTTACCATGGTGATATGAGGAGAAAGACCGGCAGGCTTTGTAGGTCATGTGATGGTCCCATATTTGCTTTTTTTTTAAATAGCTCAGGAACGGTACGTGCTAGAGAGCTGGGGCACGGTCTAAAACCTGGACACCTGATGTACCTGTATGCCAAATTTAGTGATTATAGGGTCCATTCACACATCCGTATGTTTTAATCCGCATCCGTTCCGCAAATTGCGGAACAGAATGCGGACCCATTCATTTCAAGGCCCTGCAGAAAATGCGCAAAGCACTCTGTGTGCTTTCCGCATCTGTCGTTCCATTATGCGGATCCGCAAAAAAGATAGAGCTTGTCCTACTTTTGTCCGCAAAATGCGGTCCGTCGTCTCATTGTTGTCAATGGGTCCTCAAAAATGCGGATGACATGTGGAATGCATGAATATGTCATCCTCAATTGCGGATCCGTTTACAGGAAATAGAAAAAAATTAAGGCCAGCCCCCTGTGACATGTGAGTCTGCTCCTAGGAAAATAGTGCTTGCAGGAGAGCAGTAGTGTTTGCAAGACCAGTAAAATCAGTAATCAGGCATCAGTATGTCTTTTGAAGTAGAAAAACTGATTCATTTAATCCAGGAGCGCCCATCCCTATGGGACACAAGAAGTGAAAGTTACCAGGACCGTGTGCAGAAGGATCGGTCATGGGGAGAGATTGGGAAGGAGCTGTGCCCTACTGCATGGGCATCAGGTGACTCAAAGAAAAGAGAAAATATCAGTGAGTAATGACATTTAAATGATATTTTTACCCACAAATCCTCATGTATGCCTCCCAAGAAATATGGACTGTAAGCGGGCCTATATGTCCTGGAACATGTTGGACCATCCGCAGTACTACTGTCCTGTACTAATATGATCATATGAGTACAGGGTAGAAGTACCGCAGGTAGCCCAATGTGCACAGCACACAATATATGCTAACTTTATTCCTAACTTAAATCAACCCCTCTTTGCAAATAATAGAATTTACTGCTCAGTGAATCTGTATATACTTTGTGCATTGCGTACTTTAAATAAACCCCCTCCTGCAATGCATTTTGCTACCTGTTGCTTAGCAACGGAGCTCAGTGCAGCTGCATCTGTATGTTCTTTTTGCATTGCATACTTTAAATGAATCCCCTCCTGCGATGCATTTTGCTACCTGTTGCATAGCAACGGAGCTCAGTGCATCTGTATGTACTTTTTACCTTAGATTATCAATCCTGTTCTGCCCATTCCTGAATGCACTATCCCTCTCTCACACGGAGCGTTATTCCCACTAGGGACATGCTCCTGTGAAATGGCTATTATATGTACATTTCTGTTTGTATATCAAAAATCTTATATGTTGTAAATATATATTTATATTTTTTTTTTTACAGTAAAAGCTATTAAAAAGCGATGGTATTCATGTTTGGACTAGTTTAGGAGAGAGCTCAACCAAAGACAACGGAGTGGTGATGGATCTCTTGTGAAAAAAAACATACTTTATTCATATTAAACCCCTTAGGCCCCTTTCACACGGGCGAGTATTCCGCGCGGATGCGATGCGTGAGTTGAACGCATTGCACCCGCACTGAATCATGACCCATTCATTTCTATGGGGCTGTGCACACGAGCGGTGATTTTCACGCATCACTTGTGCGTTGCGTGAAAATCGCAGCATGTTCTAAATTTTGCGTTTTTCACGCAACGCAGGTCCCATAGAAGTGAATGGGGTTGCGTGAAAATCGCAAGCAAGTGCAGATGCGGTGCGATTTTCACGCACGGTTGCTAGGTGACAATCGGGATGGGGACCCGATCATTATAAGGGAAAATAATAGCATTCTGAATACAGAATGCTAAGTAAAATAGGGCTGGAGGGGTTAAAAAAAATATATATATATTTTTTTAGCTCATCTTAGTCCATGGTGATGGATCATGTGATGAACGCAGTGACATCATCAAAGGTCCTATTGCTCACAGTTAAAGACAGAAGAGATGCCGGGCTGCGCGAACAAGTGGATTAAGGTGAGTTAAAAAAAATATATATATATTTTTTTTAACCCCTCCAGCCCTCCATTGTACTATGCATTCTGTATTCAGAATGCTATTATTTTCACTTATTACCATGTTATAAGGGAAAATAATACAATCTACAGAATACCGATCCCAAGTCCGAACTTCTGTGAAGAAGTTCGGGTTTGGGTACCAAACATGCGCGATTTTTCTCATGGGCGTGCAAAACGCATTACAATGTTTTGCACTCGCGCGGAAAAATCGCGCATGTTCCCGCAACGCACCCGCACCTTTTCCCGCAACGCCCGTGTGAAACCAGCCTTAGGGTTCTTTCACACGAGCGGATGCCGTGCGGGTAATCCGCTGCGTTAAAGAGTGCCAAGCCCTGTTCCGGCCAGCAAAGACATGGAGTATTAACATGATTAATAATGCTCCGTGCCTCTCTGATCTTTTTACTACAAAATCACAGTGAGATAAAGTTGTCACCGTGATTTTATAGTTTAAAGCTCACAGAGAGGCATGGAGCATTATCAGTCATGTTAATGCTCCGTGTCTCTGCTCTCCGGAATAGGTCTTGGCACTCTTTAACGCAGCGGATTACCCGCATGGTATCTGCTCGTGTGAAAGAGCCCTTAAAGGGACACTGACAGGCCCAAAAAGCATATTTAGGTATATATATGACAGTACAGGTCTTATAAAGTGTATTAGAAACATCTAAGTATCCCCCCTGTCCACCTTATAAATACAGTAAAATGAAGTTTTATAACCTGCTTGAATCGTGTTCAATCTGCCCAAGGGGCGGTGTTTCATCTCAACTTGCGCCCAGCCAGCCTCGCCCCAACTGCCGTTTGAAGCGCCGCCCAGCTCATCAATATTCACTTCGCTGGGCGGCTACTCTGAAGCGCTGCTCTGAACTGTGCCCGGCGCATGCGCATAAAGCAGAGGCTGCATCGGCCTCTGAGAATCAGACTGTGCGCAGGCGCGATGCGATCTCGGCCAGTGAGGGTGCCGGGCGCATGCACTGAAGATGGCCGGGGACACTAGTAGCCGCCCAGCGAAGTGAATATTGATGAGCTGGGCGGCGCTTCAAACGGCAGTTGTGGCGAGGCTGGCTGGGCGCAAGTTGAGATGAAACACCGCCCCTTGGGCAGATTGAACACGATTCAAGCAGGTTAAAAAACTTCATTTTACTGTATTTATAAGGTGGACAGGGGGGATACTTAGGCCGAGTTCACACGAACGTGTGTGACCCATGCCTGTGCTGCGGCCCGCAAATAGCGGGCCGCAATGCAAGATCGCCGGCCGTAGGTCAGCCGCATCGGATCGCGGACCCATTTACTTTAACGGGTCCGCGATCCGGCCGTTCCGCTAAAAGATAGGACTTGTTCTATCTTTTTGCGGAACTGAAGTACGGGACGTAACCCCACGGAGGCACTCCGTAGTGCTTCCGAGGGGTCCCGTCCCGTGCGGCCGTTCCGCGATTCCGGATTTGCGGACCCATTAAAGTGAATGGGTCCGCATCCGTGATGCGGAATTCACACAGAACTGTGGCTGTGTATTGCGGGCCGCGATTTGCGGGCCGCAATACGGCCACGGATCACACAAGTTCGTGTGAACTTAGCCTTAGATGATTCTAATACACTTTATAAGACCTGTACTGTCATATATATACCTAAATATGCTTTTTGGGCCTGTCAGTGTTCCTTTAAGCCAAGTTTGTGACAGTGATGATCAGAACCTTGTAATCTGTAAAAAAAAAAATATATATATATATATATATATACCCCCCACCCCCTTCCTGTTCAGGATGTCCGGCGGCGGCAGCATTCCCCCCTACAGCCCTCCACTCCCCCGCTGCAAGAGGATGGCCGAGCGGTGCTCAGTGTCAGCTGTAACATACAGCTGACGCTCTGCTTGAAACGGCCGACATCGTTGCTGGCACAGATATCGGCCGTTTAACCCCTTAGATAGCTATAGATAGAGATATATATATATATATATATATATATATATATATATATTATTTATACACCATTATACAGTGTACAGAAGTGTATAGTAGAACCATCAGACCCACTGGATCTTCAAGAACCAAGTGGTTCTGAGTTTATTAATTTGATTTTAAATGTTTAAATGTAGTAAATAAAAAATAAATAAATACAGGTATGATGTAATTGCAAATTTGCCCACCTTACATTTAAAATGGTATAAAAATAGATCTAAAAAGTCATATGTATGCAAAATTAGTATGGATATATATTTTAATATTTTATAATATATGTATTAAGGCTAAAGTATTGCTGTATTTGTGTGAGGGGAGGCTCCCTCTCACGGCATATAAGGCTCACCCCCATAGCCCACGTCGCGCGGCTCGTTGCTTTTCACCCGCCCACCCATTCCCCCTTTTTCAATTATCAGACTACTAAGGTGGCCCACTTTAGGCTACTTTTACGACAGCAGTTATGGCATAATTCTACTGCTTATTGTGGTAAGGGGGTCGTGGTAGGGCATGCGTTCTGATAGCCTATCCGAACACAAATAATATATATAATTTTAATATTTTAATTTGTATTTACAGCACAGTGGACAATCTCTCAGAAATTGGCGATTCTGAATCAAGACCACCAGAACTACCGCAAAATCCAGAGTTCTTATATCGGAGCAAGTTTCTGAGGCATCACAACCTCAAGAGCCTTCAGATCAGACCCAGGAGGATATAGGATTGCAGACAATTGAGGAGGAACAACCAGAAATATCTGCTGAGCGTGCCCCTGTTTCTGTTGCACCAGATATACGTTCTTCAGGCACACAAAGGAGTTGCCGTTGGATTCAGATATAGATTTTCGAACACACATAGATAGTCGTGTGCTCGAATATTTAAATCAAAATCAAGCTTTAAATAGGGAGGAAACTGCTTTAAAAAGCTTGGCACCGTGTGCCTGTGGAACGACAAACTAGATGCATATCAAATGTGGCAGCACTGATTGATTTATTTGCTGGGCCTGAAGAGCCTCAAGAGGTTGTGCATAGTATAGATAGAGCACGAGATCGGATGTTAAATTGGGTACAATATCCTCCTCCGGCTCGTTTTGCTTCACACGACCCACCCATTGTCCAACGTTATTCCAGTGAATATTGTGGCCCCTGTCAAACCGTTGGTCAAAGACCCAGCTCCCCTGGCCCATTTACCAGGGAATTATGTGATTTGTAAATAGTTTTTATTTCATATAATTTTTTTAAAGTAAACTGTTATATGTTTCTATGTCAATGTCTCTGAGTATTTGATATATATATATACATAGATAAATATATTATTTTTAAAACAAAGCAGATTGTCGGGAAGGTAGCATTCCTTCCCAAAAATCTGCTGATCACAGGTGCATTTACATTGCATCAATCTCCTCCAGCTCCCCACAGTAGAGAGAGGAACAAGTGCTTCCGTGATGTTTCTGTCAGTGCCTCCGCACCGCAAAAATTTAGAACTAGTTCTATTTTTTAACGGTGCAGACGGATCATGGACCCATTCAAGTTGAATGGGTCTCGATCTGTCCCGGCTGCCGCATGGCTGTTCCCTGTGCATTGGGGACCACAAATTGTATTCCCCAATGCACCGAACTGCCGCAAAACGTCTGGTTATGCTGATGTTATATACTTACCTTGTCTGCGAAGAAGTTTATTCTTTGTGGATTGCGGGCCTGATTACGCCTGGTGTTGTCCTTGTTCAAAGCTGAACCTAGACATATCCCATTTTTTGTTTATAAAAATGAGACTTCTTTGTGTTTAGCTGTGAACACAGACACCAATTTTAATTACCATTAACCCCTTAAGGATAGGGAAAGGAGCGCCGTGTGGTTTTTGGAAGGCAGATTTTGCTGGACTGGTTTATTTACACCATGTCCCATTTGAAGTCCCCCTGATGCACCCCTACAGTAGAAACTCCCTAAAAGTGACCCCATTTTGGAAACTACACCCCTCAAGGTATTCAAAACTGATCTTACAAATTATGTTAACCCTTTAGGTGCTCCACAAGAGTTATTGGCAAATGGAGATGAAGTTTCAGAATTTCAATTTCAATTTTGCCAAATTTTCAATTTTAATCCATTTTTTCCACTAACAAAGCAAGGGTTAACAGCCAAACTAAACTCTATATTCTTTGCCCTGACTCTGCGGTTTACAGAAACACCCCATATGTGGTCGTACGCTACTACACGGCAGGGCGTAGAGGGAAAGGAGCGCCGTGTGGTTTTTTGGAAGGCAGATTTTGATGGACTGGTTTATTTACACCATGTCCCACTTGAAGCCCCCCTGATGCACCCCTACCAGAAAAAAATTTGATTAAAATGGAAAATGTGCCAAAAATAGCTGTTTTGGCACCGTTTTTAATATTTTTTTTTGAACCGTGTTAATCTGGGGGGTTAGGTCATGGGGTATTTTTTATAGAGGAGATTCTTACGGACGCGACGATACCTAATATGTCTACTTTTTTACATTTATTTAGGTTTTACACTATATTATCCTTTTATAAAAAAAATTAATAAAGATTTTAGTATCTCCATAGTCAGTTTTTTTTTTTTTTTTGCCGATTATCTTAGGTAGGGGCTAATTTTTTTGCGGGATGAGGGGACGGTTTTATTGGCACTATTTTGTGGGCTATATGACTTTTTGATCGCTTGCTATTACACTTTTTGTTATGTAAGGTGACAAAAATACCTTTTTAGAGGAGATTCTTACGGACACGGCAATACCTAATATGTCTACTTTTTTTTAAAATTTATTTTAGTTTTACTAAATATCATTTTTGGAAAAAACATTTTTCAAGTCTGAGAACCATAATTTTTTTTCGATAGTCAGTGGCTAAATTGGGGAAGGGGGTTATAAATTTTGTACTCCATGGAAGTGTGGTACTCCCTGGAGCAACCAATAATGCAGAGGCCCGGATGATCGGGGCATGTGTCACACTGAGTGGTGGTGTCCTTTTGTATCCGCCTCCTGTCACACTCTGCACCTATTTTGGGTCCGTCCCTTCCTTCCAGTATGGGGGACCACACCTGGAAAGTGTTGGCCGGGGACGATCCGGGCGCCTCTAATTCCCGAGGTACTACCGCCTGCTCTTTCCCGGTCAGAAAAGATCAGGGCCTTGAGGACTGCCTCATAGAACTGAAGGCATTTCCCTGTGTTGCCAGAGCTCTGGGACAGTACAAAAGAGTTGTACGAGGCAACCTGCACCAAGTAGACCGCAACTTTTTTGTACCATGCCCGGGTGTTGCGCATGGCATTATATGGCTTGAGGACTTGATAAGAGAGCTCAACTCCTCCCATGTACCGATTGTAGTCGACGATACAATCGGGCTTGAGGACCGTTGCCGCTGTACCTCGCACAGGGACAGGAGTGATGCCGTTACCGTGAATTGTGGACAGTACAAGGACATCCCTCTTGTCCTTATATCTGACCAGCAGCAGGTTTCCACTGGTAAGGGCACAGGTCTCACCCCTGGGGACAGGTATCTGGATGGGGGTAGGTAGGGAGGCCGCGCTGAATTTTCTGCACGGTCCTACAAATGGACGTGGATCTGGCGGCGAGGGACTGGAACAAGGGGATACTAGTATAAAAGTTATCCATGTACAGGTGGTAACCCTTATCTAGCAGTGGGTGCATAAGGTCCCACACAAGTTTCCCGCTAACACCCAGAGTGGGGGGACATTCTGGTGGTTGAATACGGGAATCTCGCCCCTCGTACACACGAAACTTGTAAGTCTACCCTGAGGTACAATCACAAAGTTTGTACAGCTTCACGCCATACCTCGCCCGCTTAGAGGGAACATACTGGCGGAAAATGAGTCTCCCCTTGAAAGCAATGAGAGACTCATCAACCACGACCTCCCTTCCAGGTACATAGGCCTCCACAAATTTGGCCCCAAAGTGATCGATGACCGGCCTGATTTTGTAGAGGCGGTCATAGGCAGGATCACCTTGGGGGGGACATGCTGCATTATCTGCATAATGCAGGCATTTCCAGATGGCCTCAAACCGGGTACGTGTCATGGCCGTACTGTAGAGTGGGGTCTGGTAGAGGACGTCCCTTCTCCAGTACTGCCTGACACTAGGTTTTTTGACTAGGCCCATGTGCAGCACGAGGCCCCAAAATGTCCTCATCTCGGCTGCACTGACCGGAGTCCAGCCACCGGCCCTAGCCAAAAGGGAGCCGGGTGTTGAGCAATGAACTGTTGGGCGTACAGGTTCGTTTGCTCCACCATCAGATTTGCAAAGTGGTCACTGAAAAAAAGACTAAAGTATTCGTATTCAGTGAAGCCCACTGTGGAAATCTGGATTCCTGGTTGGCCTTCAAAATCAGGAATCGCGAGCTCAAAATGCTCTGGGGTACACCAATTTTTTTGCAGAATGGACAGTCTGATGCGGATCGTGGAACCCATTCAAGTGAATGGGTACGTGATCCGCATACTGCTGCCCCACGGTCAGTGCCCGTGCATTGTGGACCATGTGCTAGAGGCCTTTAGGCCTTACTTTAACATCTTTTTTTTTTTGTTGGTACCCTAGCACCATATATTCCTCCTTCCGTTTTTTTTGTGGAAACACGGAACAGATACGGATGCACATTTGTAAAAGAAAAAAGAAAGGTTTTTGCATAAACACAGATCCGCAAATAACGGAACGTAAATCTGGAAAGGAAAAATACTCACGTGTGAATAGACCCTAAATGCGACGGTGTAGATTCCTTTAGCGGACATGCATACATACACTCAGCTTTATATATTAGATATATATACAGTACAGACCAAAAGTTTGGACACACCTTCTCATTCAAAGAGTTTTCTTTATTTTCATGACTAAGAAGGCATCAAAACTATGAATTAACACATGTGGAATTATATACATAACAAACAAGTGTGAAACAACTGAAAATATGTCATATTCTAGGTTCTTCAAAGTAGCCACCTTTTGCTTTGATTACTGCTTTGCACACTCTTGGCATTCTCTTGATGAGCTTGAAGAGGTAGTCCCCTGAAATGGTCTTCCAACAGTCTTGAAGGAGTTCCCAGAGATGCTTAGCACTTGTTGGCCCTTTTGCCTTCACTCTGCGGTCCAGCTCACCCCAAACCATCTCGATTGGGTTCAGGTCCGGTGACTGTGGAGGCCAGGTCATCTGGCGCAGCACCCCATCACTCTCCTTCATGGTCAAATAGCCCTTACTTTCAAAGTTTTCCCAATTTTTCAGCTGACTGACTGACCTTCATTTCTTAAAGTAATGATGGCCACTCGTTTTTTTTTACTTAGCTGCTTTTTTCTTGCCATAATACAAATTCTAACAGTCTATTCAGTAGGACTATCAGTTGTGTATCCAACTGACTTCTCCTCAACGCCACTGATGGTCCCAACCCCATTTATAAGGCAAGAAATCCCACTTATTAAACCTGACAGGGCACACCTGTGAAGTGAAAACCATTTCAGGGGACTACCTCTTGAAGCTCATCAAGAGAATGCCAAGAGTGTGCAAAGCAGTAATCAAAGCAAAAGGTGGCTACTTTGAAGAACCTAGAATATGACATATTTTCAGTTGTTTCACACTTGTTTGTTATGTATATAATTCCACATGTGTTAATTCATAGTTTTGATGCCTTTAGTGTGAATCTACAATTTTCATAGTCATGAAAATAAAGAAAACTCTTTGAATGAGAAGGTGTGTCCAAACTTTTGGTCTGTATTGTATATATATATATATATATATATATATATATATGTATATATATATGTATATATATTAAAGGGGATGCTGAGGAAGTTTCACGTCTGTGGAGTTATGGGCTGTCATGAAGTTTTTGTTTCTCCAGGGATAGTCTGCAAAGGACATTCACCCTGAGATGTCACATATACTAGGGGAGAAGTGTCTTCAGTGTGAATGTCCTTTCCCTGGAGAAACAAAAACTGCATGACGGCCAGTAACTCCACAGACGTGAAAGTTCCTTGTGCCTCTGCCATCTCAGGTTCTACATTAAATTAAAAATAGTTATAACAATTGTAAACATCTGATATTTGCACAGATACATAACAATATATCAAGCTTTCATATGGTACCAAATTCATTTTTCAATTCCAACTGGAAGGGGGCAAAGCCAGGAATTTCTCAGCATGCCCTTGTATATACCAGAACAGAAGTGAAATAAATTCAACTAAACTATCTGTGTGTATACGTGTCTTATTCAGAGAAGTGTAATTCTGCGTGGAATATTGGAGTTGTTTTGGAAGGAAAAGTAGATGCTTATACATTTTCTGTTCTTCTGACTGATCGGAAGAACGGAAAGCTAAACTGTGATGTTGAATGCACCCTTGGACTCACACACCAAATAAACATGAGTCTAGAAGAGAGAGCTACCCCATCCCTGGCCTTGGGAAATATTAGTGGGAAATTGTGGTGCTCTTTATCATTAGGGAAACAGAAAATATTCATGATGAGTATTGTACGCCAAGCAGCACTGCTCTCGCTTTCGTGGAAGCATAGATGCAAATTTGCATATCTTAATTCTGTTGGCATTAGACAGGATATCTCCTCTTTTGGTTTTTGTCAGGCAAGCTGATTTGCATACCCTTTGGGTTTCTGGGAAATAGATTCAAATTAGCTTTTCTTCCAAAACAGAAAAGAATTCTAATCTTATCTCATGCCAGCCGAATTAAGATATGTGAATTTGCGTATATTCTTTCTAGAAACCAAGAGCAGTGTTGCTTGGTTTGCAATACTCATCATGCATATTTTTTGGTCTCTTTAATGATAAAGAGCACCCTCAAGGCGAGTCAACCAAGAAAGGCTAATTTCTCATGAGATATTCTGGTTCTCTTGTCCTTCTAGAAAGAAAGCTAGCTTGCATGTCTTATTGAGAGAAGTGTAAGCTTGGTTGGGATGTTCTAGTTCTCTTATCTCCCTTTCAGTTAAATATTACTTTGGTGGTGTTTCTCTGGTTCATATGAAATTAATCCCAAAATGGTAAAATGGATTTGCTCATTCTAAAAAGTGATTGTTTGCTTTGTTATATTGAGGACATATCCTCAGGTGAATAAATGATGACCTATTCTTAAGTGAATAGGAAGGAGCCGTTCCATTGAAGTGAAAGGGGACAGCAGAGCTGTAATTACACCTGCTTTCTGTTGACAGCGAGCAGGTTAACACTTAGGAGTTTACATTTTCAAGAAACTTAAAATTTTCAAGAAAGTCCAGATGAATCTACTATTACAAGATAAACCATTTTTTCATCACAGTTATGTGCACAAGTCTACAGTATCTTGTATTCTTGCACATTAGTTTTAGCAAAGCAATGTCTACTTAGCTTGTAGCAGAACGTCATATTGAAGAGTTTTGACTAACATGGGAGTATTGCAGTCCACATACTTGTTCGGTTCATTCAAACATGTATGTGTGTTAATTGTCCACAGAGAAGAAAGCTGTAGCAAGACACCTCTGTTGGTGGCTTATCTCCTGGAAGGAGGCTGCTATGGTAGTAGGTGTGGAACCACTGTGTCAACCAACCTAAGGGTTTTATCCTCGTGGTCCCCTGCTATGCAATCTTTAATCTCTATACAGGGTTCTGGATTACACTGCATGGAACCACCAGACTGCTACCTTCTGGAGTAATCCTGGTGTGGTCGACAGCTGACCCACAGGTTCAGAAACACCAGTGCAAGGCACAGAAGGAACAGGAAAAACATAATAACAGGCCGAGGTCAGGGCATGCAGAGTTCATGCAAATCCGTGGTCTGGGCTGGCAACAGTGGGTCACAACAGTAAACAGGCAAGGTTAGTACACGGCCAGACAACAGGGAACAACACCTTAAGGCCTCTTTCACATGACCGTTTTTTTCCCTTTTATGGGCCGTTTTTTGCGTTCCGTATACAGAACCATTCATTTCAATGGTTCCGCCCAAAAAAATTGAATGTACTCCGTATGCATTCCGTTTCCATATTTCCGTTCCGTTGAAAGATAGAACATGTCCTATTATTGCCAGTAAATCACGTTCTGTGGCTCCATTCAAGTCCATTGTTTCCGCAAAAAAAATGGAACACATATGGAAATGCATCCCTATGTCTTTTCCATTTTTGCGGAACCATCTATTGAAAATTTTATGCCCAGCTCAATTTTTTCTATGTAATTACTGTATACTGTATATGCCATATGGAAAAACGGATCCATGAAAAACGGACCGCAAAACACTGAAAAAGCTATACGGTCGTGTGAAAGAGGCCTAACAAGGAGCTAGAACACTAGGAACCTTAATTACTGAGGAGTGTGAAGCCGGCACTGCATATATAGCAAGAGCTAATCAGTCATTTGAAACAATCAGGGAGCAGAATACAGAGCGAGGAGGGGAGTGGTTGTTCAGTGAATAATGTTCCTAATAGAAATAGCGGGGCCACAATGGACGTGGACTGATAATGTAACATGTGCAAAAATATTCAGTTTGTTCATTCTTTCTGTCCCCCAACATGTCTGGAGAGAGTTGGGAGCTTCCCATACAAATTATATTGTTAGCCAAACTCGCCATTCTCAGTGGGTTTGGCCGATAATACCTTAATGTATATGGATGCCTTAAAGAAGTTTTCTGGGTTTTTAATATTGGTGACTTATCACCAATATTAGGATAGGTCATCAATATCTGATCTGTGGGGGTCTGACACCTGGCACCCCCGCTTATCTGCTGTTTTAAAAGTCTCTGGCACCACACCCCGCTGAAAGCTGCAGCCTCTACCTAGACTAGTGATGTCACATTCATTGATCTCATGGCCTAGGCACAGCTCAATCCCATTCAAATGAGTGGCTGCAGTCACTGGTAGAGAACAGTTCATCAATATAGGCATGATCACGTTTACATTGCCTGGCTCTGTCAAAGTGCAGAGGATTCTGCAGTTGCACAGAGAGCAGAGCCTCTAGGTGTAATGACAACGCCCCCATTGCTCCTAGAGGCTCATCTGCATATAGTAAAACATCATTTTCTCAGCAATTTCGGGCACATATGTACATGACCAATAGAGTTGAGCAAACACCTGGATGTTCGGGTTCGAGAAGTTCGGCCGAACTTCCCGGAAATGTTCGGGTTCGGGATCTGAACCCGAACCGAACTTCGTCCCGAACCCGAACCCCATTGAAGTCAATGGGGACCCGAACTTTTGGGCACTAAAAAGGCTGTAAAACAGCCCAGGAAAGAGCTAGAGGGCTGCAAAAGGCAGCAACATGTAGGTAAATCCCCTGCAAACAAATGTGGATAGGGAAATGAATTCAAATAAAAATTAAAAAAATAAAAATGACCCAATATCAATTGGACAGAGGTCCCATAGCAGAGAATCTGGCTTCACGTCAGCAGAGAATCAGTCTCTTCATGCCATAGCAAAGAATCTGGCTTCATGTCAGCACAGAATCAGTCTCTTCATGCCATAGCAGAGAATCTGGCTTCATGTCAGCACAGAATCAGTCTTCATGTCATAGCAGAGAATCAGGCTTCACGTCACCCACCACTGGAACAGGCCACTGTCACACATTTAGGCCCAGGCACCCAGGCAGAGGAGAGAGGTCCCGTAACAGAGAATCTGGCCTTATGTCAGCGCAGAATCAGTCTTCATGTCATAGCAGAGAATCAGGCTTCACGTCACCCACCACTGGAACAGGCCACTGTCACACATTTAGGCCCAGGCACCCAGGCAGAGGAGAGAGGTCCCGTAACAGAGAATCTGGCCTTCTGTCAGCGCAGAATCAGTCTTCATGTCATAGCAGAGAATCAGGCTTCACGTCACCCACCACTGGAACAGGCCACTGTCACACATTTAGGCCCCGGCACTCAGACAGAGGAGAGCGGTCACGTAACAGAGAATCTGGCCTTATGTCAGCGCAGAATCTGTCTTCATGTCATAGCGGAGAATCAGGCTTCACGTCACCCACCACTGGAACAGGCCACTGTCACACATTTAGGCCCAGGCACCCAGGCAGAGGAGAGAGGTCCCGTAACAGAGAATCTGGCCTTATGTCAGCACAGAATCTGTCTTCATGTCATAGCAGAGAATCAGGCTTCACGTCACCCACCACTGGAACAGGCCACTGTCACACATTTAGGCCCCGGCACTCAGACAGAGGAGAGCGGTCCCGTAACAGAGAATCTGGCCTTATGTCAGCGCAGAATCTGTCTTCATGTCATAGCGGAGAATCAGGCTTCACGTCACCCACCACTGGAACAGGCCACTGTCACACATTTAGGCCCAGGCACCCAGGCAGAGGAGAGAGGTCCCGTAACAGAGAATCTGGCCTTATGTCAGCACAGAATCTGTCTTCATGTCATAGCAGAGAATCAGGCTTCACGTCACCCACCACTGGAACAGGCCACTGTCACACATTTAGGCCCCGGCACTCAGACAGAGGAGAGCGGTCCCGTAACAGAGAATCTGGCCTGATGTCAGCACAGAATCTGTCTTCATGTCATAGCAGAGAATCAGGCTTCACGTCACCCACCACTGGAACAGGCCACTGTCACACATTTAGGCCCCGGCACCCAGACAGAGGAGAGCGGTCCCGTAACAGAGAATCTGGCCTTATGTCAGCGCAGAATCTGTCTTCATGTCATAGCAGAGAATCAAGCTTCACGTCACCCACCACTGGAACAGGCCACTGTCACACATTTAGGCCCAGGCACCCAGGCAGAGGAGAGAGGTCCCGTAACAGAGAATCTGGCCTTATGTCAGCACAGAATCTGTCTTCATGTCATAGCAGAGAATCAGGCTTCACGTCACCCACCACTGGAACAGGCCACTGTCACACATTTAGGCCCAGGCACCCAGGCAGAGGAGAGTGCTCCCGTAACAGAGAATCTGGCCTGATGTCAGCACAGAATCTGTCTTCATGTCCTAGCAGAGAATCAGGCTTCAAGTCACCCACCACTGGAACAGGCCACTGTCACACATTTAGGCCCCGGCACCCAGACAGAGGAGAGCGGTCCCGTAGCAGAGAATCTGGCCTTATGTCAGCGCAGAATCTGTCTTCATGTCATAGCAGAGAATCAAGCTTCACGTCACGCACCACTGGAACAGGCCACTGTCACACATTTAGGCCCAGGCACCCAGGCAGAGGAGAGATGTCGCGTAACAGAGAATCTGGCTTCATGTCAGCACAGAATAAGTCTTCATGTCATAGCAGAGAATCAGGCTTCACGTCACCCACCACTGGAACAGGCCACTATCACACATTTAGGCCCCGGCACCCAGACAGAGGAGAGGTTCATTCAACTTTGGGTTGCCCCGCAATATAATAGTAAAATGAAATTAAAAATAGTATTGAATGAGGAAGTGCCCTGGAGTAGAATAATATATTGTTAAGGGGAGGTAGTTAATATCTAATCTGCACAAGGGATGGACAGGTCCTGTGGGATCCATGCCTGGTTCATTTTTATGAACGTCAGCTTGTCCACATTGGCTGTAGACATGCGGCTGCGTTTGTCTGTAATGACGCCCCCTGCCGTGCTGAATACACGTTCAGACAAAACGCTGGCCGCCGGGCAGGCCAGCACCTCCAAGGCCTAAAAGGCTAGCTCTGGCCACGTGGACAATTTGGGGACCCAGAAGTTGAATGGGGCCGAACCATCAGTCAGTACGTGGAGGGGTGTGCACAGGTACTGTTCCACCATGTTAGTGAAATGTTGCCTCCTGCTAACACGTTCCGCATCAGGTGGTGGTGCAGTTAGCTGTGGCGTGTTGACAAAACTTTTCCACATCTCTGCCATGCTAACCCTGCCCTCAGAGGAGCTAAGCGTGACACAGCTGCGTTGACGACCTCTTGCTCCTCCTCTGCCTTCGCCTTGGGCTTCCACTGGTTCCCCTGTGACATTTGGGAATGCTCTCAGTAGCGCGTCTACCAACGTGCGCTTGTACTCGCGCATCTTCCTATCACGCTCCAGTGTAGGAAGTAAGGTGGGCACATTGTCTTTGTACCGGGGATCCAGCAGGGTGGCAACCCAGTAGTCCGCACACGTTAAAATGTGGGCAACTCTGCTGTCGTTGCGCAGGCACTGCAGCATGTAGTCGCTCATGTGTGCCAGGCTGCCCAGAGGTAAGGACAAGCTGTCCTCTGTGGGAGGCGTATCGTCATCGTCCTGTGTTTCCCCCCAGCCACGCACCAGTGATGGGCCCGAGCTGCTTTGGGTGCCACCCCGCTGTGAACATGCTTCATCCTCATCCTCCTCCACCTCCTCGTCCTCCAGTAGTGGGCCCTGTCTGGCCACATTTGTACCTGGCCTCTGGTGTTGCAAAAAACCTCCCTCTGAGTCACTTCGAAGAGACTGGCCTGAAAGTGCTAAAAATGACCCCTCTTCCTCCTCTTCCTCCTGGGCCACCTCCTCTTCCATCATCGCCCTAAGTGTTTTCTCAAGGAGACATAGAAGTGGTATTGTAACGCTAATAACGGCGTCATCGCCACTGGCCATGTTGGTGGAGTACTCGAAACAACGCAACAGGGCACACAGGTCTCGCATGGAGGCCCAGTCATTGGTGGTGAAGTGTGTCTGATCCACAGTGCGACTGACCCGTGCGTGCTGCAGCTGAAACTCCACTATGGCCTGCTGCTGCTCGCACAGTCTGTCCAGCATATGCAAGGTGGAGTTCCACCTGGTGGGTATGTCGCATATGAGGCAGTGAGCGGGAAGGCCGAAGTTACGCTGTAGCGCAGACAGGCGAGCAGCGGCAGGGTGTGAACGCAGGTGGAAGAAGAGGAGGAGGAAGCTGAGTAGGAGGAGGAGGAGACAGGAGGCAAAGAATGTTGCCCTGCGATCCTTGGCGGAGGAAGGACGTGCACCAAACAGCTCTCCGCCTGGGGCCCAGCCGCCACTACATTTACCCAGTGTGCAGTTAGGGAGATATAGCGTCCCTGGCCGTGCTTACTGGTCCACGTATCTGTGGTTAGGTGGACCTTGCCACAGATGGCGTTGCGCAGTGCACACTTGATTTTATCGGACACTTGTTTGTGCAAGGAAGGCACGGCTCTCTTGGAGAAGTAGTGGCGGCTGGGAACAACATACTGTGGGACAGCAAGTGACATGAGCTGTTTGAAGCTGTGTGTGTCCACCAGCCTAAATGACAGCATTTCATAGGCCAGTAGTTTAGAAATACTGGCATTCAGGGCCAGGGATCGAGGGTGGCTAGGTGGGAATTTACGCTTTCTCTCAAATGTTTGTGAGATGGAGAGCTGAACGCTGCCGTGTGACATGGTTGAGATGCTTGGTGACGCAGGTGGTGGTGTTGGTGGTACATCCCATGTTTGCTGGGCGGCAGGTGCCAACGTTCCTCCAGAGGCAGAGGAAGAGGCCGAGGCGGCAGCAGCAGCAGAAGAGGCCGAGGCGGCAGCAGCAGCAGAAGAGGCCGAGGCGGCGGCAGCAGCAGAAGAGGCCGAGGCGGCAGCAGCAGAAGAGGTAGCAGGGGGAGCCTGAGTGACTTCCTTGTTTTTAAGGTGTTTACTCCACTGCAGTTCATGCTTTGCATGCAGGTGCCTGGTCATGCAGGTTGTGCTAAGGTTCAGAACGTTAATGCCTCGCTTCAGGCTCTGATGGCACAGCGTGCAAACCACTCGGGTCTTGTCGTCAGCACATTGTTTGAAGAAGTGCCATGCCAGGGAACTCCTTGAAGCTGTCTTTGGGGTGCTCGGTCCCAGATGGCGGCGGTCAGTAGCAGGCAGAGTCTCTTGGCGGCGGGTTGTCTGATTTTGCCCACTGCTCCCTCTTTTGCTACGCTGTTGGCTCGGTCTCACCACTGCCTCTTCCTCCGAACTCTGAAAGTCAGTGGCACGACCTTCATTCCATGTGGGGTCTAGGACCTTATCGTCCCCTGCATCGTCTTCCACCCAGTCTTGATCCCTGACCTCCTGTTCAGTCTGCACACTGCAGAAAGACGCAGCAGTTGGCACCTGTGTTTCGTCATCATCAGAGACGTGCTGAGGTGGTATTCCCATGTCCTCATCATCAGGAAAAATAAGTGGTTGTGCGTTAGTGCATTCTATCTCTTCCACCCCTGGGGAAGGGCTAGGTGGATGCCCTTGGGAAACCCTGGCAGCAGAGTCTTCAAACAGCATAAGAGACTGCTGCATAACTTGAGGCTCAGACAGTTTCCCTGATATGCATGGGGGTGATGTGACAGACCGATGGGCTTGGTTTTCATGCACCATCTGTGCGCTTTCTGCAGAAGACTGGGTGGGAGATAATGTGAACGTGCTGGATCCACTGTCGGCCACCCAATTGACTAATGCCTGTACCTGCTCAGGCCTTACCATCCTTAGAACGGCATTGGGCCCCACCAAATATCGCTGTAAATTCTGCTGGCTACTGGGACCTGAGGTAGTTGGTTCACTAGGACGTGTGGCTGTGGCAGAACGGCCACGTCCTCTCCCAGCACCAGAGGGTCCACTAACACCACCACGACCATGTCCACGTCCGCGTCCCTTATTAGATGCTTTCCTCATTGTTCCCGTTCACCACAATTTTGAGAATGGCAAATTTGGGAATAGTTTTTCAACCCAGAACAAAAAGTCTGCTTTTACGGTCACTAGAAATAACTTGACTAGCTAAAACAGTACAGATTTGGTTGAATAGAAATGTGAGGCCTGTTTTTTTTTTGCGCTGTGTGACAGGTATAGGTTTAATCACAGAATCAGACTTCTATCTGCACGGTAGCGTGTGTCTTAGGTTTTTCTGAATGACACTATCAGTACCTTCAATGTAAGATATCCTTTTTGGGATAGATTTCAAGTAGGCCTCAAATACCAGAAACTAGTTATTTTGAGAATGGCAAATTTGGGAATAGTTTTTCAACCCAGAAAAAAAAAATGTGCTTTTACGGTCACTAGAAATAACTTGACCAGCTAAAACAGTACAGATTTGGTTGAATAGAAATGTGAGGCCTGTTTTTTTTTTGCGCTGTGTGACAGGTATAGGTTTAATCACAGAATCAGACTTCTATCTGCACGGTAGCGTGTGTCTTAGGTTTTTCTGAATGACACTATCAGTACCTTCAATGTAAGATATCCTTTTTGGGATAGATTTCAAGTAGGCCTCAAATACCAGAAACTAGTTATTTTGGGAATGGCAAATTTGGGAATAGTTTTTCAACCCAGAAAAAAAAATGTGCTTTTACGGTCACTAGAAATAACTTGCAGGTACATCAAGTGAAACAAGTGATGTACCTGCATTGAAAAGCCTCCGATAATACTGTATGGCCATACAGAAGAAAATCTCTACAGTAAAGGATTAACTATTCTTATCGTTGAAAGCTGCACCAAAGGAAATTGCGGAACAGAGTGGTAACTCCTGCAATCTTTGGAACTCCCGCGATCTTTGGAACTCCCGCGAAATTTAAACCAGCTTGCTGTATGGAGCGACTGAATAAGCCGGCAAATATTTAAAGCTCCATTGAAGCAATAGGGAGACAGCAGACGCTAGACGGTAAGCCAAACATCGATTTAAAGTTTTCTTCAATTCAAAGCTCATATCGAGCTTAACCACCTCCGGACCGCCTAACGCAGGATCGCGTTCCGGAGGTGGCAGCGCTGCGCACAGTCACGCATATACGCGTCATCTCGCGAGACGCGAGATTTCCTGTGAACGCGCGCACACAGGCGCGCGCGCTCACAGGAACGGAAGGTAAGAGAGTTGATCTCCAGCCTGCCAGCGGCGATCGTTCGCTGGCAGGCTGGAGATGTGTTTTTTTTAACCCCTAACAGGTATATTAGACGCTGTTTTGATAACAGCGTCTAATATACCTGCTACCTGGTCCTCTGGTGGTCCCCTTTGTTTGGATCGACCACCAGAGGACACAGGTAGCTCAGTAAAGTAGCACCAAGCACCACTACACTACACTACACCCCCCCCCCCCGTCACTTATTAACCCCTTATTAGCCCCTGATCACCCCTAATCACCCCTGATCACCCCATATAGACTCCCTGATCACCCCCCTGTCATTGATTACCCCCCTGTCATTGATCAACCCCCTGTAAAGCTCCATTCAGACGTCCGCATGATTTTTACGGATCCACTGATAGATGGATCGGATCCGCAAAACGCATCCGGACGTCTGAATGAAGCCTTACAGGGGCGTGATCAATGACTGTGGTGATCACCCCATATAGACTCCCTGATCACCCCCCTGTCATTGATCACCCCCCTGTCATTGATCACCCCCCTGTAAAGCTCCATTCAGATGTCCGCATGATTTTTACGGATGCACTGATAGATGGATCGGATCCGCAAAACGCATCCGGACGTCTGAATGAAGCCTTACAGGGGCATGATCAATGACTGTGGTGATCACCCCATATAGACTCCCTGATCACCCCCCTGTAAAGCTCCATTCAGATGTCCGCATGATTTTTACGGATGCACTGATACATGGATCGGATCCGCAAAACGCATCCGGTCGTCTGAATGAAGCCTTACAGGGGCATGATCAATGACTGTGGTGATCACCCCCCTGTCATTGATTACCCCCCTGTAAAGCTCCATTCAGATGTCCGCATGATTTTTACGGATGCACTGATAGATGGATCCGATCCGCAAAACGCATCCGGACGTCTGAATGAAGCCTTACAGGGGCATGATCAATGACTGTGGTGATCACCCCATATAGACTCCCTGATCACCCCCCTGTCATTGATCACCCCCCTGTCATTGATTACCCCCCTGTAAAGCTCCATTCAGATGTCCGCATGATTTTTACGGATGCACTGATAGATGGATCGGATCCGCAAAACGCATCCGGACGTCTGAATGAAGCCTTACAGGGGCATGATCAATGACTGTGGTGATCACCCCATATAGACTCCCTGATCACCCCCCTGTCATTGATCACCCCCCTGTCATTGATCACCCCCCTGTAAAGCTCCATTCAGATGTCCGCATGATTTTTACGGATGCACTGATAGATGGATCGGATCCGCAAAACGCATCCGGACGTCTGAATGAAGCCTTACACGGGCGTGATCAATGACTGTGGTTATCACCCCATATAGACTCCCTGATCACCCCCCCTGTCATTGATCACCCCCCTGTCATTGATCACCCCCCTGTCATTGATCACCCCCCTGTCATTGATCACCCCTCTGTAAGGCTCCATTCAGATATTTTTTTGGCCCAAGTTAGCGGAATTTTTATTTTTTTTTCTTACAAAGTCTCATATTCCACTAACTTGTGTCAAAAAATAAAATCTCACATGAACTCACCATACCCCTCACGGAATCCAAATGCGTAAAATTTTTTAGACATTTATATTCCAGACTTCTTCTCACGCTTTAGGGCCCCTAGAATGCCAGGGCAGTATAAATACCCCACATGTGACCCCATTTCGGAAAGAAGACACCCCCAGGTATTCCGTGAGGGGCATATTGAGTCCATGAAAGATTGAAATTTTTGTCCCAAGTTAGCGGAACGGGAGACTTTGTGAGAAAAAAATTAAAAATATCAATTTCCGCTAACTTGTGCCAAAAAAAAAAAATTTCTATGAACTCGCCATGCCCCTCATTGAATACCTTGGGGTGTCTTCTTTCCAAAATGGGGTCACATGTGGGGTATTTATACTGCCCTGGCATTCTAGGGGCCCCAAAGCGTGAGAAGAAGTCTGGTATCCAAATGTCTAAAAATGCCCTCCTAAAAGGAATTTGGGCACCTTTGCGCATCTAGGCTGCAAAAAAGTGTCACACATCTGGTATCGCCGTACTCAGGAGAAGTTGGGGAATGTGTTTTGGGGTGTCATTTTACATATACCCATGCTGGGTGAGAGAAATATCTTGGTCAAATGCCAACTTTGTATAAAAAAATGGGAAAAGTTGTCTTTTGCCAAGATATTTCTCTCACCCAGCATGGGTATATGTAAAATGACACCCCAAAACACATTCCCCAACTTCTCCTGAATACGGCGATACCACATGTGTGACACTTTTTTGCAGCCTAGGTGGGCAAAGGGGCCCATATTCCAAAGAGCACCTTTAGGATTTCACAGGTCATTTACCTACTTACCACACATTAGGGCCCCTGGAAAATGCCAGAGCAGTATAACTACCCCACAAGTGACCCCATTTTGGAAAGAAGACACCCCAAGGTATTCCGTGAGGGGCATGGCGAGTTCCTAGAATTTTTTATTTTTTGTCACAAGTTAGTGGAAAATGCTTTTTTTTTTTTTTTTTTTTTTTTTCATACAAAGTCTCATATTCCACTAACTTGTGACAAAAAATAAAAACTTCCATGAACTCACTTTGCCCATCAGCGAATACCTTGGGGTCTCTTCTTTCCAAAATGGGGTCACTTGTGGGGTAGTTATACTGCCCTGGCATTCTAGGGGCCCAAATGTGTGGTAAGGAGTTTGAAATCAAATTCTGTAAAAAATGACCTGTGAAATCCGAAAGGTGCTCTTTTGAATATGGGCCCCTTTGCCCACCTCGGCTGCAAAAAAGTGTCACACATCTGGTATCTCCGTAATCGGGAGAAGTTGGGGAATGTGTTTTGGGGTGTCATTTTACATATACCCATGCTGGGTGAGAGAAATATCTTGGCAAAAGACAACTTTTCCCATTTTTTTATACAAAGTTGGCATTTGACCAAGATATTTATCTCACCCAGCATGGGTATATGCAAAAAGACACCCCAAAACACATTCCTCAACTTCTCCTGAATACAGAGATACCAGATGTGTGACACTTTTTTGCAGCCTAGGTGGGCAAAGGGGCCCACATTCCAAAGAGCACCTTTCGGATTTCACAGGTCATTTACCTACTTACCACACATTTGGGCCCCTAGAATGCCAGGGCAGTATAACTACCCCACAAGTGACCCCATTTTGGAAAGAAGAGACCCCAAGGTATTCGCTGATGGGCATAGTGAGTTCATGGAAGTTTTTATTTTTTGTCACAAGTTTGTGGAATATGAGACTTTGTATGAAAAAAAAAATAAAAAAAAAAATCATCATTTTCCACTAACTTGTGACAAAAAATAAAAAATTCTAGGAACTCGCCATGCCCCTCACGGAATACCTTGGGGTGTCTTCTTTCCAAAATGGGGTCACTTGTGGGGTAGTTATACTGCCCTGGTATTCTAGGGGCCCAAATGTGTGGTAAGGAGTTTGAAATCAAATTCAGGAAAAAATGAGGAGTGAAATCCGAAAGGTGCTCTTTGGAATATGGGCCCCTTTGCCCACCTAGGCTGCAAAAAAGTGTCACACATCTGGTATCCCCGTACTCAGGAGAAGTTGAGGAATGTGTTTTGGGGTGTCTTTTTACATATACCCATGCTGGGTGAGATAAATATCTTGGTCAAATGACAACTTTGTATAAAAAAATGGGAAAAGTTGTCTTTTGCCAAGATATTTCTCTCACCCAGCATGGGTATATATAAAATGACACCCCAAAACACATTCCCCACCTTCTCCTGAGTACGGAGATACCAGATGTGTGACACTTTTTTGCAGCCTAGGTGGGCAAAGGGGCCCATATTCCAAAGAGCACCTTTCGGATTTCACAGGTCATTTTTTACAGAATTTGATTTCAAACTCCTTACCACACATTTGGGCCCCTAGAATGCCAGGGCAGTATAACTACCCCACAAGTGACCCCATTTTGGAAAGAAGAGACCCCAAGGTATTCGCTGATGGGCATAGTGAGTTCATAGAACTTTTTATTTTTTGTCACAAGTTAGTGGAATATGAGACTTTGTAAGGAAAAAAAAAAAAATCATCATTTTCCGCTAACTTGTGACAAAAAATAAAAAGTTCTATGAACTCACTATGCCCATCAGCGAATACCTTAGGGTGTGTACTTTCAGAAATGGGGTCATTTGTGGGGTGTTTGTACTGTCTGGGCATTGTAGAACCTCAGGAAACATGACAGGTGCTCAGAAAGTCAGAGCTGCTTCAAAAAGCGGAAATTCACATTTTTGTACCATAGTTTGTAAACGCTATAACTTTTACCCAAACCATTTTTTTTTTACCCAAACATTTTTTTTTTATCAAAGACATGTAGAACTATAAATTTAGAGCAAAATTTCTATATGGATGTCGTTTTTTTTGCAAAATTTTACAACTGAAAGTGAAAAATGTAATTTTTTTGCAAAAAAATCGTTAAATTTCGATTAATAACAAAAAAAAGTAAAAATGTCAGCAGCAATGAAATACCACCAAATGAAAGCTCTATTAGTGAGAAGAAAAGGAGGTAAAATTCATTTGGGTGGTAAGTTGCATGACCGAGCAATAAACGGTGAAAGTAGGGTAGGTCAGAAGTGTAAAAAGTGGCCTGGTCTTTCAGGGTGTTTAAGCACTGGGGGCTGAGGTGGTTAAAAGGATATGCTATAAGAGACTTTTCACATTATCAGGATTCCTGTGGACACTTTATGAACATATTTCACTCCCAGTGAATACACCTACAGCATTTTCAGTGACATTCAGTTTCCCAAATTGGGATAGAGCGCTAGAAGATAATACTCCCTCTTCCCAAATAACAGCATATACTTGAAGTTTTTTGGTGAGATATATACTATTGAATTTATCGACACTATTGAGTCATATGAATATAGTGTCGATCATATCTACCACAATATATGTGACTGTAATGTTGTATATTATTGCTACATTGTTCTTATAAATTTTATTACTTGTATTTTATGGGGATTTAATAAATATTTTCTGCACATGTCAATCTGGTTGCCAAGTGTATGAGTGCTCGCTCATTTTCCTATTACTACATTTGCCTTTAAGAGAGGGTGGGGTGATTCCCTCTATATGAGCTTGCAGCACCATACCTTAACTACTTGCTAGTGAGCCACCACAACCTACCACTATTTTTAGTACAGATTTGGTTGAATAGAAATGTGAGGCCTGTTTTTTTTTGCGCTGTGTGACAGGTATAGGTTTAATCACAGAATCAGACTTCTATCTGCACGGTAGCGTGTGTCTTAGGTTTTTCTGAATGACACTATCAGTACCTTCAATGTAAGATATCCTTTTTGGGATAGATTTCAAGTAGGCCTCAAATACCAGAAACTAGTTATTTTGAGAATGGCAAATTTGGGAATAGTTTTTCAACCCAGAAAAAAAAATGTGCTTTTACGGTCACTAGAAATAACTTGACCAGCTAAAACAGTACAGATTTGGTTGAATAGAAATGTCAGGCCTGTTTTTTTTTGCGCTGTGTGACAGGTATAGGTTTAATCACAGAATCAGACTTCTATCTGCACGGAAGCGTGTGTCTTAGGTTTTTCTGAATGACACTATCAGCACCTTCAATGTAAGATATCCTTTTTGGGATAGATTTCAAGTAGGCCTCAAATACCAGAAACTAGTTATTTTGAGAATGGCAAATTTGGGAATGGTTTTTCAACCCAGAAAAAAAAATTTGCTTTTACGGTCACTAGAAATAACTTGACCAGCTAAAACAGTACAGATTTGGTTGAATAGAAATGTGAGGCCTGTTTTTTTTTTTTTGTGCTGTGTGACAGGTATAGGTTTAATCACAGAATCAGACTTCTATCTGCACGGTAGCGTGTGTCTTAGGTTTTTCTGAATGACACTATCAGCACCTTCAATGTAAGATATCCTTTTTGGGATAGATTTCAAGTAGGCCTCAAATACCAGAAACTAGTTATTTTGAGAATGGCAAATTTGGGAATAGTTTTTCAACTCAGAAAAAAAAAGTGCTTTTACGGTCACTACAAATAACTTGACCAGCTAAAACAGTACAGATTTGGTTGAATAGAGATGTGAGGCCTGTTTTTTTTTGCGCTGTGTGACAGGTATAGGTTTAATCACAGAATCAGACTTCTATCTGCACGGTAGCGTGTGTCTTAGGTTTTTCTGAATGACACTATCAGCACCTTCAATGTAAGATATCCTTTTTGGGATAGATTTCAAGTAGGCCTCATATACTAGAAACTAGTTATTTTGAGAATGGCAAATTTGGGAATAGTTTTTCAACCCAGAACAAAAAGTGTGCTTTTACGGTCACTAGAAATAACTTGACCAGCTAAAACAGTACAGATTTGGTTGAATAGAAATGTCAGGTCTATTTTTTAGGCGCTGGGTGACAGGCTCAACTTGCCCCTGATGTAGTATATGGCCAAAAAATAACCACACTGTTGATGGTTAAATGCACTTGGGTGACACAGGCTCAGCCTGCACCAGATGTAGTATATGGCCAAAAAATAACCAGACTGTTGATGGTTAAATGCACTTCGGTGACACAGGCTCAGCCTGCAGCTGATGTAGGATATAGCACAAAATAACCACACTATTGATGGTTAAATACACTTGGTGATAGCTTGTGCTGGCGCACCACAAGTCACAAAATGGCCGCCGATCACCCCAGAAAAAAAGTGATCTAAAAACGCTCTGGGCAGCCTCAAAAAAGTGAGCAAGTCAATATTAGCACTTCAATGATCCACAGCTGCAGATCGATCACAGAATGAAGTCTTTTGGAGGAGTTAATCTGCCTAATCTCGCCCTAACGTCGCAGCTGCAACCTCTCCCTATGCTTCAATCAGCAGAGTGACGTGCAGCGCAACGTGACCCAAGCTTATATAGAGGCTGGGTCACATGCTGCACTGGCCAATCACAGCCATGCCAATAGTAGGCAAGGCTGTGATGGCCTCTTGGGGCAAGTAGTATGACGCTTGTTGATTGGCTGCTTTGCAGCCTTTCAAAAAGCGCCAAGAAAGCGCCGAACACCGAACCCGAACACGGACTTTTACGAAAATGTTCGGGTTCGGGTCGGTGTCACGGACACCCCAAAATTCGGTACGAACCTGAACTATACAGTTCGGGTTCGCTCATCCCTAGTGACCAACACAGATGTCTTCAGCTGCCAAGCGCACAAGTAACAGATCAGCCAGTGTCATAGGTACAAATCTGCTGACAGATGCCCTCTAAGGATCCAGGACAAAAAAAGCCTAATCCCATTTTATTACAGAATCATTTTTTTTTTTTTTTTTTTTTTTACACTGGGTAGAATAGGCCAACTGACTTTGCATTATTTTATTATGGAAGAAAGCAGGTACATTTTTCTGATCCTCTTTAAATGTGCTGATGGTGGTGATTTCATATAAATAGTAGTTTATCAAATATTCTTATGGTTTCACCAATCCAAAAATATAGTTGTATTCTAGGATCATTCTTGGAAGGGAGCCCATTTTACTAGTAAGAACTATTGATGGTATTATCGTCTGCATTCCAAATGTATAAAATACATAAAAGCAGCCTCTATTATAGGACATTGCGTGAATGTTTCCTGGTGTTGCATTGCTCTTGACATTTCTGGTAAGGACAGCTAAGCTTTATTGCCTGTCTTTGTGGTTATTTTATGGCCCTGCTCTTTGGTCATTTCTAGCTCTTCTATTATATTTTGTGGTTCTTACTTACTAAAATACTGTTATCTTTTCCTCAAAATCAATAACTGCCTCCTGGATAGTTTATTGATGGTATTAGGATAAATGGTCCAAAACTGAGTTATATTCTTTGTGGTTTTATACCCTCTACACAAAGGAAATTCAGTTTACAATTAGTTGCCATTTGTTTGCATCTGCTGTTTTTTTTATTTAGTTTTATGAATATAGAATGTAGCCATGCGTTTAATCATTAAGAACATTGCGCCATGTAATTGTTTCTCTGCTGTTTGGTTACTTCCGAACTCTTGATAATGAAGATCAGCCAGTGTAACCATCCTTGTCTTCTTAACTCTTTATATTGTGAAAGTCGTGTATTTTGCAACCATTTAATGCAATTAGGGGTGAGCAAATCGAGCTTTGGATCCAAGATCCGAACTCAATTCCTTCCCCAACTTCGGTACCAGCCGGTAGCGAAGCCAACTTCGGATTCCTGTTTTAAAATATTTTTAAAGTCATAGAATCGAAGGCTGAAGTTATTCACCGAAGTCACACGCGATTTTGGACTTAACTAATTTTGCCTCCGTGAAGCACGTACATTTTAATGCTGTAAGAAGCTAGGTCTCCATACAGCATTAAAACAAAGTTGGGGAACGAATCGACTTCGGGTCTTGGATCCGAAGCTCGATTTTCTCATCCCTAAATGCTGTGCTTTGTTTTTATTGTTCCAATGCTCCTAAAAGAGTTTAAATTAGCCTACTGTTCATGTAACCAGCTCCAATGCAGCCTTAAAGGGGTTTTCCCATGAAATATATTCTACAGTTTTCAAACCAGCACCTCAATCTAAATACCTTTGTAATTGCATGTAATTAAACATTTAGCCACTGGGTTATTCAATAAAATCTATCTGTATAGCGCCACCTGCTCTTGGTTCTTTTTCTTATTTCTTTGTCCTGCTCACTGAGAAGGCCGCACATGCTCAGTTTCATCCTTCAACTGTCTCCTGAGCTTTGATGGGGAGAGCTCCAGAAGAAAAGACACGCCTCCTGAGCTGCAGTAGAACGGACACTCCCCTTCAGCTCTCGGCTTGATATAAATCTAGCAGAGCAATGACTGGGGATATCTCCGAACCCATGTGAGGTACAGAGGCTGGTTCTATCTTTGTTAGATGTCTGATTTTCATTATTAACATTAATCATGGGAAAACCCCTTTAATTAAGATTGCTTCCAAAACCTGTGTGTAGTCTGAGGCTAGTTTTATACTGCCGTTAGTAGTTATCTGCAAGAATGGCCTGCCTAGCTTTCTGGGTCCGGCATTGCCGGATGTTACCGGAATGCAGCATTTTTGTGCTTCTGAATCCCGACATATTTGATAAACCTTTAGGGTTTTATCAAAAGTGCTAGATTTATAAATTAATGATCCAACAAAAACAGTTCAGGGGTGATCATTTCTAGCCTGTATTTTTCCTATAGCAATATTTACTGATGAGCATACAGTTCAGGCTACTTTCACACTTGCGTTTTTGCCTGATCCGGCAGGGATCGGCAAAAACGCTTCTGTTACTGATCATTACTGGTATTATCTTTAACATAGCAAGGATGGATCCGTCATGAGCTCCATTGAAAGTCAATGGGGGACGCATCAGTTTTCTATTGTGTCAGAGAAAACGCTACCATGACGGAAAGAAAACCTTACTTTGCTGCGGTTTGCTCTCGGGTATGGGAATGCAACCAAACGGAACGGAATGCATTTTGGAGCATTCCGTTCTGTTCAGTTACGTTTTGTCCCCATTGACAATGAATGGGGACAAAACTGAAGTGTTTTTCTCTGGTATTGAGATCCTATGACTGATCTCAATACCGGAAAATAGAAACGCTAGTGTGAAAGTAGCCTAAGGTGCATGACATGCTGGTACTCGAAAAAGGGGTGTTTGTGAAGAGAGGGTGCCCTCAGAAGTTTGAAAAAATGTGGACTGAATGGTTATCTAATACCCACGTGGTTATATAGACATGTGATGGTCAAGACCAATGTTAGGGTTGGGGGGTTAGGGTAGGGTAAGGGGGGGAGGGAGTTTGGAAAGGTCAAGTTTCTGGTAATTTTTTGCCCATAATATGTTTTAGCAAAGGTATATGTATTGTATGGATTCATGATAATACTGAGTGGTGATATACATATGAGTAATGTTGTTCACTGAATCCGCATTGTGGATAATGTAAAGAAAGAAAAAGTCAACATATTGTATTATGTTATAATATGTATTTATTGTTTAATAAAAACGATTTGATTCAAAAGAAAGTAGCCTAAGGTGTGATAATTTTTTGAATGTATTATGGTGTTAAAGAATCCACTACTACTTTTTGTTACTACTTCATTTGAAATGCCCTATTTATTATTTAGTAATATTTTTCATGGGATAACCACTTTAACAGAAATCAAGATGCTTATTTTCCGTGAACTCTAGCTCTCAAAAATGAAAGTGCTATTACAGTTATAAACAGTAATAATTAATTTCCACTTAACTGGATAGGTGATAATTGCTAGATAGGTGGAGATCTATCTGTTGGAACTTCACAAACTGCTGGAACAGAGGTTACTGTGTCCCATGTTTGAATGGAATGATGGTCAAGTTGTGCTCTCCTGCTCCATTCAAAGTCTGCAATGGTGACGTGCATTATTTGGACTCCCATCATTTAGCAGTAATCACCTATCTAGTGGATAAGTGAATTTTTTTTTTTAACTGTTTAGAAGCAGAATATTCCTTTAAGGATCATGTGATTTGAAACTCTCCAACTCTGTCTGAACCACGGGTCTAAGTTCCGTCCTAGGGGCTCAATACCAGAAAAGAACTGACCAGTTTTATCCTAATGCATTCTGAATAGAGAGCAATCCGTTCAGGATGTCTTCAGTTTAGTCTTTTTGCTTTTCAGGACGTAGATAATACCGCAGCATGCTGTGGTTTTATCTCCGTCCAAAACTCTGGAGCACTTGCCCATTTTTTCCCATTGAAATGCATTAATGCGCCCCGAGTGTTCCGGCAAAACGGATCCGGCATTGCGGTCTGTGCATGCTCAGACTGCAAACAATTTGAAAAAAATAAATAAATGCTGAATCCGTTTTTCCGGATGACACTGGAGAGACTGATCCGGCATTTCAATGCATTTGTCATACGGATCAGGATCCTGATCCGTCTGACAAATGCCATCAGTTTACATACGTTTTGATGGATCCGGCAGGCAGTTCCCGCGACGGAACTGCCTGCCGGAATCATCTGCCGCAAGTGTGAAAGTACCCTGAGACAGGGCTTGAGTCTCAATGGCCATGCTTTTGCACACTATAAGAAAAAGCTCTGGTCTATGAGCGGTCCCAGCCACCAGAGAGGCTGGTGCATTTCCCTATAGTGTGAAAGCTGCTGGATTGCACGGTAGTCGTAGCCCCTGGATACCACCCATGTATAATGGAAATATGAATCAAGCCTGCAAAGAAATCAATATGGAGAATCCCAATACATTAGCAAGTGCCTTGTATTAACTTTGTCTACATAATAAATGCCATTTGCTGAAACAACCCCTTTGAATCTCTCTATTTCTGGGCTGTTAGGAGTCCTTATTCAAATACATGGTTGCACGTTGTGAATTCACACACCTTGAGACCACCACCTCCACAATGGTTTCCTTAGGGATGTTATTAAACTGCTTTCTCTCCGGTTATCCAGATAAAAACTACACGGTACACAGCCCTACTCTTTCAGCATCCAAACATTTTATTCTATGCACCAGGCTACACAGGCTCTTCTTGTGGCCAGGTGTCAATGGAAATTCTACACGTTCGAGTCACATTATTATGACCATATCCTACTTTGGATGTCGGCAGTGTGTAGCTCATGAAGAAGGTCTTGTGTTGAGAGCTGGCTTGGTGGGTATATATGATGTATGTTGCAGTAAGGGATGATTAATGGCTTTCATGCCAAGGTTTGCCGTATTTCTGAAACCGTGCAGTTTCTGAACGGTTCACGTGCTGCTGTGGTGAAAGTGTATCATGAGTGGACAAATGGCACCATTGCGATTAAGTAACATGGAAACTGTGAAATACCATGTGCCATTGGTGTAAGAGGTGAACGTCAACTATGAAGGTGCACGAGGGTGGACCAACACGCTACAGTGGAGCAGCTCAATGCCAAAATGAAGCAGGGGGGCTACCAGACGTGTGTCTAAAAAACTGTTCAGTGAACCCTACTGCATATGAGGCTCTGAAGGAGATGGATGGTCACTGCAGCTCGGCAGTATCAGAATTGGACCTCCACTGATTAGCAAAGAGTTGCCAATCAGTCTCGTTTTCTGCTTTATTGAACAGATGTATGTTATGTCAGGCGAGAAACATCAGAGAACAAACACCCTGCAATCATTTTTGGAAGAACAGAAGCTGGTGGTGGCAGCATTATGGTCTGGAGAATGTTTTTGTGACATTCTCTGGGCCCACTCATCCATGTGGAAGGCACTCTCAACCGATTTGGGTATGAATCCATCCTTGCAGATCACGTACACCCATATATGCTGATTGTCTTCCCTGGGGAAGACAATGTGACATGTCACACACCTAGAGATGTCCAACATTAGTTGGAAGATCATGATCAAGACTTCCGAGTACTACCCTGGCACCCTTATACCCCAAACTTGAACCCAGTTGAGCATCTGTGGGAACACCTCGATCATCATGTTTGCTCTATGGATTCTCCCCCACCCACCACCAGGTGCTGTGATATACTGTAGTCAACATGGCTCCAGATACCTGTGATAACTTTCCAGGACCTTACTGAGCCGCTCCCAGCTTGACTAGCTGCTGTCCATAGCTCCTAAATGGGACAAACCCAGGCACTCAGCATATACAGGTGAAGCTCGAAAAATTAGAATATCGTGCAAAAGTTCATTTATTTCGGTAATGCAACTTATAAGGTGAAACTAATATATGAGATAGACTCATTGCATGCAAAGCAACATATTTCAAGCCTTTATTTGTTATAATTTGGATGATTATGGCTTACAGCTTATGAAAACCCCAAATTCACAATCTCAGAAAATTAGAATATTACATGAAATCAATAAAAAAAGGATGTTAAATGGAAAAATGTAGGACCTCTGAAACGTATAATCATGCATATGTACTCAGTACTCAGGGCTGGCCTTAGGTGTGCGAGCTAATCTTGTGGTGCCCCCCCCCCCCCAGTTCACCTAAACATACACAAAGAGGAAGAGCCAGTCCCCTGCCCCCTTAATCATACCCTGTCACCCTTACCCAGTCCCCTGCCCTTCTTAATCATACCCAGTGTCACCCTTACCCAGTCCCCTGCCCCCTCAATTAGACCCTGCCCCCCTTAATCATACCCAGTGTAACCCAGAGCCAGTCTCCTGCCCCTCTTAATCATACCCTGTCACCTTTGCCCAGTCCCCTGCCCCCCTTAATCATACCCAGTGTCACCCAGAGCCAGTCCCCTGCCCCCCTTAATCATACCCTGTCACCTTTACCCTAACCCAGTCCCCTGCCCTTCTTAATCATACCAAGTGTCACCCTTACACAGTCCCCTGCCCCCTTAATCATACCCTGTCACCTTTACCCAGTCCCCTGCCCTTAATCATAGCCAGTGTCAACCAAAGCCAGTCACCTGCCCCTTAATCATACCCAGTGTCACCCTTATCCAGTCCCCTGCCCTCTTAATTATACCCAGCGTCTGTCACCCTTATCCAGTCCCCTGCCCCCATTTAATGAAAGATATTTGAAAAAAAACAAAAACATCAAGAACAGGTACTCACTATTTGAAGTCTTCTGCTCCCTCCCTGTCTGCAGAGCACCGGCCGCCGCCCTCAAACATTGAGCGGATCCTTCCGCACCTGCGCCCCTAAGCTCCTCCTCCACGCTCCGGAACCTGACCTGGCAGCTGCAGCGGCTCAGCTCGCCAGGCTCGCCTCACACAATCTCGGGCCGGCCTGCTGTAAGAGATCGACTGTGAGCTGTGTCGGCCAACGGGCGCCCCCTGTTGCCAGGGCGCCCTGTGCGGCCTCACAACTCGCACATCCCAAAGGCCGGCCCTTCAGTACTTGATTTGGGCCCCTTTTGCATCAATTACTGCCTCAATGCGGCGTGGCATGGATGCTATTAGCCTATGGTACTGCTGAGGTGTTATGGAAGACCAGGATGCTTCAATAGCAGTCTTCAGCTCTTCTGCATTGTTTGGTCTCATGTCTCTCATCTTTCTCTTGGCAATGCCCCATAGAATCTATGGGGTTCAGGTCAGGTGAGTTTGCTGGCCAATCAAGCACAGTAATCCCATGGTCATTGAACCAGGTTTTGGTACTTTTGGCAGTGTGGGAAGGTGCCAAGTCCTGCTGGAAAATGAAGTCACCATTTCCATAAAGCTCGTCTGCAGAAGGAAGCATGGAGTGCTTCAAAATCTCCTGGTAGACGGCTGCGTTAACTCTGGACTCAATGAAGCACAGTGGACCAACACCAGCAGATGACATGGCTCCCCAAATCAATACAGACCGTGGAAACTTCACACTGGACTTCAAGCATCTTGCATTGTGTGCCTCTCCATTCTTCCTCCAGACTCTGGGTCCTTCGGTTCCAAATGAGATGCAAAAGTTGCTCTCATCAGAAAAGTATTTTGGACCACTGAGCAACAGACCAATTCTTTTTTTCTTTAGCCCAGGTAAGACGCTTCTGACATTGTTTTTTGTTCAGGAGAGGCTTGACAAGAGGAATACGACATTTGAAGCCCATGTCCAGGATCCGTCTGTGTGTGGTGGCTTATGATGCACTAACTCCAGCCTCAGTCCACTCCTTGTGAAAGTCCCCAACACTTTTGAATGGCCTTTTCCTGACAATTCTCTCCAGGTTGCTGTCATCCCTGCTACTTGTGCACCTTTTTCTTCCATACTTGTCCTTTCCACATAACTTTCTATTAATGTGCTTTGATATAGAACTTTGCGAACATCCAACTTCTTTTGCAAGTACCTTTTGAGGCTTTACCTCCATACATATAGGTGTGCTTGATCCTCCTCCTATTGGTTGCTTGAGGCACATGGAGGTGACTAGGAGCAGCACACCATATGTGCGGGGTCTGCGCTCCTGAATATAGAAGCCCAATGGCTTAGGTAGGTTTAGCGTGGGACCCGCCTGACCTGAGACCACCTTGGCGCTTGGTAGGCAGGCACAGATGTGTTTTGATCAAAATATATTGGCTAAGTGTCTCAGATTTTATCACATCAAAGTGAGGACTTTGTCAATATATAATGCTTGCATCTACTTTATTAAGTGCATTATTACCTTATTTCTGTGATTTCCTTCAATAATATGGCCAGGGACATCCGCACATTTATATATCATACAGTACAGGATGTTTTTATGTTAGTTTTTTCTGTGATTCTTTTGTTTATGTAGTATATGCTTGAGGGAGTGGCACCTTTAAGTGTGAATGTGCTCCTATTTTATCTTGGGAGTAGCATTTCTTTGCACTTTTGCCCTTCCTATTTCATAGACCGCCTTGATTAGGTGGTACATATAGGTGTGCTTGATCCTCCTCCCATTGGTTGCTTGATACACATGGAGGTGACTAGGAGCAGCACACCATATGTGCGGGGTCTGCACTCCTGAATATAGAAGCCCAATGGCTTAGGTAGGTTTAGCGTAGAACCCGTCTGACCTGAGACCACCTTGGCGCTTGGTAGGCGAGCACAGATGTGTTTTGATCAAAATATATTGGCTAAGTGTCTCAGATTTTATCATTTCAAAGTGAGGACTTTGTCCATATACACTCACCTAAAGAATTATTAGGAACACCTGTTCTATTTCTCATTAGTGCAATTATCTAGTCAACCAATCACATGGCAGTTGCTTCAATGCATTTAGGGGTGTGGTCCTCTTCAAGACAATCCCCTGAACTCCAAACTGAATGTCAGAATGGGAAAGAAAGGTGATTTAAGCTATTTTGAGCGTGGCATGGTTGTTGGTGCCAGACGGGCCGATCTGAGTATTTCACAATCTGCTCAGTTACTGGGATTTTCACGCACAACCATTCCTAGGGTTTACAAAGAATGGTGTGAAAAGGGAAAAACATCCAGTATGCGGCAGTCCTGTGGGCAAAAATGCCTTGGATGCTAGACGTCAGAGGAGAATGGGCCGACTGATTCAAGCTGATAGAAGAGCAACGTTGACTGAAATAACCACTCGTTACAACCGAGGTATGCAGCAAAGCATTTGTGAAGCCACAACACTAAACAACCTTGAGGCGCATGGGCTACAACAGCAGAAGACCCCACCGGGTACCACTCATCTCCACTACAAAGAGGAAGGCTGCAATTTGCACGAGATCCCCAAAATTGGACTGTTGAAGACTGGAAAAATGTTGCTGGTCTGATGAGTCTCGATTTCTGTTGAGACATTCAAATGGTAGAGTCCGAATTTGGCGTAAACAGAATGAGAACATGTATCCATCATGCCTTGTTACCACTGTGCAGGCTGGTGGTGGTGGTGTAATGGTGTGGGGGATGTTTTCTGGGCACACTTTAGGCCCCTTAGTGCGAATTGGGCATCGTTTAAATGCCATGGGCTACCTGAGCATTGTTTCTGACCATGTCCATCCCTTCATGACCACCATGTACCCATCCTCTGATGGCTACTTCCAGCAGGATAATGCACCATGTCACAAAGCTCGAATCATTTAAAATTGGTTTCTTGAACATGACAATGAGTTCACTGTACTAAAATGGCCCCCACAGTCACCAGATATCAACCCAATAGAGCATCTTTGGGATGTTGTGGAACAGGAGCTTCGTGCCCTGGATGTGAATCCCTCAAATCTCCATCAACTGCAAGATGCTATCCTATCAATATGGGCCAACATTTCTAAAGAATGCTATCAGCACCTTGTTGAATCAATGCCACGTAGAATTAAGGCAGTTCTGAAGGCAAAAGGGGATCCAACACCATATTAGTATGGTGTTCCTAATAATTCTTTAGGTGAGTGTATAATGCTTGCATCTACTTTATTAAGTGCATTTTTACCTTATTTCTGTGATTTTCTTCAATATTATGGAGGGTGTCAATGATGGTTTTCTGCACAACTGTCAGGTCAGCAGTCTTTCCCATGATTGTGATTCCTACTGAACCAGACAGAGAGACAACCCTTTGCAGGTATTATGGATTAATTAGAGTGACTAGAGTGTGACACATTGAGCCTAGAATATTGAACCTTTTCACAATATTCAAATTTTCTGAGATTTTTAATTTGGGGTTTTCATAAGCTGTAAGCCATAATCATCCAAATTATAACAAATAAAGGCTTGAAATATCTCGCTTTGCCTGTAATGAGTCTATTTCATATATTAGTTTCACCTTTTAAGTTGCATTACTGAAATAAATGAACTTTTGCACAATATTACATTTTTTCGAGTTTCACCTGTACAAAAATATATATCCAAAAATATATCTTTATTAAAATTGATAAAACAAATAAATAGATGCATAAATTCACAAAGACACACACAACCACATGGAGAGTGCACAAAACACGTCGGGACATCAAGTTATAACATTGCAAGTAGTGGAAAAGGTGGGATGGAAAGTATAAATAAATAAATACCAAATCAAACCATGTGGCTCCCTCACCTAGATAGAAAACCATGATTCACAACATATACACAATACAGACCCGGCTAGTGCCAACTAAAAGAGACCCTGACACGTGTTTCGCGTGTTTCCCCCTGAGGAAGCTGACGCAAAACACGTGTCGGAGTCTCTTAGAGGTGCCACTAGCCGGGTCTGTATTTTGTATTTGTTGTGAATCATGGTTTATCTAGCTGGGGGAGCCACATGGTTTGATTTTGTATTTATTTATACTTGTTCCATCCTGCCTTTTCCACTATTTGCAATGTTATAACTCGATGTCCTGTCCGTGTTTTGTGCACTCTTCATGTGGTTGTGTGTGTCATTGATAATTTATGCATCTAATTATTTGTTTTACCGATTTCAATAAAGATATATTTTTGGATATATATTTTTGTATTATATTTTTGTATATGCTGAGTGCCTGGGTTTGTCCCATTTAGGAGCTATTAATTTTTGACACTTGCGTTCTATTCGTGCTGTACAACCATATTCCGGTTTTGTGTTTTATTGTTCATTTGTATCCTGTCTGCTGTCCATGCTGCACATGAAGGTTACTCTGGATATCAGCTGGTGATCATAATAATGTGACTCGACTGTGTATTGCAATGCTCCATGTATGCAACCCCTTCTCATGTAATGTTATGTAAAGCTTATATGTGGAAAGAGTTGTCCATATGACCACTGCAAAGTCACCTGCTAGGCTCTGGCTGTGTCACCTTACAATGGAAATCATTGGCTGTTCACTGTTAACTAAAGCCTGAATAACACAGGCCGACTGAGCAAGCGATTGTCAAGAGGGAAGCGGTCCCTCCCAGCAGTCGACTACTAGCTAGAGGAGAAGACCGCTGTTATTACATGCAGCAATTTCCTCCGCAGCATTTGGAGGAGCGTTCGCTATGCGAACGCTTGTGCCCGTGCTGTGTAGTGGTTTGCTGGCGGCAGATCGTAATTAGACACCATGATCTGCTGCCTGCAAACAATGATTTTTTAACCTGTCAAAAGATTTGGATTGCCCGATGAATGAGCGTTTGCTTGTTCATTGGACGATTGGCAGCAGTATTACACTGCAAGATGATCGCTAATGAATTTTGCCTATGAATGTTGCTTTCATTTTTTGTTTTTATTACTATTAATTTAGGTAATTTTTTAAATAAATTTATGTTGCCCTAATTTGATTTATATGTTGTAAATTTATAAAATAACATTCATTTGCTATACTCCTAAGCCTTCTTTTAGTCCTACATGTACAAACAAATACACAGTTTAGTTTTCTTTAAGGACTTTTTTGTTCTTTACTATAACTGGAATCAAGTGTTAAAAAGTACATTATGTACATGGCTTTTTAATTTTCCTACACACTGATATTATGAAAGGCTATTAAAATGATGTACTGGTGATAAAAAGTCAAGTGCTTGGTTCACTTACAGTAAATTTACAAGGAGAGGACGAAGAATAAGTATTGTTTGCATTTGACTGTCATCTAGTCTTGGCGCTTTCACTGACCTCTCCATAATTTAGAGGAGAAGATCAGGGTAGTGGCAGAGATGGAAAATGGCCATTGAAGCTATTTATCAAATTCGGTATCCGAGCAAAAGAAAGAGAGGTATATATAAAAAGTTATGCTGTAAATGTGTTCTGATAAGGATGTAAGCACCTTCCCTGGGACCCATAACTCTTTCATCCGCAGACTGGTCTAACCTTCAGAGGACTTGGAAAGAGGATGAAAAAAAGACTTATACTTCATCCCACATCCCCTACACTTTCAAATATATGAGTTGAGGAAAGAGCTGAGTAACTCAAAAGCAACCATATTTTTCTAGTCCTCCTTTAATCCATTGGTTTATTTGCATGGTTCATTTAGCTGCATCAGTCACTGAAGCTGAAGGAATATTAATAGTAAACAGATATGGATGGATCAATATTAGTTGTAATTTAGCAATTTAAAGCTCCATTGTCTATTCTTGTTTATGCATTGTTTGAACAAATGAGGGAAAAACTTTATTATATGCGTAAACGTGCCCTAAACTGTCCTTTAAAAAATAGCGTTCAACATGTACCTTACTGCTGGCGGATAAATTTACTGTCTTAAAGGGGTTGTGCAAGAATGGAGGGGTTTTGGCAATTCCTCCCCCCCCCCAACCTTGTCCAGAGCTGTAAAGGGAAGTTTACTTACCTGCTTCATGGCACTGGCTCCCTGCTTCTTCTCCTCCCAGCCTGTGATGCTCTGCCAGGCTCCCTCACTGAAAACATCTGGTTTGACATGGCTGGAGACAACCACTGGCCTCGGCGGTGACTGGCTCCTCTTACATCATGACAAATGGTCTCATGACGCAAGGGGATCCAGTCATTGATTGGCTGCAGCCATGTCAAGATGGATTTTTTTTTTCAGCGAGGGAGCACAGCGGAGTATTGCAAGATAGGGGGTGAAGTTGCGGGGAGCTAGCTCTGGGAATCAGGTTAGTAAGTTTCTCTTTACAGGTCCATCCAAGTGAGGGGGCTTGCCAAGCTTTAAGTTATCTTGGTTATTTTATGTTTTGAGGTCACAGGACATTTTTCATGACCACCTAGTTCTGAATTCTTTTTTTCAACGCAGCCGTTTGACCTTATTAACTAGTATGGCTAATATGAAACCGTGTTATAGTATGCAATGATAAAACAGTGGAATGATAACAGCTTTCTCATTTTGCATAGTGTAGATGTCTCTGCTCTTAAAAGTGGTGACCCTCAATAATCACCAGAATGTAAAGGCAACTGCAGAAGGAAAGGACCAAATGCCCCTTCATCTACTGTCGGCTCTACTTGGCTGGACTATAATTAGCAGACTACAGTATGTTACCTCATAGAAAGGAGAGGATATCCAGTATGAGAAAAAGTGGTACAGTGGTGTTCTAGTACCATTGTGACTTCTTTTTAGAGTTCAGCTATGATCACAGAGGTTGAACCAAAGATATAGCGATAAGTGGACACTTCTGTTCAGATGCAAATTCCAACTAATATAACACCAATATAGCAAGAATAAATGCATAAAAACTTTAAAAATAGTTCAATGGAGGGGCTGAAATGTTGCTGTGCATTGGAGAAGATTTTTGAAGTGCTTCTTTTTTATATGGATATGTATAAATGCCAATGTAGTCCAAATAAAGTCCAATGATTTCCGAGGTGGAAAAAGAATTCAATAAAGTTCAGTTCATGTGGAAATGAGAACACAGTAGCTACGATGTGTGTGTGTGCCCATGTCAGACTCTCCTCCTGCAGTGTCCTCGTTGCCTCATGGACTTTTTTTTATTTTTTTTTTCACCTCAGGAATCATTTGGACTTTTGTATCTGTTATTGCACAGAGGTTGGACCCCCATCAGTTAGACACTGGTGCCATAGCTCAACAATATGTCATTGATGTCTATCTCTGGTGTTGGGGGAAAGGTGACATCTTCACAACAGTAAATGCAAATGTGATCGCACACTACATCCAGCATTCTGCCCTGCCTCCATGCTGGATGAGACATTGGTGTACATTTTGGCCAAAGCGTAATAAGCCACTCACCGCGTCAAGGTCGTCTCATTTGAGTGGTCCCTAACTCTTGTTCCTACCTGTTTATGGGCCAAGACAGCCACATAAAGTCCAGGGAATGCAGGTCAGCATGCAAGCCACACCCACATTTCATCTTCACAACAGTGATTTTGTCTGACAAGTTGCTGTGACATCACAAGTGGATTTCATTCAGATTGCTTGCTGTGCTTATACAATGGGGACTTTCTGTGACATCACAAGTGGATTTCAGTCAAGATAACAACTATCCCCCTTTGTGACACCACAAATATGTTTAAATGCAGCAAACTGCAAGTCAGTTGACACATCACACTGGTAAGGGGTTGTTCTCATTACCCTCCCTGTTTCACAGTTACTGGTACATTGGTACACCGATGAGGAATTTCCTGGTGCACCATGAATAAGGTGGTCTATGGATGTCTCTGCATGTCAAATTAGTAGGGACCCTATATACAGAGTCATAACTGGAAAGTATCCATCCAGAAGGCCACCCACCTCTCTCAAGATCCACATAATGTAAAGGAAAATGTTATTCATCAAATCAGGCCAACTTCTTTTATTGCTCCATTGACTAGTTTTGATAAGGGGTTTGGTGTCATCATGCACACTTCGATTGGTCCACAGCGACACAGTCCAATAAGAATCCAGTTGAAAAGCACTTCTGATACCTTTCCATCTTAGTCAATGTCATGCCCACAAGACCTGCTACTATTTGCGGATGCTCTGACTCGATCCTCTAGCCATCACAATTTGACCCTAGTCAAAGTTGCTCAGATTCTTATGCTTGCTCATTTTCCCTTCTTCCGACACAGGATCTGACTATTCACTTGCTGCCTAATAATTCCCACCCCTTCACAGGTGACATTGTCATGAGATAATGAATGTTATTCATGTGACCTGTCAGTTGTTATGGCTGGTCGGTCTGTATATCATATACTGTGTATTGTGTTCTGTGCCATGTAGTATATGGATATTCTGGTAATAGTCTTTCCAATTCAGGCCAGGAAAGCTATATAATCTTTTTTTTTTAAATTAGATAATTTTTATTTGGTTTTTCAAAAAATCACAAAAAAAACAAAGGAAGACAGCATACATGCAACAGTAGATGACAAAAATACCATAGCATTACATGATCGAACAGATAGTTACTTACATAAGTATCACAAGTAACATAAACCATGGTACAAGAAGCACATAAAATCACGTATTCTAGTTACAAAATATATCTGGTACAGAACCACATTTCCCATTCAATAATTTATCAACAGGAAACCCACCCTCCCTACCCAACTAAAGCCCAGTACCCCCCCCTCCCTACCCAAGCGATGGAGCGGGTCCAAACTCCAAGATTGGACATCTTTTTAACATATCAAAGGCACATCCATTGGTGTACACCTCCTGTCTGTGTATCAGACCTCTGCACACCCGACCTGCGTAGTACTACACACCTTCATACAGCATACAGCATACATCCAGAGTAAATTAGGATAGAGGAGATAGAGAGCCTACCCAAACCAATACTGCGCCTCTTCCTACCCCGTAGTTCAACTACGAGGAAAGGCTAAACCGGACACTGTAGCCTGCATTTCTCCCAGTTATCCCATATTTTGTCATACTTCCCAGCACAGTTTCTTTTAACATACACACTTTTCTCTAAGCGTAATATCTCTGACATTCTATTGAGGAATTCTCCCCTAGTCGGAGATTGAGGTCTAAGCCAAAATCTAGCTATGAGTTTCCTAGCTTGAAATAGTAGACGCTGTACTCCCAAACGATGATGACGATTTTTGATGTCTAATATCCCGACCACACACGCTCTCGGACCAGGCGGGACTGCAATATTATATGCGTCTTTTATTAGGGCTAAATGCGTCTTTTATTAGGGCTAAATCTATATAACCTTTACTTCACATAATAACTTTATAATGGGGAGCATGGCATTAGGTACAGGGCAGCATTAATCGTTTGCAGACATATAACTACTGATAAACATTGGTTTGATTGGGGACCTAGGTGTTTTTGTTCAAGCTCAGTATTGCACCTATGGCTACATTATAAGTCATTAAATGCTTAATAAAATCCACATGAGGAAGCGTTGTAGCTGTGTGATGCTCTCTGCTTGCTCAGTAACATACAAACATTAGAGAAGAGAACAAAAATTAAAGGGACTGTCTTAAATAATAAAAAATCTTATACAAGCCCTAAAATGGCTTAACGGGATTGTCCAACTTTAAAACACTTTTGGGTGGGCAGCCCCCATCCCACCAGACCTGTGGAGGGAAGCATACTTACCTGCTCCTTGCTTGTCAACTTGCGGAATAGATGGTAGTCACGTTTGCCAATGCAGCAGTGAGATGTGTGTCCCCAAGCGGTACCTGACCTGTAGATTTAACACTAGAGGGAAGATGGGGATTGTGGGGACTTTCAGAAGGGAGCTTTCAGAAGGCCCCCTGCAATTTTAGAAGACAGAATGAATCCCCTTCTTCTGTCTAACCATTCAGATGCCATCTGAGATGTTAAATTACTGGGATTAGAGTGATCTCCGATCCTGGTCACTTTAGGTGAGTGTCAGCTGTCTTGAAAGGGACAGCAGTTGACATAAGGGAACTCTCTATTGTTTCAATGAATAGAAAAAAAACATGATTTAGTGACTAGATGCAGAAAATACTTTGCTTCTCGCTGAAACACATTTTTAGTATTTGTATGGGGTAAATACATACATCAGCACTATCAAATTACCTACTTCACCACTTGATTTTAATGTGAACAGTAAACTCTCCCAGTCCATTACTAACATTCAATTTTAATTTCATTCACTCTTAACTCAATACTTTACTAAACAAATTATCTCACTTTCCATCCTCTGTGATAATCCAATAGATTGTATGCAGAAAACCCATGTGAGCTCTTAATACGCTACTCTATAACCCAAAGCTTTTTTTGTTTGTTTTCTAAGTGAGTTGCAAACTCGTTTTGACGGCTCCGTTGGTTATAGATCTTCTATTTGGCATATCAAAGCATATACTCGCATTTGATTTATTTCATATGTCCCTAAGTGGTATAATATCAGACTATTCCAATGTACAGTAGTTGGTGTAGGTAGGTGCAACACCAACTTTTTTTTCAAGAGCAATTGAATTCAATTCACTTTTTTGGATGGTACATTGTTACAATGGCAGATTGTCCAAGAGCTATTACCCCACTCTTATTGAGAATGTTGCAGCAGTATGCAAACTCCAGACTGCAGAATGGTGGGTGTTAAGCAAGCGGGTGTGGACCCACTGCGCCACTGACTGGGTATACTCCGGAGGGGCATAACTAAGCAGCTACATGGTATTCACTAGAGCCCCTGATGGTGGGGATAGGCTTGGGCCGTAGGGTAGCTGCCAGGTGCCACTCCAGAGTAGTCCCCAAGTCAGTGGCAGCTGACCAGGGGGTCAGAGTGCTCGGTGCAAGCCCCAATGGGACTTACGAGACCAGGAGGTACGGGTCAGGACAGGTGGCAATCAAGCGAAGTCAGCAAACAAGATCCGAGGTCAGAGGCAGGTGGCAGAAAGCAAAGTCCAGGAGTACAATAGCAGGATTCGGTACACAGGAAGGCAGACAAGATAAACACCTTTGCATAGGAACTAGACAGGCTAGACACTGATGTTGCTCAGGCAACTTCCTGTAGTAGGAAGTGCCTTTAAATACCTGCTGCAATCCGGCCATTGGCTGCTGAGACAGAGGGCGTGTATGTGTTGCCACATAGGAAGGAGAGACACACCCACACAAGCTTCAGCACCAGTGTAAGTCTCCAGCAGCAAGGAAACACTGGCATGGATCACATGTAGCAGAGTTAAGTTAGTTGCTGCCCGTGTTTGTCAGCTGGGCGGCAGGAGGGAAAAGAGGGAGCCCGGCGCCGACACGGGCCGCTGGGCTAACAGTGGGCATATGGTGAGCAACCACATTGTGAAACTTAGTACCTTGCACCATCAACCTAGCTCCCATCATTCATAGTTTTATGCATGCCTTGAAAATCAATTTACCATATACCTCTTAATTCCACTATTATTTACAGGATAGGTGGCAAATGTCTTATCACTTATTATTGTTTGGTGGTCCCATAGACAATGAAAGGATTCTTGGCCACCTCTGCGTTCAAGCTCCTCCACATTCTTGTGGATAGGTGATATATGTCAGTTATGGGAATACCTCTTTAATTTGCCCCCTTAGCATTAGAGATGGGAAGTTCGGATCTTTCACATGAATCGGTTGATTTAAATCAGTTCATTCAAATGAACAGATTCATGAATCGAATCTTCGGTTCATTCGCTGAGCTGCCAAGAAGCAAGTGAACCGAAGCTTAGGTTGCGCAATGCGCATGCGCGGATGCTTCCATTCACTTGCTGACTCGCTGAGTCGGCTCTTGGTCTGAGTCAGGGAGTTTATTCTTTAAAACCCTGTGTGTAATTATCTACCCCACTGTAGGAAAAAAACAAGCATCTGGGGGGGGGGGGGTGAATTTAACACTGGGGTAAATAATATAATTAAAATAGAGGGTTAAATGTGTAAATGTATTTTAAAAAAATACATCTCTCTCAATAGTTATATAGCTACTGAATGAGACAGAAGAAGGGATGCCTTTAACATATATATCTTCTTGAGAAGCCAATTTGACCCTAAAGGGTTAATTCAACCTGTAGTCTAAACTCTGTCCTGTCACTTCTCTTATTTCTCTGCTGACTGCCCGTCTGTCCCTTAACCTTATCACTGCTGCAGCCTGGTCATCAGTCTCAGTGTAAACTGTTCTAGTGACTCACGATTCTTTTAACTCAAAGAATCGAATGAGTCTCTAACTAGGTCGGATCTTTAGATTCTTTTAACCTGTAGACTCATTCGATTCTTAGACTCCCTCCTGTACAGGGTGTGACTCAGAGCTGCTTGCCTGAGCTCTGATTGGTTGCAGGCCGGGGTGGGTGGGGTGGGGAGGGGCTGGCTTCCACTCTAGGATCAGATTACACTCCTCCCTCCCTGCTGCCAGCGTCTCTCTGCTCTGCTATCTTAGGGCTCTTTCACACCTGCGTTCATTTCTTCCGGCATAGAGTCCTGTCGTCGGGGCTCTATGCTGGAAGAATCCTGATCAGTTTTATCCTAATGCATTCTAAATGGAGAGAAATCCGTTCAGGATGCATCAGGATGTCTTCAGTTCCGGACCGGAACGTTTTTTGGCGGGAGAAAATACCGCAGCTTGCTGCGCTTTTTGCTCCGGCCAAAAATCCTGAACACTTGCCGCAAGGCCGGATCCGGAATTAACCACCTCCGGACCGCCTAACGCAGGATCGCGTTCCGGAGGTGGCAGCCCTGCGCAGAGTCACGCATATATGCGTCATCTCGCGATGGCCGAGATTTCCTGTGAACGCGCGCACACAGGCGCGCGCGCTCACAGGAACGGAAGGTAAGAGAGTTGATCTCCAGCCTGCCAGCGGCGATCGTTCGCTGGCAGGCTGGAGATGTGTTTTTTTTAACCCCTAACAGGTATATTAGACGCTGTTTTGATAACAGCGTCTAATATACCTGCTACCTGGTCCTCTGGTGGTCCCCTTTGTTTGGATCGACCACCAGAGGACACAGGTAGCTCAGTAAAGTCCCACTAAGCACCACTACACTACACTACACCCCCCCCGTCACTTATTAACCCCTTATTAGCCCCTGATCACCCCTGATCACCCCATATAGACTCCCTGATCACCCCCCTGTCATTGATCACCCCCCTGTCATTGATTACCCCCCTGTAAAGCTTCATTCAGATGTCCGCATGATTTTTACGGATCCACTGATAGATGGATCGGATCCGCAAAACGCATCCGGACGTCTGAATGAAGCCTTACAGGGGCGTGATCAATGACTGTGGTTATCACCCCATATAGACTCCCTGATCACCCCCCCTGTCATTGATTACACCCCTGTCATTGATCAACCCCCTGTAAAGCTCCATTCAGACGTCCGCATGATTTTTACGGATCCACTGATAGATGGATCGGATCCGCAAAACGCATCCGGACGTCTGAATGAAGCCTTACAGGGGCGTGATCAATGACTGTGGTGATCACCCCATATAGACTCCCTGATCACCCCCCTGTAAAGCTCCATTCAGATGTCCGCATGATTTTTACGGATGCACTGATAGATGGATCCGATCCGCAAAACGCATCCGGACGTCTGAATGAAGCCTTACAGGGGCATGATCAATGACTGTGGTGATCACCCCATATATACTCCCTGATCACCCCCCTGTAAAGCTCCATTCAGATGTCCGCATGATTTTTACGGATGCACTGATAGATGGATCCGATCCGCAAAACGCATCCGGACGTCTGAATGAAGCCTTACAGGGGCGTGATCAATGACTGTGGTGATCACCCCATATAGACTCCCTGATCAACCCCCTGTAAAGCTCCATTCAGATGTCCGCATGATTTTTACGGATGCACTGATAGATGGATCGGATCCGCAAAACGCATCCGGACGTCTGAATGAAGCCTTACACGGGCGTCTGATCACCCCCCTGTCATTGATCACCCCCCTGTCATTGATCACCTCTCTGTAAGGCTCCATTCAGACATTTTTTTGGCCCAAGTTAGCGGAATTATTATTATTTTTTTCTTACAAAGTCTCATATTCCACTAACTTGTGTCAAAAAATAAAATCTCACATGAACTCACCATACCCCTCACGGAAACCAAATGCGTAAAATTTTTTAGACATTTATATTCCAGACTTCTTCTCACGCTTTAGGGCCCCTAGAATGCCAGGGCAGTATAAATACCCCACATGTGACCCCATTTCGGAAAGAAGACACCCCCAGGTATTCCGTGAGGGGCATATTGAGTCCATGAAAGATTGAAATTTTTGTCCCAAGTTAGCGGAACGGGAGACTTTGTGAGAAAAAAATTAAAAATATCAATTTCCGCTAACTTGTGCCAAAAAAAAAAAATTTCTATGAACTCGCCATGCCCCTCATTGAATACCTTGGGGTGTCTTCTTTCCAAAATGGGGTCACATGTGGGGTATTTATACTGCCCTGGCATTCTAGGGGCCCCAAAGCGTGAGAAGAAGTCTGGTATCCAAATGTCTAAAAATGCCCTCCTAAAAGGAATTTGGGCACCTTTGCGCATCTAGGCTGCAAAAAAGTGTCACACATCTGGTATCGCCGTACTCAGGAGAAGTTGGGGAATGTGTTTTGGGGTGTCATTTTACATATACCCATGCTGGGTGAGAGAAATATCTTGGTCAAATGCCAACTTTGTATAAAAAAATGGGAAAAGTTGTCTTTTGCCAAGATATTTCTCTCACCCAGCATGGGTATATGTAAAATGACACCCCAAAACACATTCCCCAACTTCTCCTGAATACGGCGATACCACATGTGTGACACTTTTTTGCAGCCTAGGTGGGCAAAGGGGCCCATATTCCAAAGAGCACCTTTAGGATTTCACAGGTCATTTACCTACTTACCACACATTAGGGCCCCTGGAAAATGCCAGGGCAGTATAACTACCCCACAAGTGACCCCATTTTGGAAAGAAGACACCCCAAGGTATTCCGTGAGGGGCATGGCGAGTTCCTAGAATTTTTTATTTTTTGTCACAAGTTAGTGGAAAATGCTTATTTTTTTTTTTTTTTTTTTTCATACAAAGTCTCATATTCCACTAACTTGTGACAAAAAATAAAAAGTTCCATGAACTCACTATGCCCATCAGCGAATACCTTGGGGTCTCTTCTTTCCAAAATGGGGTCACTTGTGGGGTAGTTATACTGCCCTGGCATTCTAGGGGCCCAAATGTGTGGTAAGGAGTTTGAAATCAAATTCTGTAAAAAATGACCTGTGAAATCCGAAAGGTGCTCTTTTGAATATGGGCCCTTTGCCCACCTAGGCTGCAATAAAGTGTCACACATCTGGTATCTCCGTAATCGGGAGAAGTTGGGGAATGTGTTTTGGGGTGTCATTTTACATATACCCATGCTGGGTGAGAAATATCTTGGCAAAAGACAACTTTTCCCATTTTTTTATACAAAGTTGGCATTTGACCAAGATATTTATCTCACCCAGCATGGGTATATGTAAAAAGACACCCCAAAACACATTCCTCAACTTCTCCTGAATACAGAGATACCAGATGTGTGACACTTTTTTGCAGCCTAGGTGGGCAAAGGGGCCCACATTCCAAAGAGCACCTTTCGGATTTCACAGGTCATTTACCTACTTACCACACATTTGGGCCCCTAGAATGCCAGGGCAGTATAACTACCCCACAAGTGACCCCATTTTGGAAAGAAGAGACCCCAAGGTATTCGCTGATTGGCATAGTGAGTTCATGGAAGTTTTTATTTTTTGTCACAAGTTTGTGGAATATGAGACTTTGTATGAAAAAAAAAAAAAAAAAAAATAAGCATTTTCCACTAACTTGTGACAAAAAATAAAAAATTCTAGGAACTCGCCATGCCCCTCACGGAATACCTTGGGGTGTCTTCTTTCCAAAATGGGGTCACTTGTGGGGTAGTTATACTGCCCTGGTATTCTAGGGGCCCAAATGTGTGGTAAGGAGTTTGAAATCAAATTCAGGAAAAAATGAGGAGTGAAATCCGAAAGGTGCTCTTTGGAATATGGGCCCCTTTGCCCACCTAGGCTGCAAAAAAGTGTCACACATCTGGTATCCCCGTACTCAGGAGAAGTTGAGGAATGTGTTTTGGGGTGTCTTTTTACATATACCCATGCTGGGTGAGATAAATATCTTGGTCAAATGACAACTTTGTATAAAAAAATGGGAAAAGTTGTCTTTTGCCAAGATATTTCTCTCACCCAGCATGGGTATATATAAAATGACACCCCAAAACACATTCCCCACCTTCTCCTGAGTACGGAGATACCAGATGTGTGACACTTTTTTGCAGCCTAGGTGGGCAAAGGGGCCCATATTCCAAAGAGCACCTTTCGGATTTCACAGGTCATTTTTTACAGAATTTGATTTCAAACTCCTTACCACACATTTGGGCCCCTAGAATGCCAGGGCAGTATAACTACCCCACAAGTGACCCCATTTTGGAAAGAAGAGACCCCAAGGTATTCGCTGATGGGCATAGTGAGTTCATAGAACTTTTTATTTTTTGTCACAAGTTAGTGGAATATGAGACTTTGTAAGAAAAAAATAAATAAATAAATAAATCATAATTTTCCGCTAACTTGTGACAAAAAATAAAAAGTTCTATGAACTCACTATGCCCATCAGCGAATACCTTAGGGTGTGTACTTTCAGAAATGGGGTCATTTGTGGGGTTTTTGTACTGTCTGGGCATTGTAGAACCTCAGGAAACATGACAGGTGCTCAGAAAGTCAGAGCTGCTTCAAAAAGCGGAAATTCACATTTTTGTACCATAGTTTGTAAACGCTATAACTTTTACCCAAACCATTTTTTTTTTACCCAAACATTTTTTTTTTATCAAAGACATGTAGAACTATAAATTTAGAGCAAAATTTCTATATGGATGTCGTTTTTTTTGCAAAATTTTACAACTGAAAGTGAAAAATGTCATTTTTTTGCAAAAAAATCGTTAAATTTCGATTAAAAACAAAAAAAGTAAAAATGTCAGCAGCAATGAAATACCACCAAATGAAAGCTCTATTAGTGAGAAGAAAAGGAGGTAAAATTCATTTGGGTGGTAAGTTGCATGACCGAGCAATAAACGGTGAAAGTAGTGTAGGTCAGAAGTGTAAAAAGTGGCCTGGTCTTTCAGGGTGTTTAAGCACTGGGGGCTGAAGTGGTTAATGCCCATTGAAAGGCATTGATCCGGATCCGGCCTTAAGCTAAACGTCGTTTCGGCGCATTACCGGATCCGACGTTTAGCTTTTTCTGAATGGTTACCATGGCTGCCAAGACGCTAAAGTCCTGGCAGCCATGGTAAAGTGTAGTGGGGAGCGGGGGAGCAGTATACTTACCGTCCGTGCGGCTCCCCGGGCGCTCCAGAGTGACGTCAGGGCGCCCCACGCGCATGGATCACGTGATCGCATGGACACGTCATTCATGCGCATGGGGCGCTCTGACGTCATTCTGGAGCACCCCGGGAGCCGCACGGATGGTAAGTATACTGCTCCCCCGCTCCCCACTACTACTATGGCAACCAGGACTTTAATAGCGTCCTGGGTGCCATAGTAACACTGAACGCATTTTGAAGACGGATCCGCTTCAAATGCTTTCAGTTCACTTGCGTTTTTCCGGATCCGGCGTGTAATTCCGGCAAATGGAGTACACGCTGGATCCGGACAACGCAAGTGTGAAAGAGCCCTGTTTCACACGGATCAGCTCAGTCAGAGGAATCGACTCCTCCGATTCAGTGAACTGAATCCATTCAAAAGAACGATTCGTTCATGAACCGGACATCCCTACTTAGCATTACTGCACTGTATATCTGGGCTGGCACACGCGGCGGCTGGCTGAATGGTTTTTGCAGCTTTGTGTTTATTCCATTAATGTGTATGCATTTTTTTTTTGTCTATTGCATGACTTCCTCATCCCCTTTAATGTATGTTCACACAGTCATATTAGCATGCTGAAAATTCAGTCATAGAATCCGCATAAAAAATTCTATGCATTTTGTAGGCTGCTTTTCCTATGTATTTTAGGCTTTACTTTCACACTGGCGTTTTGGATTTCCGTTTGTGGATCCGTTCAGGGCTCTCACAAGCGGTCCAAAACGGATCAGTTTTGCCCTAATGCATTCTGAATGGAAAAGGATCCGCTCAGAATGTATCAGTTTTCCTCTGTTCCGTCTACATTACGCTTTGGAGGCGGACACCAAAACGCTGCTTGCAGCGTTTTGGTGTCCGTCTGACGAAACTGAGCCAAACGGATCCATCCTGGAACACAATGTAAGTCAATGGGGACGGATCAGTTTTCTATCACACAATCTGGCACAATAGAAAACGGATCCGTCCTCCATTGACTTTCAATGGTGTTCAAGATGGGACCGTTTGGGTATATTAAAGATAATACAAATGGATCCGTTCTGAACGGATGCAGACGGTTGTATTATCTGAACGGATCCGTCTGTGCAGATCCATGATGGATCCGCACCAAACGTGAGTGTGAAGGGATCCTTAGGCGTGTGGGTATTTAAGCATCCCATTAATTCCAATAGGAATTTTTTATCTGGAATCTGCATTCATATCGTTTTTTTCTGTGATGCACAAAAAATGTTCAAAGAGCCATTAGAACACCACAGAAAGCACCAAAAGCAGCAAACACATCCCCCCAGTAACTGACACCCTCTATACTGCAAATGTGGATGATGTTTTGTGGCTGTCAGATATGGACTCATCTCTGCAATGTCAGTAATCTGCAATATTTATTTCACTAGCGATCCAGAATCAATTATCTACTCATAGAAGTATAGTTATATAGTTATTGCTGGCTTTTAATGTCCTAAGAAGTGTCAGATCTTCAGGATTTGAACTTAAATTTCTATACTTGCTCTCATCATACTAATATATAAAAGGCAAGTTGGGCTGCAAACGACTCAATGGCAGGTTGAAGCATACATACATATTGCTAACTTTAACTGCTGAGGCACGGTTTCTCAGCCTGCCTCTCGTCACCCTGCATTGACTTTTATAATAATAGTGCTGTTTCACATGTAAACTGTATTTAGCCTATAGCAACAAATCATAGTAACATATTCCTCTGGATCAACTTGCAGGATAACAGGCTGAACTGAATGGACAGAGGCATTTTTTCAGCCTTACAAAATGTTACTTTATGAGGTCATTTATCAAACCAGTGTAAAGTAGAACTGGCTTAGTTGCCCATAGCAATCAACCAGATTCCATCTTTCATTTTGGACAGTTCCTTTGGAAAATGAAAGCTGGAATCTGATTGGTTGCTATGGGCAACTAAGCTAGTTCTACTTTACACCAGTTTGATAAATGACCCCAATAGTTTGTAAGGCTGAAAAAAGTCATCTGCCCTTCCAGTTCAGCCTGTTATCCTGCAAAGTTGATCGAGAGAAAGCCGAAAAACCCCATGAGTTGGTAACCAATTTTCCTCATATTTAGGGAAAAAAATACTTTCCGAATCCAATCAGAATTACTCCCTGGGTCAATACACTCCAGAAATACATCCAGGTCTCTTTTGAACATCTTTAGTTAGTTCACCATCACAACCTCCTCCATTCAATAGCTCAATAGTCTCACTGCTCTTACCGTAAAGAATCCTTTTCTATGTTTGTGTACAAACCTTCTTTCCTCCAGACGCAGAGGATGTCCCCTCATCACAGTCACAGTCCTGGGGATAACTAGATGATGGGAGAGATCTCTGTACTGTCCCCTGATCTATTTATACATCGTTATTAAATCTCCCCTCAGTCGTCTTTTTTTTTAAGTGAATAACCCTAATCTTGATAATCTTTCAGTGTACTGTAGTCCACCCATTCCAGTTATTACTTTAGTTGCCCTCCTTTGAACTCTCTCCAGCTCTGCTATGTCCACAGTTGCCCAAAATTTTACACAATACTCCAGCGCCGGACTGGGACAAAAAATAGGCCCGGGCATTTTTGACTGAGTAGCCCAATCACATGACCCCCAACAGGCCCCACCCCCTTGCAGTCTAGGGGCGGAGCCAAACCGGAAGCACAATTGAGAGGCCGGGCCAGCCACCAGTAAGATAGGAAGGCTTCAGCCAACACACAAGCTTCTTTGGGGGTCCCCAGGTGACATTAGGGGTCTTAGTACGATCCGCCACCTAATCCGGCAGAAAATGCAAGGAATCGACTGGACACAAAGCACAGCATGCAGAGGTTTATGTCCCGCTGATTCTCTGCATTTTTCCCAGATTGTGGCTGGATCTCTGCCGTACCCCATTATAGTTAATGGGGCTGGCGGGCATTCTGTCTGCATCCAGCAGTGCCGGATCCAGTGAATTCTCAGCTGGAACAGCCTGCCAGGATCACTAACACAGATGTGAAAGTAGCCTAATACAGCGCCCCATACCTCTTATATCCAGTGACGTCTCCTCTGATGTAGATGTTCTCTTTCTTCATCTTCTCCATTCAGACCAGACCACCGTGATAATTTCTTTCAGCCATCTCACGTCTCTGCAGAGTTTGACAGACATCTTAGTTTCCTACTTTTCCATTATCCTCCAATTAACATCCCATCATGCACCCCCAATACTGAGAAGCTGTGCTCCCCAAAACTATACTGCAAAAAGAACTGTGCTAAGCTGATGCTGTGCCAGGGTGCCCCCAAAGTATTGGTGCTCCCAAAGTCCCAACAATAGTAATTATTTATTTGCCAGAGTGCATTTAGTAGTAATAGTGCTCCTACAGTGCCCCCAACAGTAATTGTGTCCCACAAGTAATAATGCTCCCATAGCCCCCCAGTTGTAATAAAGCCCACCATAATGCCCCGATAGTAATAATTCTCTTTATAATGTGTGACAGTAGAACGCCCCCCACCCTTATAATGTGCACCAGTACAAAAAATGCCCCGTTGTGTGGCAGTAAAAAAAAGAAATACCTCCTCTTAGTGCCCCCAGTAGAGCCAATGTCCCCAGAGTGCCCTCATGTGTTCCAATGACCCGTACTGTGTACCACTACAAAAAACACTTAGTGCTACCAGTTGAGCTTAGGTGCCCATAGTGACCTTTTTGTGCCAGTATAAAATACTCCTCTATAGTCCCCCCAGAAGATGCCACCATAGTGCTCCTTCCCCGTCTCCATAGTGCCCTCCATAATGTGGCACTATAAAATGCCCCTATAGACTGCCCCACATAGATACCCCCATAATGCTCCTTTCCTCCCTTCCCCATAGTGGCATCAAAATGGGTGCCAGTATTAAATGCCCCTATATAATGCCCTCATAGTGCTCTTGTCCACCACTTCTCCATAATGCCCACCTATAATGCGTGACAGTATATAGGGCCCCCAGTAGATGCCCCCATAGTGCTCCTTCCCCTCTTCTCCATAGTGCCCCCCCCCATAATGTGCCAGTATATAGGGCCCCCATAGTGCTTCCCCTCTTCTCCATAGTGCCCCCGTATTGTGCCAGTATATAGGCCCCCCCATATTGTGACAGTATATATGGGCCCCATAGTGCTTCCCCTCTTCTCCATAGTGCTGACCCCCCCATATTGTGCCAGTATATAGGGCCCCATAGTGCTTCCCCTCTTCTGCATAGTGTCCCCTCCATATTGTGGCAGTATATAGGGCCCCATAGTGCCCCCCATATTGTGCCAGTATATAGGGCCCCATAGTGCTTCCCCTCTTCTCCATAGTGCCCCCCCCATGTTGTGCCAGTATATAGGGCCCCATAGTGCTTCCCCTCTTCTCCATAGTGCCCCCCCCATGTTGTGGCAGTATATAGGCCCCCCATATTGTGCCAATATATATGGCCCCATAGTGCTTCCCCTCTTCTCCATTGTGCCGACCCCCCCCATATTGTGCCAGTATATAGGGCCCCATAGTGCTTCCCCTCTTCTGCATAGTGTCCCCCCCATATTGTGCCAGTATATAGGACCCCATAGTGCCCCCCCATATTGTGCCAGTATATATGGCCCCATAGTGCTTCCCCTCTTCTCCATAGTGCCGACCCCCCCTATATTGTGCCAGTATATAGGGCCCCCACCCCAGTATATAGGGCCCCCATCCCCCTTCTTGCCACAGTATAGTATTAAATTAAATAATAAAAACAATAAACTCATATACTTACCTCCATGCTGCTGTCAGCGATGCGATGCAGGCCTCTTCCGGCTGCACCGTCATCGCTCCACCTGCACAGGCCTCTGATAGGCTACAGGCCTAGTGCCTGTAGCCTATCAGAGGAATGGGCAAGGGAGACGTCTCTCCCCTGCTCCATTCATCTGTATCGCTGTCCTGAGGACGGCGATACAGATGAATATGGAGATGAGCGCTTCCACAATGGAGGCGCTCATCTCCACTCCTGCCCGGCTGCTGCCACAGGAGTCCGGCCCTGCAATACTCACTGTGCAGTCATCATACAACTTTCATGTTACCAGAGCAGTTTAAGAAATGAAATCCACGCTCTAATTAGTTGCAAACAAGTTTCTTTTAGACAGGTGTCCACTACTTAATACTCCTCTTGTCCTTCTACTCCTCTGCTACAGAAAGAAGTGTATTGAATAGTGGACTCTGCCAGCATGGGTGTAGAGCAGGTTACATTGTTCCAGTAGGTGGGTATGGAACAGTGTATGCTCTTGGTGCGGGTGAAGAGTGGGTTGCCTTGTGCCTCCTTCTTTAAGTAGTCATGAGTAGGGAGTCTATCACAATCTGAAGGTCAGTGTGTGGATATAGTCAATATAATAGATATGGGGGACCAAAAAACTATGAAGCTACACGGGGAACATGGTCCCTGTCTACTGCCCTGGGATCATCCACATGTATTTTAATATTTCATGAAAAATGAAAGACATGACTGACGAGTTTTATAGAGTCCATAGTATTTTTTGCACAATTTGCATCCAGGGGGCAGAGTATTGACACACAGTGGACAGTGGTGGTATACACGGGGGACAGAGTGTTGGCATCCAGGTAGCAAAGTGATTAACGGGCAGAGTTTTTTGGAGCCTGTTGAATTTTTTTGACATAATGGATTTAGTACAAATATTATCCTGGGAGCAGAGAACAGTGACCATCAATGCACAGAGAAAAAGCTTTTGAGTAATAAGATCTGTTTATGATAAGTGGGGTCTTGAAGAAGGAATTTCCAGTTAGTGGCGCACAGATAAAGCCATTAATAATATAAAAATGAATATAATACACATTGTACATCTCTTTCCAAACATCATTAATTCACATTATGACTGCTGGCTAAGGGCTTAGATAGTGGCAGAGATATTTGTTCTCCTATGTTTTCAAAGGGTCAAAAGTAGCAGAAAAAGTGAATGTTTTATTTTCCATAAATCACTGTTCTTAGATCTTACTGTAAAAAGTCTTGAGATATGTTTTTCTGGGGGGGGGGGGGGGGGGAATGAGGTTGACATGGAGATGAAAATGTTATTTAGGCCTCATGCACACGACCGTTGTTTTATTCCGTGTCCGTTGTTCCGTTTTTCGTGATTTTCTGCGGACCCATTGACTTTCAATGGGTCCGTTGAAAACTCGGCTAATGCACCGTTTGTCATCTGCGTCCGTGATCCGTGGTTCCAGTCCGTCAAAAAAATATAACCTATCCTGTTTTCTTCACGGAAAACGGTTCACGGGCCCATTCAAGTCAATGGGACCGTGAAAAACGCGGAGGCACACAAGATTGTCATCCGCGTCCACGCGTCCGTTTTTTTTCTATCATTTGCATGGCAAACTTGACTTAGACTTTTTTTTACTTTCCTTCATGTCTGTTGATCCTCCAAAAATAAAGGAAGACACACGGAAACAAAAACGGATCACGGAACAACGGAACCCCATTTTGCGGAACGGAACACAACAACGGTCGTGTGCATGAGGCCTTACAGTGAGCTATATCTAATGGTAACTCATTTATCAGATGTGGTGAAAAATGGATGCAACTTTATGATGGATGCATTTTAATATACACTGCTCAAAAAAATAAAGGGAACACAAAAATAACACATCCTAGTCCTGAATTAATTAAATATTCTTCTGAAATACTTTGTTCTTTACATAGTTGAATGTGCTGACAACAAAATCACACAAAAATAAAAAAATGGAAATCAAATTTTTCAACCCATGGAGGTCTGGATTTGGAGTCACACTCAAAATTAAAGTGGAAAAACACACTACAGGCTGATCCAACTTTGATGTAATGTCCTTAAAACAAGTCAAAATGAGGCTCAGTAGTGTGTGTGGCCTCCACTTGCCTGTATGACCTCCCTGTGCATGCTGCTGATGAGGTGGCGGACGGTCTCCTGAGGGATCTTCTCCCAGACCTGGACTAAAGCATCTGCCAACTCCTGGACAGTCTGTGGTGCAACGTGATGTTGGTGGATAGAGCGAGACATGATGTCCCAGATGTGCTCAATTGGATTCAGGTCTGGGGAACGGGCGGGCCAGTCCATAGCATCAATGCCTTCGTCTTGCAGGAACTGCTGACACACTCCAGCCACATGAGGTCTAGCATTGTCTTGCATTAGGAGGAACCCAGGGCCAACCGCACCAGCATATGGTCTCACAAGGGGTCTGAGGATCTCATCTCGGTACCTAATGGCAGTCAGGCTACCTCTGGTGAGCACATGGAGGGCTGTGCGGCCCTCCAAAGAAATGCCACCCCACACCATTACTTACCCAATGCCAAACCGGTCATGCTGGAGGATGTTGCAGGCAGCAGAACGTTCTCCACGGCATCTCCAGACTCTGTCACGTCTGTCACATGTGCTCAGTGTGAACCTGCTTTCATCTGTGAAGAGCACAGGGCGCCAGTGGCGAATTTGCCAATCTTGGTGTTCTCTGGCAAATGCCAAACGACCTGCACGGTGTTGGGCTGTAAGCAGAACCCCCACCTGTGGACGTCGGGCCCTCATATCACCCTCATGGAGTCTGTTTCTGACCGTTTGAGCAGACACATGCACATTTGTGGTTTGCTGGAGGTCATTTTGCAGGGCTCTGGCAGTGCTCCTCCTGTTCCTCCTTGCACAAAGGCGGAGGTAGCGGTCCTTCTGCTAGGTTGCCCTCCTACGGCCTCCTCCACGTCTCCTGATGTACTGGCCTGTCTCCTGGTAGTGCCTCCATGCTCTGGACACTACGCTGACAGACACAGCAAACCTTCTTGCCACAGCTTGCATTGATGTGCCATCCTGGATAAGCTGCACTACCTGAGCCACTTGTGTGGGTTGTAGACTCCGTCTCATGCTACCACTAGAGTGAAAGCACCGCCAGCATTCAAAAATGACCAGAACATCAGCCAGGAAGCATAGGAACTGAGAAGTGGTCTGTGGTAACCACCTGCAGAACCACTCCTTTATTGGGGGTGTCTTGCTAATTGCCTATAATTTCCACCTGTTGTCTATCCCATTTGCACGACAGCATGTGAAATTGATTGTCACTCAGTGTTGCTTCCTAAGTGGACAGTTTGATTTCACAGAAGTGTGATTGACTTAAAGTTACATTGTGTTGTTTAAGTGTTCCCTTTATTTTTTTGAGCAGTGTATTTGATGGCGCTGCAGTTTAGATGCCCATGTACAGGTCTAGCGCAAACTCAAATATTTTGTCATAACATAGAAACGGGATTATTTCATAAATAATGTTGTTTTCATTGGTGTAGCCATGTTCCCTCTATGCTGTGTGCTCTGGATTAGAAATAATTAAAGGGGAGCTCTTAGATCGGGAACCCTTTTGATATTGCCAGGCATGGTGCACAGATTTTTTTTATTTTTAAAAGACTCATCTGTCACTGGCTCTTCAGTTCTAGTGCTAAGCTTTCTGCATCTCCACTTCTGGCCCAGTCGACTGGAAGTTTGCCGTGGTTTCTATATGCAAGATATTGCTGCATCCACAACTAGGGAGGGTCACTGCTTTTTCTTATCCCAGTCAGGAAAACAGGATCCCACCAGCGGTCAGCTGTATTTATACAGTGGCAGTTCTCACCAGAGCTTCCTTAATGAGGCTGTCCAAGATTTTGTATTGATGGCTTATCACCTATCTGCAGGATACGTGATAAATTTTGGACCACCGCGGTCCTACCAAAGGGAAGCTTTTTTTGGGATAACCACTTTTATTATTTTGATTCTAATGCCCACAGCCTGCTTCTAGAAAAAGAATATTCATACTTACCTGTTCCCTGCCTCTCCAGTCATCCACACTGCCTCTGCTGTGTCCATGTTCTATTCCCCAGAGTTTTTACATCAGGCGGTGTGTGGGCATGGTCACATGCTCTGCTGCATCCAATAACTGGCTTTAGCAGTGACATAGCCACAAGCAGCCCAGGACCGCTGAAGCCAGTCATTGGCTGCAGTGGAGCATGTGACCATTCCCATGCAGTGCTGGATGGGGACCGGAAGCTGGAGACAGTAGAGGCAGCGTGGAGGACTGGAGCAATGGGAAACAGGTACCGGTACGTATAAATCTTCTGTTTCAAAAGACAGGCGGGCATTAAATTAAAAGTAATTATTACCGGAAAGCCCATTTTTTACCAATCTGGTGACGTCGAAGACTCCAACACCTGCTTATGCCTCCTTGGTTACTCAGGTGAGCCTGTTAATCTGGAATAAAAAGGGAAGTGAAAAATGTCACCCTGTTCAATGGAAATCACATTACCAATCTTTGAATTGCATTTTTCAGTTGTGAACAAGTTTGTTTGTTGCATTGATGAGAAGTTTATATGTCTTTATTTTCCATTGTCTCCTCTTACTGGTGTGAATAAAAAACTATAACTCCTGAGCATTCTTCATGTGGTTTTGAGATTTGGAATATGATATGAAACGAAGTTACAGAGCACTGTTTAAGAGCAGAGGAAATTCTTATTACACCAGGTAACTGTCATTGTCATTGATTTTACAACATTTTCCCATAATGTTTTATCTACTCCGCCAAATCTCCTTCAGAGTTTGTCAGAATGAGCTACGTGTATAGACTTCAATGTATGTTCAGCATCCAATCAGCCTGGATGATCGTTCCTAATATCTACTCTCAATTGCCATTTGGTAACAAATTCACCATCCAGCCATTACATTAAAAGAGAATAACACTGATCATCTTGTTACAATGGCACGTGTCAATGGGCAGGATATTTTCTATAGCAAAAGAACAGCCAGTTCTTGAAGCTGGGTCAGAGAATCTTCAAAAGGGTGGGTTTTCAGATATTATAGTACATGTTGTTCTCCAGCAATAGAACAGAGGATTTTGAGAGATTTAGGCCCCTGTCACCCAGGCACAGCAGGGGTTCATTCACGGCAAAAGGGGGTTCATGTCACCCAGCAATAGAACAGAGGATTTTGAGAGAACGAGGCCCATGTCACCCAGGCACAGCAGGGGTTCATTCACGGCAGATCGTGGACCCATTCACTTGAATGGGGTCCGTGATCCATCTGTTCCGCAAAAAGATAGAGCAATTTCTATCTTTTTGCAGTGCGGAGGCACGGAACGGAACCCCAGGAAGCATCTCCGGATTTGAGGACCCACTCAAGTGAATGCAGGCCACAATACGGCAACGGAAGGGCTGTGTGAATGAGACCTAACAGTGAGATCCCCGGTTTAGCAACTGCACAATTAGGGCTCATTCACACAGCCGTTGCCATATTGCGGCCCGGATATGGCGGGTCCACAATACACGGGGCACCGACCGTGTGCATTCCGCACCACGGATGCGGACTAATTCACTTGAATGAAACCCCACGGAAGCACTACGGAGTGCTTCCCTGGGTTCTGTTCCGTGCCTCCGCACTGCAAAAAGATAGAACTTGCTCTATATTTTTGCGGAACGGACGGATCGCGGACCCCATTCAACTGAATGGGTCCGTGATCCGCATGCGGCTGGCCCACGGTTGGTGCCCGTGCATTACGGACCGCAATTTGCGGTCCACAGCATGGGCACGGAGGGGCAACATTCGTGTGAACAAGCCCTTAACGTACATTTACAATCCCTACAAGGCTGTTCAGAAATGTCTTTGCAGAGGTAAGACTGACTGTCTGGATGTTCAAAATCTTTGAGCAAAAGGTTAATCAATACATAACTTGTATTTCCGTAATGGTGCTGGTGGGAAAAAAATTATATCTACATCTGCCGACATGGAATGTAACAAGTTAAAGGGTTTCTACCACCAGAAATACTGTTATGTAGCTGACTGACATTGGCGATGCGCTAATGTCAGCACTACATAACAGTATGTTTCTAACGTTAGTCCCTGCAGCCGTTTTTGTTAAAAAAGCACTTTTATTATATGCTAATGAGCCTCTAGGTGCTATGTGGGCGTAAAATCAGCACCTAGAGGCTCCGTCCAATTATCCCGCCCAGGTCCCCTGTTCTGCCCGCCCAGCTCCTCTTGATTGATGGCACGGTCCGCCGCATCGCTGCCGAAATCCCGCGCCTGCGCCGTTCACTTCTGTCTTCGGTGCAGGCGCAGTGAGTGAAGGCCGCTCTTCTGATGATGGCTTCCTCACTGTGACGTAGTCGGCGCAGGCGCAGTGAGGAATTCGGCACCAGGATCCCATCATTCACTCACTGCGCCTGCGCCGAAGATAGAAGTGAACGGCGCAGGCGCGGGATTTCGGCAGCGATGCGGCGGACCGTGCCATCAATCAAGAGGAGCTGGGCGGGCAGAACAGGGGACCTGGGCGGGATAATGGGTGAGTGGACGGAGCCTCTAGGTGCTGATTTTACGCCCACATAGCACCTAGAGGCTCATTAGCATATAATAAAAGTGCTTTTTTAACAAAAACGGCTGCAGGGACTAATGTTAGAAACATACTGTTATGTAGTGCTGACATTAGCGCATCGCTATATCAGTCAGCTACATAACAGTATTTCTGGTGGTAGAAACCCTTTAATGGTTCTTAAAAACATTGGTGTAAAGGATAACTTGCTTAAAAGGGTTGTCCCACGAAAAATATTCTACAGTTTTCAAACCAGCACCTGGATCTGATTACTTTTGTAATTGCATGTAATTAAAAATGTTGTATAGCCACTGAGTTATTCAATAAAATGTATCTGTATAGTGCCACTTAATTTCTTATTTCTTTGTCCTGCTCACTGAGATGGCCGCACATGCTCAGTTTCACCATTCAGCAGCCTCCTGAGCTGTGATAGGGAGAGCATGGACACGCCTCCTGAGCTGCAGCAGAAAAGACACTCCTCTTGAGCTGTCAACTCGATATAAATTTAGTAGACCAATAAATAGGGAGATCTCTGGATACATGTGAGGTATAGGGATGTGAACAGGCCCTTAGCATGTATTTATACTGCACAGAGAACAACATAAAAATAAAAAACTGTTCTAGAATTAATTTTTATCCACCTTACCTCCCCCCAAAAATGAATAAATAAATGAAGAAAAAGTTGTGTTACCCAAATGATACCAATAAAAAATACATCTCACCCTGAAATAATAAGCCCTCTCAAGGCCTGTAGATAGAAATCTAAAAAAGTTTTTTTTTTTTAAGTAGTGAAACATGATAAGCACCATTTTTACCACATAACGAACACTGTAAAAACATACCTTTTGTTTGCGAACATTCATGCGCACGACTTTATTTTGTATCTGTATCATACCAAATAAGGCCACCATATATTATATTGCTGTCATGGATACCACTATGATAGCAAAGACAGAAAAAAATAAATGTCAGATTAAAGTGAAGCAAATGTTTCCCAGGATCTTCAAAAAAGTTTACTGTTGTGAATATGCCATTCACCATCACATACAGGGTCTTTCTCAAGTGTTAAATAAACTTGAGAAAGACCCTATAGTGGTGATACATGGTGGTGTATGGCATATTCACTCCAATAAACGTTCCCATTTTAATATGCCGGCAAACATTTGCCTCACTTTGGGTATTGTTTAGGCTGGCTGAGGGACTGCGTGAGTCGTCTAGGACAAGCAATTGTAAGTGCTATCAATTAGGGCTCATACACACAACAGTATGTATTTTGCAGTCCGCGAAAAATACGGATGGCGTCCGTGTGCATTCCGCATTTTGTGAAACGGAACAGCTGTCTCTAATAGATCAGTACTATCCTTGTCCGTAATGTGGACAATAATAGGACATGTTCTATTTATTTGTGGAACGGAAACACGATCATACGGAAATGGAATGCACATGGAGTAACTTCCGTTTTTTTTGCGGACCCATTGAAATGAATAATTCCCCATACGGTCCGCAAAAAAATGGAACGGACAAGGAAAGAAAATAAGTTCGTGTGTATGAGCCCTTACAATGAGCTGCTTAATGAGAAACAATTTGATATAGTGCAGTGCACAATACCGTTCTGTTTTGCCCACTGTATTGTGTGCTAAAATGCAAACATTCATGTGCATGTGCCTGAAAAATGAACAAGTAATATTGCCGTTTATGGTAGCTGTAAGGTGGGCCTCCAGAAACAATTCCACTGGTGGGCCCAAGGCACCCCAGTCCGACACTGAACGCAACATCTGAGGGGTACAACGGCGGCGGGCGGAACAATTGCTGCTCCCAGTCATTGCACCCACTACTTACAAAGAAATGCGCGACTAAGGGTGGGATCACACTAACGTTAGGGATTCCGTTATGGCTTTCCGTTATAACATGCTTATAACGGAATGCCCAGACAGAATGCAAAGCGTTTGCTTTCCGTCCTAATAGAAGTCTATGGGTAAGCATAACGGATCCGTTGTCGACAGGACTTTGTTTTCCGTCTTGCATAACGGGACCCAGGCGGATCTTTTTTGATTCCCATTGACTTCTATTAGGACGGAGAGCAAATGGAATGCCTTTAAAGGCTTCCGTTTTGCATTCCGTCATAATACAAGTCTATGGGCAGAAGAACGGATCCGTCCTTCCGTCTTATGGATTCCGTTATTTTCCGTTATAACAGAAAGCCATAACGGAATCCCTAACACTAGTGTGAACCCACCCTAAGTAATTCTTCACAGAGCGATTTTTTTTTTTTGTGAAATTCGACGAAGCAGCCAAATCGAATTTTTTAATACTTTGCTCATCTCTAATCACTACACAATATTATCAATAAGGACCAATTCCACACACCACACCTAAAGCCAAAGTAGCTTAAGATAGTCCCCTAAAAGTCAAATAAAATGTAGCATGCTATAAAACAACTAAAATACACAGAAGAAAAAAATACACGATGTGACTGTATTCATTCCATATCACTAATATTAAAAATCTAGTCACTGCTGTAGAAGGATGCAAAAATGACCTGTGTGAACCAAGTCTTATTAAATATTTACTTCTCAAATATGGCACAGTTATTTGGAGACAAAGGGGGAGGTTTATTAAGAAAGGCATTTCACATGCCAGTCTTAATTAAAATGATGCTGGAGTAAAATATGTCAAATTTATTAAGAAGTGCATGCCTGTTAACAAATTTGACTCATCTTTGCTTATCTATGCAGCAGAAATTGAAATCTATTCCTGCCCATAGCACTTTTAAATTCGCATTATAATTTATGCCGTTTGCGTTGTAATTTACACCAATGTCTGAACTAAATGATAATAAATGTGCCAGTCTGTGGGAGACTGGCTCACTTTTCTTATCACTTTTGAAAAGTGAGGAGCGAAGTGCAAAATAACAAATAAATTGCACATTTTTGAGCAAATGTGGATTTAGGGATGCCAGAAAAATTCTGCAAATAGATTGCTAAATTCCCCTTACAGAGCTTAAAAGGATTCTGTCAGCAAGATTTTCGATATGGAGCTGTTCATATCATCCTCTCAGTCTCCATTATCTAATTAAAAATATACTAGTTTTACCCCCACCTGACCTTTAATTTTTGATAAAAATCGGTTTTATTAATATGCTAATTACCTTACTAACGTACCCAAGGGGCTGTCCCTCCGGCCGTTTGTGCCCAGCCGCGCCCCTTATCTCATAGCCCAGCGCCGCCCCACTGCTAATTATGCACTACTCTCATCGCCGATGGTGCGCCGTAATCTCGCGCATGTACCCTAAATCCACTGGTCAGCGCCCGCGTGGTGTCCTGGCAGCAGCCTCAGCGAATGAAGCGCGCATGCACCAGCTGTCTGCGCACTTCGCTCGCGGGCCCTGACCAGTGGATTTAGGGCGCATACGAGAGATTACATAATTTTTCATGTGAGACAACTCTTAGGTCAAAAGTGCCCTTTCCACTCCTTAAAATGTTCGTACGGGGGTGCTCTTTCCAAAATGGGGTCACTTATTGGGGTTTTTCGTTTCTGAGGACCTCAGGAATTTATTTAATGCGACATGGCACCTAAAATACATGTCTGCCAATTCAGGCCTGTCATAAAAATTCATATTTGGCAGTTTTACTCTAGAGCCCTGCCATGCACCCATATATCATTTCTTGAGCACATATGGGTTGTTGGTGTATTCGGGGGAAAATGGGGAACTAAATGTGGGCTGCATTTTGTAAAGCAACTTTTTCAGGAAAAAATTGTAATTTCTATTTTTCACAGCCAAGCTTTTTCTAATTCTGTGAAATGCCTGATGGGTAAAAGTGCTCAGTATATTCCTTGAAGGTTGTAGTTTCCAGAATGGAGTCACTTTTTGGGGTTTGCCACTGTAGGGCCACCTCAGGGTGTCTTCACATGCAACAAATCTTCCAATTACCATTCAAGCTAAATCCTCTCTCCTAACGCCATATGGTGCTCCTTCCATTCTGAAGCCTGCTGTGCAGCCACACATAAGTTTTAGTGCACACATGCTGTGTTTTTGTAAACTCCAGATTCAGGGTAATAGATTTTGAGTTTTGTTTGGCTGTTAACCCTTGATGTGTTTCAGAAAAATCAATTAAAATTTAAAATCTGCTAAAATAAGTGATTTTTTAAATATTTATTCCCATTGTCATTTCCTTCTCGTGGGCAACCTAAAGGGTTAATAAAGTATGTAGAATCAGTTTGAGTAGCTTGAGGGTGTAGTTTCTAAAATGGGGGGATTTATGGGTGGTTTCTACAATGTAAGCCCCAGAAAGTGACTTCATAACTGAACTGGTCCTGAAGAAAATTGGGTTTGGAACAGTTCTTAAAAACTTTAAGATTTGATTCTAAACTTCTAAGCCTTCTAACAACGTCCCAAAAAAAATAATTCGCAAATTTAAAAAAATTAATAAAATTTCTCTAATTTCTTTTCAAAAAGATCCAATCATGAAGTAGGCATGTGGGGAATGTAAAGTAATAACTATTTTTGGAGGTATTACTATCTATTATAAAAGAAGAGAAAATGAAATTTGTAAATTTGCTAATTTTTCCCAATTTTTGGTAAATTAGCTTTTTTTTATGAATAAAAATTGAATTATTTGAATCAATTTTACCATTATTATGAAGTACAATATGTGACGAGAAAATCTCACAATGGCCTGGATAAGTAGAAGCTTTTTAAAGTTATTACCACATAAAGTGACATGTCAGATTTGTAAAAAATGGCCTGGGCAGGAAGTTGAAAACTGGCTTGGGGTAGAAAGGGTTAATGTTTCTTGAATATGTTATGTATACAGAATAATGTTGCTCTGTGCACATATTTACCCTCCTGGCGGGGGCTGGTGACATCCTCCTCATCATGAGCTAGTAGCGGAAATCCAGCTGATGGGAGGGTCCGGCCTCTTCCGCCGCCGCCTCCACTACTTCACCAACATCAGGTGGGGGGGGGGGGGGGAATCCGCATTCTGGGAGGGTCCCGCCTGCTCTCCCTCCTCCTCTACGGAGACCTCCACCACCTCCAAATCCTCCGTGGAATGCCTGCGTCGGACTGAGGCAACGGAAACCCCTGTAATAACACAATATTCATAATTTGGACAAACAACTCAGAACTCATTACAAATGCAAATTAAGTGGGGGATGTATCTAATGTAAAGGACAAGGCCTTTTACTGGAATACAGAATGATGATCGCAGTTTATGTATATACACACACTCACACAAACGTATATATATTTATGTGTGTGTGAAACGTACGAAATCAGCTGGTTACATCATACATTTCTACCTAGTTGTTTGTATAAATATATATACAGGGAGTGCAGAATTATTAGGCAAGTTGTATTTTTGAGGATTAATTTTATTATTGAACAACAACCATGTTCTCAATGAACCCAAAAAACTCATTAATATCAAAGCTGAATATTTTTGGAAGTAGTTTTTAGTTTGTTTTTAGTTTTAGCTATTTTAGGGGGATATCTGTGTGTGCAGGTGACTATTACTGTGCATAATTATTAGGCAACTTAACAAAAAACAAATATATACCCATTTCAATTATTTATTTTTACCAGTGAAAACAAATATAACATCTCAACATTCACAAATATACATTTCTGACATTCAAAAACAAAACAAAAACAGATCAGTGACCAATATAGCCACCTTTCTTTGCAAGGACACTCAAAAGCCTGCCATCCATGGATTCTGTCAGTGTTTTGATCTGTTCACCATCAACATTGCGTGCAGCAGCAACCACAGCCTCCCAGACACTGTTCAGAGAGGTGTACTGTTTTCCCTCCTTGTAAATCTCACATTTGATGAGGGACCACAGGTTCTCAATGGGGTTCAGATCAGGTGAACAAGGAGGCCATGTCATTAGATTTTCTTCTTTTATACCCTTTCTTGCCAGCCACGCTGTGGAGTACTTGGACGCGTGTGATGGAGCATTGTCCTGCATGAAAATCATATTTTTCTTGAAGGATGCAGACTTCTTCCTGTACCACTGCTTGAAGAAGGTGTCTTCCAGAAACTGGCAGTAGGGCTGGGAGTTGAGCTTGACTCCATCCTCAACGCGAAAAGGCCCCACAAGCTCATCTTTGATGATACCAGCCCAAACCAGTACTCCACCTCCACCTTGCTGGCGTCTGAGTCGGACTGGAGTTCTCTGCCCTTTACCAATCCAGCCACGGGCCCATCCATCTGGCCCATCAAGACTCACTCTCATTTCATCAGTCCATAAAACCTTAGAAAAATCAGTCTTGAGATATTTCTTGGCCCAGTCTTGACATTTCAGCTTGTGTGTCTTGTTCAGTGGTGGTCGTCTTTCAGCCTTTCTTACCTTGGCCATGTCTCTGAGTATTGCACACCTTGTGCTTTTGGGCACTCCAGTGATGTTGCAGCTCTGAAATATGGCCAAACTGGTGGCAAGTGGCATCTTGGCAGCTGCACGCTTGACTTTTCTCAGTTCATGGGCAGTTATTTTGCGCCTTGGTTTTTCCACACGCTTCTTGCGACCCTGTTGACTATTTTGAATGAAACGCTTGATTGTTCGAGGATCACGCTTCAGAAGCTTTGCAATTTTAAGAGTGCTGCATCCCTCTGCAAGATATCTCACTATTTTTGACTTTTCTGAGCCTGTCAAGTCCTTCTTTTGACCCATTTTGCCAAAGGAAAGGAAGTTGCCTAATAATTATGCACACCTGATATAGGGTGTTGATGTCATTAGACCACACCCCTTCTCATTACAGAGATGCACATCACCTAATATGCTTAATTGGTAGTAGGCTTTCGAGCCTCTACAGCTTGGAGTAAGACAACATGCATAAAGAGGATGATGTGGTCAAAATACTCATTTGCCTAATAATTCTGCACGCAGTGTATATATACACACTCACAGCGAGGTAAAGATGTATGATGTAATTGGCTGATTTGCTATGTGTCACACCAGTTACTAAGTGATCATTTGTAAAGGGATGAAATACTTATTTGCATAACTGTATATATACATTACAGAGTGTAGGCGAGAGATACAAAAGTAATGTAAGCATTGTACCTGGGCATTTTTTATGTCACGGATCTCTTTAATCCAGCCAATGTGCCAGCTCTTCAAATCTGACCAATGTTTCATGATGGCCATTGCACTATGCTTTCCCTTATACTCCCTCCTAAGCTCCTTCCTTAGATCCCTAACGATCCCCAGTTTTTTATCCTGGACCCGGCTCCAACATGCGCTGAAGGATAAACATGCAAGCATATAATCACAAATTTTTTAAATACAACTCTTAATCAGTATTTTGTGGAAGCAGGTATATCCCAGGCCTCAGTCAATATTTGGTGGAGGCAGGTATATCAAGCCCCTTAATCAGTATTTGGTTGAAGCAGGTATATCAAACCCCTTAATCAATATTTGGTGGAAGCAGGTGTTATCGTAGGCGTCAATCAATATTTGGTAGAAGCAGGTATATCAATCCCCTTAATCAGTATTTTGTGGAAGCAGGTGTATTGCAGGCCTCAATCAATATTTGGTGGAAGCAGGCATATAAATCCCCTTGATCAGTATTTTGTGGAAGCAGGTGTATCGCAGGCCTCAATCAGTATTTGGTGAAAGCAGGTATATCAAACCCCTTAATCAATATTTGGTGGATGCAGGTATATCAATCCCCTTAATCAGTATTTTGTGGAAGCAGGTGTATCGCAGGCATCAATCGGTATTTGGTGGAAGCAGGTATATCAAACCCCTTAATCAGTATTTGGTGGATGCAGGTATATCAATCCCCTTAATAAGTATTTTGTGGAAGCAGGTATATCCCAGGCCTCAGTCAATATTTGGTGGAAGCAGGTATATCAATCCCCTTAATCAGTATTTTGTGGAAGCAGGTGTATCGCAGGCCTCAATCAGTATTCGGTGGAAGCAGGTATATCAAACCCCTTAATCAGTATTTGGTGAAAGCAGGTACATCAAACCCTTTAATCAGTATTTGGTGGAAGCAGGTATATCAAACCCCTTACTCAGTTTTCGGTGAAAGCAGGTATATCAAACCCCTTACTCAGTATTTTGTGGAAGCAGGTATATCAAACCCCTTAATCAGATTTTGGTGGAAGCAGGTATATCAAACCACTCACTCACTCTTTTGCGGAAGTATATGTATCGCAGGTGTTAATCAATATTGGGTGGAAGCAGATATATTAATCCCCTTAATCAGTATTTTGTGGAAGCAGGTGTATCCCAGGCCTCAATCAATATATGGTGGAAGCAGTTATATCAAACCCCTTAATCAGAAGTAGATGTATCACAGGTGTTAATCAGTATTTTGTTGAAGCAGGTATATCAAACCCCTTAATCAGTATTTGATGGAAGCAGGTATATCAAACCCCTTAATCAGTATTTGGTGGAAGCAGGTATATCAAAACCCTTAATCAGTATTTGGTGGAAGCAGGCATATCAAACCCCTTACTCAGTATTTGGTGAAAGCATGTATATCAAACCGCTTACTCAGTAATGTGTAGAAACAGGAGTATCGCAGGCCTCAATCAATATTTGGTGGAAGCAGGCATATCAAACCCCTTAAACAGTATTTGATGGAAGCAGGTATATCAAACCCCTTAATCAGTATTTGGTGGAAGCAGGCATATCAAACCCCTTACTCAGTATTTGGTGAAAGCATGTATATCAAACCGCTTACTCAGTAATGTGTGGAAACAGGAGTATCGCAGGCCTCAATCAGTATTTGGTGGAAGCAGGTATATCAAACCCCTTAATCAGTATTTGGTGGAAGCAGTTGTATTGCAGGCCTCAATCAATATTTGGTGGAAGCAGGTATATCAATTCACTTGATCAGCATTTTGTGGAAGCAGGTGTATCGCAGGCCTCAATCAGTATTAGGTGGAAGCAGGTATATCAAACCCCTTAATCAGCATTTGGTGGAAGCAGGTATCTCAATCCCCTTAATCAGTATTTGGTGGAAGCAGGTATATTACACCTCTCAATCAGTTTTTTTCGGGGGGAACAGGTATATCACACCCGTTGCAAATAGTTGTTCCAATAATGCTTGTCCCTCTATATAGCTGCGCTATCGCAGCAGAACCACACACAACTGCTGCACAATACAAATGCACTATAATATACTTTATATGTTTGAATGTATATTATAAGTATATCACAGCATCCCACCCCTCAGTATATCACACCTATCGAGAGCACACCCTATACCAGTCCTTAAAAGGACTTTTGTGGCCCTATTAGCTAGCGTTTGGGGTCTTAACAGTTTGTCCCGGCTCCACAAAGCAACCTCTCCCTACACTGGCAGAACACAGAATGTAAAAGGACTGCCAGGTCAAAGTTCGGCGCAATGCAAAAGAATATGGCGCTGGCGGACATCGCCACATGTTCGGCGAATAGCGAAAGTGCAAAGTTCGCCGCAAAACGCCCGGCGGGCGAACTGCAAGGCCATCTCTAGCCCTAATACAAGTTTTTCTAATATACTTTATGAATGGGTTTTATATTTTTATTGGTCTTTTCCCTATCTAAAGCGCACCATTTCCTGTGCGCTTTAAACTGACATTTCTGTACACCACTGACAGCTCAGCAGTGTACGGAGTACGGGCTGTAGACACTTTATCAATTGGTTTTCTGCCCATGCCTTCTGGAGGCTTGCTAACTCCTGGCATAGCACATGGGTACCCTGTACCCATGTACTATGCCAGGATTAGCTGAGCGGAGCTGCTTCTGACTGCTCCGCTAAGCTGAGAGAACTGGATGTCAGCTCTTAGCTTAGGGGAGCAGGCAGAAGCAGGAACCCGCTCCGCTCAGCTAAACCTGGCATAGTACATTGGCACAGGGTACCCATGTGCTATGCCAGGTGTTTGTAATAGTCCAGGGAGCACAGGCAGGAGCAGCAATATGCGCTTCTGCCTGTATGCACTGCTGCTACCCCATTCATAAAGTGTCTACAGCCCATACTCCGTACACATTGGCTGATAATTAACAGCTGTCTTTTAAATATACTGAAAAAATTTATCCTAACTCAAATTATTTTAATATATTAAATTTCTATAGTATATTATGCTTCTTCTTTATACTATTGTATGAATATGAATAGGGATAATGCATGTACCATATATGTAAACAGGGAAAGGTACGCCAGATAACTATCTACTGCAGATAAACAAGAGATCATTAAAGAGGATGGCCAGTTTGTAAAACTCCTATAAATTACCCCTACTGCACATGACAAGACCCCTGAGTCTGCATAGTGCTGTGTAAACAAACACCACTTGTCTGCCGTTGTGTTTATAGGGTACAATATGGCAGCAATAAAGTGATTCACCCACGTCACCCCTCTCTGTGCTGCCCCAGGACGAATCCTCTTTCCTTTTCTGTGGATTTTTGCGGTTCATTAACTGTTCAGCTCATGTGCAGGTGAGGAAAGAAGGATCCATTGATAGGCAGTACAGACAGTGGTGACATAAGTAAATCATTGCTGCCATATTGCACCCTATAGACACAACAGGTATGAATGTACAGCACACAGATGCAGACTTAGGGTCGCGGGGGTAATTTATTGTGTGTCACACAATAAATAGATGAGGACCTATTTGCAATGACTTTTACAAACTGGCTATCCCCTTTAACCCATTAGTTAACTTAAAGACAGTGTAACTGTCATGTTTTCATAAAAAATTAAAATAAAATTTAGCATATGTTACTGCTGGTGAAGCATTATGCATGAAACAATCTTTAGTTTCTTCACAAACCACTGTTTTCCTTGAGTTTTACCCTTAGTTATGGCTGTTTTAACCTCTACAATATGAGGGTCTACTCAAGATGACTCCTCTGCCAGTTCTCTGAGACCAAAACTGCCTTCCCTCACTTCCCATACACATTTGCTGTAGCCAGCAGCTCCGTGCCAGCCAATCAGATTGGATTACTTAGAGACACGCCTCCTCACTCTGAAGCCTAATGCAGGCATGCAGTGTGAAGAACCGCCTCTTTGTCTTCTGTTTATACTAAAAGGAAGACAGACAAGCCCTAGTAACATTCTTTTAAGGGACCAGTGGAAAGGGACAGGGGACATTAATGAAAGCTGTTATTACAGACCTTTTGACAATCATTGACAGACTAACTCAGGAACACATGCCTAGCTCTAATAAACTAGCAAACAAAATATGACAGTTACACTTTAAAGCTCATGGGTCCTAATTCAAAATCTGTAACAGGCCCTCGTCAACAATGTCCTGCTTATGATACTGGTGACTTCTTTGCCTTTGGGTCTGGAGACAACAGAAAATGCTACCTCTGCTCCCTCTATGGCTGCTCTCTTGGGTGAGAGACTTCCAGTGCAGACACCTCTGGCCAAGACAAAGTCTACAGCTTTAGACCCTATCAATTATGTAACATGTTTGGTTTCTAGAAAAATAGTAAAGTAGAATAACAGCTTTTACATCTGACACTAAATCACTAACATGACATGTAAGGTCTCACTGACATCAACGTCAGTACGGCAGCAGCCTGTGCCACATACTGTACAAGGTAAGAGCTAATTAGCCACTAATGGTAATTAGTAGAAAACCATTGTGGAACTGGAAATATTTTTTTTTAGAACTGAGAAATCAATTATTTATGTACTAAGTGACTAAATGAGTCTGTCCATGTAAATCACCACCATTATTCATCTCTAACCTTTTGAACTAATATTTCTGTATACAGTGGAAAGATCTCTATAATGGGAAAATTTGATCTTTCACCTTTTATATATACGATATTTCATATTATGCAACCCCTGCTTCCACCAGTATTAACCCCTTCCTGATGCTGCAATTTCCCATTTTTTACCTCTAGTTTTGCAGAATCCATTCACACAGCCATCATTTTTTCTGTTGTTTTAATTGTCCCCTATAAAATAAGAACAACTTTGAAATGTTTTTCTCTTTGCATTGCCATAATCTGAAACCCATACCTTTTTTTTATATTTCAATCTACAGAGCTGTGTAAGGGTTCTATTTTTGGGACAATCTGTAGTTGCTATTGATACCATATAGACTATGTTTGACTTTTTGATCACTTTTTGTTCCAATTCTTTTGGGAGGTAAAGTGACCAAACAATAGTGATTTGACCATTTAGATTTTTTTTTTTATCCATGCCATTTACCATGCTGGATAAATACTTTTATATTTTAATAGTTTGGGCGTTTTTCGGTGTGGCAATACCAATTATATTATTTTCTATTGTTTATTTTTATCTACAAATTGGGAAAAGGGGTGATTTTCTTTTTTTACTTAACTTTTTAAAATTTATTTATTTTTAACCTGCTCAGGACCGCCGAACGCAGGGTTGCGTCCTGGCGGCGGCAGGTTTATTCCTCCTGGACGCGCCAATGCGTCCTCTCGCGAGAGGCGAGATTTCCTGTGAACGCGCGCACACAGGAGCGCACGTTCACAGGATCGGGAGGTAAACGAGTACATCTACAGCCTGCCAGCGGCGATCATTTGCTGGCAGGCTGTAGATGTGATTTTTTTAACCCCAAAAAGGTATATTAGACGCTGTTTTGTTAACAGCGTCTAATATACCTGCTACCTGCTCCTCTGGTGGTCCCTTTTGCTTGGATCGACCACCGGAGGACACAGGCAGCTCTGTAAGTAGCACCAAACACCACTACACTACACCCCCCCGTCACTTATTAACCCCTGATCACCCCATATTAGACTCCCTGATCACCCCCCTGTCATTGATCACCCCCCTGTAAGGCTCCATTCAGACGTCCGTATGTGTTTTGCGGATCCGCGGATCCGCAAAACACATACGGACGTCTGAATGGAGCCTTACAGGGGGGTGATCAATGACAGGGGGGTGATCACCCCATATAGACTCCCTGATCACCCACCTGTCATTGATCACCCCCCTGTAAGGCTCCATTCAGACGTCCGTATGTGTTTTACGGGTCCAGGGATCCGCGAAACACATACGGACGTCTGAATGGAGCCTTACAGGGGGGTGATCACCCCATATATAATATTCAGGGGTCTCTAGGACCAAAGTGTGGCTTTTTCACACCTCACTGACTGGTTCGTTTTATAAAACATACATTTTATTAATTCCTCTTAAAAAATGTTTTTAAACTCTTGACTATTAAAGATTAAAATTCCTCAGAATTTTAGAGAGGTGGGAATATGTGATTTCCATTGTATCAATTTTCCGGATACATGTTTTCCCTGGCGGGGGGCCTGATAGCTAATCAGGGCAGTCCCCCTTTCCTTTTGTACCTCCGATTAGTATGATCTATACATCAGCTGTATATTTAGCTGTGTATTATTTCCCCTGCTGGGGTTCCCTCCTCTCTAAATCTGAACTAAAACGTTAAGCCTGCATCCCTACATGTTTCGCCGTATGACCGGCGTCTTCAGGGGATGGCATGCAGGTAACAATGGGATTGGTTCTGGCATCATCAGGGATAGCTATATATATGGGTATCCAGTCTCAAAAGGAATGTATAACCTATACCTATTATAGATTTTCTTATTCTATTTCCTGAAAATGATTATTGGGCGGCCATCTTGTCTGAGCTGCTGTTAAAAGCATTTAGAGATACACTTATACAGATGCATAGATCTGTTTGCAAAGTTGTTTTTTTATGGATGCAGGCATGTTGTGTGGACATAGCCTTTAGTTATATTGTGCTTTACAAATTCTGTCTTATAGCAGTAATTTTGGTGAGGTGCCTTGTTTTGCATTTAATTGTTCATATATTTGGAAGGTTTCCAGGTTGTCTCAATCTGTTGAATGCAGGTCATGGAGAGTCGAGTCATTTTACTGTTGTCATTTAAAAGACTGAAACTTATGCAACAAAAATCTTCCAAATGTTGCTTGAAAGAAGCATGGAACAAAGGTCAAGACCAAGAGGCTTGTGTGAGCCTTCTTATCTAATCACAGTTAGAAGGTTGGTGGATGAAACTGGTTCTAAATCTTATTGTAAATTCCACCTAAATATAATTTGCATATTTATAAAACAGGACAGGAGGAGAATTAATTTACAACACTGACCAATTTCCCTTTGGCACTGTCTGTTAATTACTTATTAAAAGGCTATGGATACCTTTGGGATATTTTTTAATATTGCAGCATACTTATTTGGGGCTAAATGCATTTCCCAATTGGTCTATATTCATTTTTGTAACTGTTTCAGGTTATCTCATCTCTGCAGACTGCTCTATACCCTTCTCACTGAAATCAGTCAGGAAGCCGCTCTGATGGCCCCATCTGTAGCCTAGTCTCTCCTGACAACTCATAAACACTTGTTTTAGCAGAACTCTTATCAAATTGCTAAGAATTTGTAATAATGATCAATTGGAAAAATGCTGTTTACCCAAAATAAGGACAGTGTGATAATAAAATAATTAAAACATTTAAATGTGTCCATAGTCTTCAACCCTTTCATACCTGGGGATATTTGGGGCTTCATAATCAGAAAAAAAAAATTTGTTTCTCAGTTCATCTCAAAATGTTTTTGTTTATTTGTTAATTAAGTAATCTTGTAGGTCTTATTTATGGGTCAGACACAGGAAAAAAAAAATCTTTTTTTATGCTATGTTTTTTAACATAGTGTGTTCGATAACGTAAAAAATTTGTCCTCTATTTCTCCCGTGCATAGTCAAGTCAAATATGTGTACATAGTGAAGCATACAATGTTGCTATAGCGCCAAAACTCCATTTTAGCTTTATATGGATCACCCTTAGCTTAACATTTTTTTTATTTATTTTTTAGAATTTGCTTTATCAATTAATTAATTATAGAAACATAGAAACATAGAATGTGTCGGCAGATAAGAACCATTTGGCCCATCCAGTCTGCCCAATATATCTGAATACTATGGATAGCCCCTGGCCCTATCTTATATGAAGGATGGCCTTATGCCTATCCCATGCATGCTTAAACTCCTTCACTGTATTTGCAGCTACCACTTCTGCAGGAAGGCTATTCCATGCATCCACTACTCTCTCAGTAAAGTAATACTTCCTGATATTACTTTTAAACCTTTGACCCTCTAATTTAAAACTATGTCCTCTTGTAGCAGTTTTTCTTCTTTTAAATATTCTCTCCTCTTTTACCTTGTTGATTCCATTTATGTATTTAAAAGTTTCTATCATATCCCCTCTGTCTCGTCTTTCTTCCAAGCTATACATGTTAAGGTCCTTTAATCTTTCCTGGTAAGTTTTATCCTACAATCCATGTACTAGTTTAGTAGCTCTTCTCTGAACTCTCTCCAAAGTATCAATATCCTTCTGGAGATATGGTCTCCAGTACTGAGCACAATACTCCAAATGAGGTCTCACTAGTGCTCTGTAGAGCGGCATGAGCACCTCCCTATTTCTACTAGTAATGCCTCTCCCTATACACCCAAGCATTCTGCTAGCATTTCCTGCTGCTCTATGACATTGTCTGCCTACCTTTAAGTCTTCTGTAATAATGACCCCTAAATCCCTTTCCTCAGATACTGAGGTTAGGACTGTATCAATGATTTTATATTCTTCTCTTGGGTTTTTACGCCCCAGGTGCATTATCTTGCACTTATCAACATTAAATTTTAGTTGCCAGATTTTTGACCATTCCTCTAGTTTTCCTAAATCCTTTTCCATTTGGTATCCCTCCAGGAACATCAACCCTGTTACAAATCTTTGTGTCATCAGCAAAAAAGACACACCTTACCATCGAGGCCTTCTGCAATTTCGCTGAAAATTATTATTTATTTTTTTACTATGGGACACAGGTCAGTAGGGAACACATTATCTATGTGTTCCCTGCAATCACCATATACAGATCACTGAAAACTAATGGTAACAGCTCAGCCCATAGATCACCAGCAATCTGTATAGGACAGACATGCAGAGAAGATGGCGATTCTCTGCATGCCTCCATGCCCCCCTCTGCACAGGGAATTACTGTGATGTCATCACTGACATCACTAGGTTCCCTAGCAACTAGCTGAATGAAGAAGCAGCTCTTCTGCATTTGAGAGCACAACACTCAATATGACAGCTGCGTTGAGTGGTTTCCTGTGACACAGAACTGATTATTTCTCAGTACAGTATAAGTGTGACAGCCCATTCTGCCAATGGCAGGAGCACGTAGTGTCATCAGACTCACAATGGAAGTTAATGGACCATGCCATTAGCCATTAATTTACATAGTGTGGTCTGGAAGGGGTTAATAGGAGCCAATGGTCCTGGTGCCCAGTGTTGGCACCTGGACGAGTGGCTGTTAGTTATAGCCATACTTGATCTCTCCCTGTCTGAGAAACCCTGCAATTGTGGGGGAAATGGATCAGAAATATATGGCAGTTTTTCAGATTGGCCTTCTACATACTGCTATATTTTTACATGATGTGGTCAGGAAGGGGTTAAATCTGAATCTTACGACTAAATCTCAAAATATTCAAGGCTTCAAATGTCTTCAATCTTAGGCCTCCTGCACACGGCCGTTTTTTTTTCCCGTTTACTGGCCGTTTTTTGCGTTCCATATACAATCTGTATACGGAACCATTCATTTCAATGGTTCCGCAAAAAAAACGGAATGTACTTCGTATGCATTCCGTTTCCGTATTTCAGTTTTTCCGTTTTAACATAGAACATGTCCTATTATTGCCCGCAAATCACGTTCAGTAGCTCCATTCAAGTCAATGGGTCCGCAAAAAAAACGGAACACATACGGAAATGCATCCGTATGTCTTCCGTTCCGTTTTTTGCTGAACCATCTATTGAAAATGTTATGCCCAGCCCAATTTTATCTATGTAATTACTGTATACTGTATATGCCATACGGAAAAACGGAACAGACACGGAAACACAACGGAAACAAAAAACGGAACAACGGATCCGTGAAAAACAGACCGCAAAACACTGAAAAAGCCATACGGTCGTGTGCAATAGGCCTTAGAGAAAGCCCTCACAAAAGGGATGTATGTGGTCCCAGTAGTCAGAATCTGTCAGAGTACCTACATGTTCAGATACTTTATCAGAACCAGCTGTTGTGTGTATACATGAGTAATAGGAGCACTATATCTGACCATTATATTACTTATTGGTCATTTTTAGCAGTATGTCCCTCTGAAGAACATGGGGACATTCAAGACTGGGGTTCCTATACACCAGTCCTGATCCCCTGAAGTAAGACGCGCCTAATTGATTAAGAGGTGCATCTCTGGTACTCTGTGTGCCAGAAACTCAAATCTGCGCCACTTCTGTCGTAAGTGGCGTAGGCCCTATCCCTCCCACTAAGCCCTGCCCTTTTTTATTGCCCCTTTACAAAAGAAGCAGCTCTTAAGGTCACAAATATAGCACAAATTTGGCGTTCCTCATAATTTTTTACTTTTTAATGCTCCTCTAGATCTCTGATTCTGAGTTGCCTGTGAAGCTGTCGGAGGCTGTCTTACATTTAGAACTTCGGTGGATCCACCCCCAGCTTAGTGCTTTAATAAGACTGGCATCTAAAACGCCGGTCTTAATAAATGTGCCCCAAAGTTTCTTATATTGGCTTGTAATATTGATTTTTGCAAAGTTGTGATAAAGCGCAGTAAACATTTAAGACTCTACTCCCCTGGTAAGGTAGAATGCATTTGGAAAGTCTTCAGATCATTTCACATGTTTCATATTTTGTTTTGTCCTAAAACAAAAGAAAATGAATCAGAATTTATCAGGGGGAAATATTCAAAGTCGGTTTTGCTTAAGTCTGCGCAAAAAAACTGATACTGGCGATATGCATTCTGCATTTTGCGGAACAGAGCGCCCAGCCCCTAATAGAACAGTCCTATCCTTGTTCATAATGCGGACAATAATAGGACATGTTCTATCTTTTTGCAGAACGGACATACAGACACAGAATGGACACGGAGTCCTTTTAGTTTTTGCGGCCCGATTGAAGTGAATGGTTCCGCGTACGAGCCCCAAAAAGAAAAACAGAACAGAGACGGACAAAAAATAAGTTCGTATGCATGAAGCGTTTTTGCTGATCCATGACGGATCCAGCAAAAATGCTGGTGTGAAAGTAGCCTGACACTTGACCGTGACACTCTTCCACGACCGCTGTTGTATATGTTAAAACATCTGACACATAAAGTCCTGCAGTTAAAGAGGTTTTATAAATTTGGCAATTAAATGTTATTCTTTGTATTATAAAAAATGACAGTATACATTGTGTTTCAGTTCCTCACTGTTTTCTTGTCATTCAATAGGATTCTTCATTGTTTAATTCCAGTGCAGGACTGATTCAGATTCTAGTCCAGTTATCACAGCTATGTCTTGTAAGGAGCCCTTCACATGACATCACTGGACTGGACAGATTTGAATAGATGTGTAAATAACTGCAAGCAGAGATCTTGAGGCACTGGCACAGAAACTATCCTGGAAAGACATACATAGCTTTCTTTATGCAATATGTAATGTTTATTCCTAAAACCGCAATACTCCTTCTGGATTAATCTGTCCAATCTCCTATCTATAGTACAACGCATGGATATCTATGTGTTTTATGTCACATAGGAGTGATGAAAACCTTGCAAGTCATCTTTGCTTTTCTCCATGGCTCTTTCTATATAATATAAAATGCATGAATACTGGAACTTCATTTGGAGGCTAGGAGGAAATGTATGGTATGCTCATATGTAGGCTTTGTATACACATTTCATGATCACTCATCCAACATGTAAAGCGTTGAGGGGCTCCATATTTATCAAGCCGCTGAAAAGATTTTCTTTAGTTTTGAAATTTGTCTTAAGAGGCAGTTCCAAAGGCATGGTGGGGATGGGTATTGCATGCCACCCTTAGCTATAGGGCAGGCTCTCCAGCTGTGGTAAAACTACAATTCCCACCATGCCCGGCTGTAGGCTGATAGTTGTAGACAAAACCAAGATCTGTATTTTTATATGAATTGTATTAATGATCATGTGATTTTTTCATTGTATATTCATTGATGCACTGTCACTTTAATTCATTCATTCTTAGGTTAAGGTTTCATGTAAAATAGCGTATTTCCCCCTTTTTTTTTTGTTTCATTATAGTAAGATCAGATGCGTCTTTTTTTTTTTTTTAAGGGACTGGAGTCTCCGGTCTTGCATTTTTATTTACATCTGAAATCATGTGGGTTGTATATTTTGCGTTTACCTGTCTCTGTGGCAATGGGATCTTGTGCGCCTGATAGGTTGGTTGTGCGCTTCACCAGGGTACGTGGATGCGTCACGAGGAAGCACCAGTTTTGGCCTTGGAGGCTGGGCTGGATCACCGATAGTTATGTGACTTGCGGTCCACTCCTCCCTCTGATGCTGTCAGCGCTGCTGATGTGATGTGGCACGCATCACCCGGGGATTACGCGCCATATACTTACCATCTAAGTTTTGGTGTGTCCGGAATATAATGACGCCATTGTCAAAGCACCTTTGACCTCCTGACAAAGGTGATAGAGCAAAATGCACGTCGAGGCATTTTCTGGCCATTTTTGAGCTCTCTTCCCCTGATCGTGTCTACAGGTGAGCCCAGTGTGTGAAAATATTGGAGATGAGTGATTACTTGATAGCCTGTATCCACTATAGGACATCCCTTCTGTGAATGATTATATAATGGGATATTGCCTGGGCTATATAGACTGTGTGTATTATTAACTGGCCTCACCTGTGATCCTTTTTCTGGGACATGTGAATATATTTCCTTCAGGGGAAGTTAGATTAATGGCTACTGATTCAATACAGCATTAAAGAGGACCTTTCACCGATTCTTACCCTATGAACTAACTATACAGATATGTAGAGCGGCGCCCGGGGATCTCACTGCACTTACTGTTATCCCCGGGCGCCGCTCCGTTCTGCCGCTATGCCCTCCGGTATCTCCGCTCACTAAGTTATAGTAGGCGGAGATACCAGTCCCTAAGTTATGGTAGGCGGAGTCTGCCCTAGCGCTGGCCAATCGCAGCGCAGAGCTCACAGCCTGGGAGGTTATTTTCTCCCAGGCTGTGAGCTCTGCAATGCGATTGGCCAGCGCTAGGGCAGACTCCGCCTACCATAACTTGGGGAACGGAGATACCGGAGGGCATAGCAGGAGAACGGAGCGGCGCCCGGGGATAATAGTAAGTGCAGAGAGATCCCCGGGCGCCGCTCCACATGTCTGTATACTTAGTTCATAGGGTAAGAATCGGTGAAAGGTCCTCTTTAAGGTCATTGTTACCTATTTCTGACGTTGATATCCATGATATATTTTTTATTGTGCTTTTTTTTTATTTTGTGTAATAAATTGATAATAATTTTATGATATATTTTTGGGCATGGTTCTTTTGTTTTTTTTGGGAACATCCTGTAGGTTGTATGATAGTTGTAGACAGCCTGGGCATGCTGGAAGTTGTAGTTAGAGATGGCCATGCGGTTCGCCCGGCGGTCAGTTTGCGGTGAACTTTGCTCGTTCGCGATTCGCCGAACATGCGAACATATGGAGATATTCGCGCCCGCCATATTCTTTTACATTGGGAAGAACTTTGACCCATGACACATCCATCAGGTGGTACAGGACAGCCAATTGAAGTGTTTCAGCACATGGACACACCCCCTACCTTATAAATAAACCCGATCTTGCAGCCATTTTACATTCTGTCTTTTGCCAGTGTAGGGAGAAGTTGCTGTGTGGAGCAGGGACAGGCTGTTAGGGACACCAAACGCTAGCTAATAGGGCCACAAAGTCCTTTTAAGGACTGGTATAGGTGTGCTATCGATAGGTGTGCAGTACATAGGGGTGTAATACACTTATAATATACCTTCTAACATAGAAAGCATATTATAGTGGATTTGTATTGTGCAGCATTGTGACTGGTGAGCGGTTCTGCAACGATACTACAAAGAGTGACAAACGCAATTAGAAAAAAATAATTATAATTGGTGTGATATACCAGTCGCCCCGAAAAACGACAGATTGAAGCGGGGTGTTATATACCAATATACTTTCATAATAGTGTATTTGGGTACTGCAGCATTTGTTTGCTGTACTGCTGCGTTCCCTCTGCTACACACAGTGACAAACGGTATTGGAAAAAATTATTATAACTGGTGTGATATGCCAGTTGCCCCCCAAAACGACAGATTGAAGCGGGGTGTTATATACCAATATACTTTCATAATAGTGCATTTGAGTAAAGCAGCATTTGTTTGCTGTTTTGCTGCGTTCCCTCTGCTACACACAGTAACAAATGGTATTGGAAAAAATTATTATAACTGGTGTGATATACCAGTCGCCCCCCAAAACGACAGATTGCAGCGGGGTGTTATATACCTTCTTCCACAAACACTGCGCTTCTGTCACAGGGTCATTTAAAAAATGACAGTCAGGGTAAGAGCCAGGCTCTTCCGCAGGGGTGGTAGGGGTCGGGCAGGAGCACCAGGCCGGAGCCTAAGTGGGAAGTTGCAGAAGGTGCGTGTGAATACGTCAAAGGACGCACCAGACTTGGTTGAGTGGCTCACTCAGCCTTCCGCTTCTGCACCCTCCTCATCCTCTCTATCTGCACCCTCTTCACTCTCTGCTGTGTGCACCCCCAAAGACACCACCACCAACACCATATACCCTCCGCCTAAGTCACAGGAATTATTTTACGATCCATTACAAGACATTTACGATGCGCAGCCATTCTTGGCATCGGATCAGGAAGAGGAGGTAGCAACGGCCACCACTCAGCAGTCTGATGACAGTACCCAGATCAGCCCAAGGAGGTTGGTCCCCGCTGTTGCTGCCTACTCCAAGATCTCTAATGTTAGTGGTGGGAAAGGTGACTATGATGATGTGTCTATGGACGTCACATGGATGCCCACAAGAGAGGAAGAGGAGCGGAGTTCAGAGGGAGAGATGGACCAGCAGATAGGTAGGAGAAGCAGGCAGAACTTACATTGCATAGGAGGCAAAAAGCAGACTGATAATGTATCAGGAGCGAGCCATCTACCATGCACGGTCACATCTGGTGCTCCCAGGACGCCGGAACATGGCTCCGCAGTGTGGGCTTTTTTTAACGTATCCGCTGCAGCCTTTGCTGTCAACACATAAGTCGCGGTAAGCCCATCACTCACCTAGGGACGACAGCCTTAAGAAGGCACCTGGCCTCCCATCACCGAGCACAGTGGGAGCAATGCCATCAGAACCCACAAAGCCACACTCCAGGCGCTCCCGGTCCTGCCTTTTCTCCTTCTCCTCTCTCCTCGCAATTGTCCTCCACTCCACCTTCCATCGTGCCGTCCTCACGTTTATCTGGCAAAAGGCAGGCTTCTGTGGCCCAAATGTTCGAGCGTAAAAAGATGATGACACCGGATAACCCTCTTTCCCAATGGTTGACCACTGGCTTGTCGAAACTGCTAGCCCACCAACTACTGCCATATAAACTGGTGGACTCGGAGACCTTTAGAAAATTTGTGGCCATTGGAACACCGCAATGGAAGGTTCCAGGAAGGAAATATTTCTCCCAGAAGGGCATCCCAGAGCTATATGGCCACGTTCAGCGGCAAGTGAATGTATCTCTGGCACACAGTTTCAGTGCCAAGATACATCTGACCACAGACACGTGGCCTAGCAAACACGGGCAGGGAAGGTACATAACTTTTACTGCCCACTGGGTGAACCTTCTGACGGCCATCAAGCATGCAACCCGTGGCACCCGTGTAGATTTGGTGTTACCGCCACGGATTGCATGCAGGCCTGCCTCTTCTTCTCCTCCTCCTACTCCATCCTCCCTCTCCTCCTCGGCTGACTCCTCTTTTTCCGCTGCTACCATCTCTTCCGCTGCGCCCCCCAAGATCCCCAGAACCTATTCGACATGCCAGGTGAGACGTTGCCATGCTGTGCTGCGTCTGTTGTGTCTGGAAGCCAAGAGCCACACCGGTCCTGCACTCCTTTCAGCTCTGCGATCACAGGCCGATCAGTGGCTAACCCCACTCAATTTGACAGTTGGTAAAGTGGTGTGCGACAACAGTGACAATCTGCTGAGTGCGCTGAAACAGGGCAAAATGGCACACGTGCCGTGCATGGCACACGTCCTGAACTTAGTTGTGCAGCGATTCGTTGCCAAATACCCCGGGGTCCAGGACGTTTTACGGCAGCCCAGGAAAATCTCTGGCCATTTCAGAAGATCTTACACGGCCATTGCTCACCTTGCTGACATTCAGCAGCGACACAACCTGCCCGTCAGATGTCTGATTTGTGACTGCCCGATGCGATGGAACTCCACTTTGTATATGCTTAATAGGCTGCCTCCAGCAGAAATGTGCAGTTAATGACTACCTGTAAAAACTCTGCGGCAGGACAGGTTCTGCGGAGCTTGACCGGCTGCTGTCAGTTCTGGCTGATTTAGGCCTTAGCTATTACACTAAAACAGTGCAATATTACAAAAAACAAAATACATGTTATAACTGTATAAACGATTTATATAACTTATTAGAAAAAAAAAATTTAAGTCAACTTTTCCAATAGCAGGAGCATCTCCTGCACCCCCTTCATGGCCTGGCGGTGCCTCTCCTCCATGGCCTTCATCCACTCCTGAATGGCCCGCATATCCTGGCGGTGCTCCTTCCTTCATTTTTGCCACTTTGGCCTTCAATGTCTTCAGTACTGTTGAAAAAAAAAAATATGAACATTATTTGCAATTCTTATTAAACGTTTAAACCTTTATTTTGTGATGCATATGACTTTTTGATCGCTTGCTATTACACCTTTTTGTGATAAAAGTTGTAAAAAAAATGCCTTTTTGGAGAGTTTTTATTTTTTGTTTTTAAAGGTGTCCACCTGAGGGGTTACTTCGTATGATATTTTTATACAACTGATAGTTACAGATGCGGTAAGACCTAATATGTTTCCTTATTTTTTAGGCTACTTTCACACTAGCGTTCGGGGCTCCGCTTGTGAGCTCCGTTTGAAGGCTCTCACAAGCGGCCCCGAATGGATCCGTCCAGTCCTAATGCATTCTGAGTGGATGCGGATCCGCTCAGAATGCATCAGTCTGGCACCGTTTGGTCTCCGTTCCGCAGGCGGACACCTGAACGCAGCTTGGTCTCACTTGTCTGGCACAAAGCCAACACATCACATCACTCAAAGAACACCATCCCCACAATGAAACATCTTGGTGGCAGCATCATGCTGTGGGGATGTTTTTTAGAAGCCGGGACTGGGAAACTGGTCAGAGTTGAGGGAAAGATGGACAGGGATATTCTTGAGCAAAACCTGTCCCACTCTGTGGGCTAGGACGGAGGTTTACCTTCCAGCAGAACAATGACCCCAAACACACTGCAAAAGCAACACTTGAGTGGTTTAAGGGTAAACACGTAAATGTGTTGGAATGGCCTAGTCAAAGCCCAGATCTCAATCCAATAAAAAATCTGTGGTCAGACTTAATACTGTTCACAAGCGCAAACCATCCAACTGGAAGGAGCTGGATCAGTTTTGCAAGGAGGAATGGGCAAAAATCCCAGTGGTAGGATGTGGCAACTACTCATAGAGACTTATCCAAAGCGACTTGGAGCTGTGATTGCCGCAAAAGGTGGCTCTACAAAGTGTTGACTTTAGGGGGGTGAATAGTTATGCACATTGACCTTTTCTGTTATTTTGTCCTATTTGTTGTATGCTTTACAATTAACCAATTTAAAAAAAAGTTCTAAGTTGTGGGCATGTTCTACAAATTAAATGATGCAAATCCTCAAACAATCCATGTTAATTCCAGGATGAGACAACAAAAAAAAGAACGAAGTCAAGGGGGGTGAATACTTTTGCTTAAGTGTTGGCAAAACATCCAAAAAGGTATTTACACATCTACCTGGGCATTTTTCGTCCTGGATTCTTTTTATAAACCAGGGGTGTCTGCGCTTTCATGTCTGACCATTTTTTAATGATGACCAGACATCGGTGTTTGAGACACGTCAGATCTCAAATGCCAGCTCCTGCACAATCCGCTGCTTCTCGGCGTGGGATCGGTTGCGGTCGTATCGCCGCCCCAACATCCGCTGCAAGATAAAAATGCAAGCATATAATCCCAATTTTTAACAATAATAGTATTGAAAATAATTTACTCAAGTAAACTGCAAAAAGTATTTAAGTCTTTGAAGTGGAAATGTTAGATTTAGGCAGCCTGCACACGGGCGTGTTTTTTCAGAACTACGGACCGTACAAACATGGTCTGCCGTCCTGCAGAGTGGACGAGCGCACGGCGTCATTGGTTGCTATGACGCCGTGCGCTTCCGGCCACCACCGCTGTACTGTGATACACTTACTGTTACGGTTAGAAGATGGGATTGTATTACGACTGTATGTGTGTGGGGTCTGAGCTATCAGATATTGTCCAGCTAAGCAGAGATGTACCTGTCTAGTGAAGTGACGGCACGGTATGGGGTGTACAGCTGGTTCGCCTCCCGTGGAGCACTCTGGGTAACTCTAAATGAACCAGCAAATACTGGCGGTCTGACAAAGAAAGATTCTCCTGAGTCCTGACCAATAGGACACAAACTATAATCTATAAACTGTGTGTGTGTGGTATATAGTGTGTGTCTGTGTGTGTGCGGTATATAGTGTGTGTCTGTGTGTGTGTGGTATATAGTGTGTGTGTGATATATAGTGTGTGTGTGTGCGGTATATAGTGTGTGTCTGTGTGTGTGTGGTATATAGTGTGTGTCTGTGTGTGTGCGGTATATAGTGTGTGTCTGTGTGTGTGTGTGGTATATAGTGTGTGTGTGATATATAGTGTGTGTGTGTGTGCGGTATATAGTGTGTGTCTGTGTGTGTGTGGTATATAGTGTGTGTCTGTGTGTGTGCGGTATATAGTGTGTGTCTGTGTGTGTGTGGTATATAGTGTGTGTGTGGTATATAGTGTGTGTGTGTGTGTGCGGTATATAGTGTGTGTCTGTGTGTGTGTGGTATATAGTGTGTGTGTGATATATAGTGTGTGTGTGTGCGGTATATAGTGTGAGGCATGACAATGGATATAAAATGTGCATGTGAAATATATTTCTCTGCTTTCCATACACATATACTACTAACATAGTGGGTGGGATGTCACAGGAATACTTTGTGCAATAATCACTAATATCTAGTGAGACCTTATAAAATGTGAAGTTGAGTGCACTTAAGAAAAATTAGAATCGCAGAAATCCGCCCTGGCAATTTTTTTATAGCACTCTTTATGCATATAAAGCGATTGTTCAGACATGCAGGTGAAATGTAATCAAATACACTACTTTAATGTAAGATTACTTACAGTCACCAGGAGTTCTTCCTCTTCGTCGCTAAACTTGGTTCCAACCATCGCATCCATGTAAGTTCTTGTCGGTGCAAACCAGTTTCTGTAGGCCATGCCTTCCTAGCGCATGTGCTCTTGTGATTAATACTTTGCCGAAACTTTGCATATAAAAAATAATGCTAGTAGATCGCAGATTCGCTTAATACTTCTGGTATGTCAGTGTCCATGTTGTGGGACGATGTGTGCACATCTACTAAGTATTTTGTGGCTGCAAATATGACCTGGAGGTTTTTCAGGTTCGCCTGCCAATAAAATGAATGGGACATTTGATCGTGTCCGCGAACCGTCCCAGCAGATGTTCGTCCATCACTAGTTGTAGTTTTGCAACAGCTGGAGAGCCGCAGGGTGGCCATCCCTGCTATAGGGGGCGCATGGGTAGATTTTCTATTGCAATCCAGGAGCTTCCCCTTATGCCTCTAGCCATAAGACACATTTATCACTGTCTAGAAACAGAATTTGGTCTTACAAGAAAATGGTGGAGATCTTGTGGCTGTTTGATAATTAGAGACATTTATCATGAGTTGTGAGACTTTTTAATAAATATGTCTCAGATGTATTTGAAATAAATGACACTGTACAGTAAATAAATCTGCCTCACTGTCCATTATGAATATGTAGACTATATTACGTTCTAGGTTATTAGGAACTGAAATCGATTACCTAAGTGTACCCAATAGTCGCAAATGCAACTTAATTGAACTGAAGTCCATAGCTTACGTCTTGTGTATCCTCTGTGGTGCTATAGAAATAAATTCGAAGCGCTCAAGAGCTACTTTCAAGGAATATTTTTCCTGCATTCATGTCTATTGCTGTTATTACTACCCTACTATTAGATTTTTTTAGCCAAATCAAGCCAACAATTGAAATGCCACATGCGCTGTTGGACCTAAATGCTTTGTGATGAATATGAAATCAATAGCAAGATGCTCCACTGTGTTGTAAAAGAGTTTATTAATGAATGAATTAATAACCACATTATGGGTCCAGCCACTGTCTCCTGTCTGTCTCGCCCTGGTGTCTCAAAGAGACGTTATACGCTGTGCTAATAGTGGCCCCCTTATTTCAGGGAGAACAAACTCAGTAATAGGACATGAGAAATCAATGATGTCCTTGTCTGTTCACAAGTGATAATGATAACAAATGGCTCAGCAGTGATTACAGCTGCCCATGTCCGTCTCCCAACATACTGATTTGACTTCCTTTTCTGGGTTGGGACTTAATAGAAAAATCCTGCATTGACCCACAGTCAATAAAGAAAAGGAAGTCGATAGTCATTTAAACAAAAAAAAGACATCATTGTTGAGGTGTAGGCAGGAAAGCAATGACAAAAAGGTGACCTGATAACAGCACTGTCAAAGAAATCCTTAAAGTGAAGGTTATGTGTAGACCTACAGTGCACTGTGCAGGATATATGAGGGAATCTCTGGTATACTATTTGTAGTGGAATCCCGACCGCTAGCTAGCATACATAAGTGATCTGAATATTTTGCAAGGCTGCAGAGGGAGTTTCACATGTAGATTAGGCTCTGTTTGGTGTATACTTACAGCATATCCACTAGGAAGACTTACAATATATACCGGTAATTGTGTATGCCATACAGTCAAATACATCTGCTATTGATTTCCATAGTAAAAAAAATATCATACTGCAGTGGTATCTGGGGTCTGTTAAACAGGGGGTCTCTATTAGTTTAGGGTCCTTGGAAGAACCTGTTTTTATTTATGGGTCTATATTTCTAGGCATGGGGAGACTGACCATAGACCACCGAAGCCCTCCTCTTGGCCCCCAGCTAGGTACATAAAGATCTGATGCTCTCAGCGTAGTCTGGTTCTGCTGGGGCAGTAGTGTGGTATTCGGTTCTGCTGGGATGGTATTTTTTTCTGCACTGCGGTGTTGCTGGCCCCACCTACTTGTCTTGTCCTCTCATTGAGATCTGGTCCATGGTTGTGATGACTCCACTATTCTTTAACTGATGTGGAAGAACATAAATCCATACCACACATTCATTCCTGTTCTATTGGTGTCAAAGGTGAATTTGTATTCTCAGACCTTCCTGCCTCTCTGAGATTTGAAATTACCTTTTAATACAAAACTTTTTATGTCTCTATGTCTTTATGCTTGAGCACATGTAGATCCACATTTTTTTCTTTTATTGTATGACGAGGAGCAGTCATTCTTCCTTTTGGCGTCTTCCCTGTTTTACCTACACAAAGACCCCTGGTAGGACATTTGGTGCATACAATTAAGTGGACTGAGGACTCTCAGATTTCAACTCCTCTATCTACTGGCTAATGACCTTATTTGCATTCATTTTGACTTCCAAATCCTCTCCCCTCATGGACGATGTTACAAATTGTGGATGTGGATCTACTGTGGCAACCAACCATGGTGGTTGGCTGCTGAACCAAAGGCCAGAGACACCAGAGCGAGGCACAGGCAATCAGGCTCTACTCATAGTCAAGACATAGGCTGCGGTCTTGGGCAGGCAAAATTTGTGCAAAATCTGAAATACACCTCAGAAGTTGGTACACAGTAAGCAAACTTACTGTATTTGCAAGGTCTAACAGAACAGACTCAAACATAACCTGATTGATCAGGCAAAGGGCTCATACCCCCCCTTTGTGCCCATACTGCCGACTGCAAACCATTGACTCAAATGGGTCCGTGAGCCGCAAGATACGGCCAAATATAGAACATATCCTATCTTTTGTGGTGCAGATTGGCTACAAAGTGCTTATCTTGAGAATTGCGGATGGAACCATTCAAGTCAGTGGGTCTGCATCCGCAGCATGGAGTGCAACACGGCCAGTTCCCATGCATTGCGGACCGCTATTTGCAATCCACAGCACTGAAACGGAGCCTCTATATTCATGGGCATGAGACTGAGGGAGACAGCCAGGTATATATAGGAACAGCTAATGAGCAATTGGGTACAGCCATGCAGCAGCAGGTTAGCTCCCAAAATGCTGAAACAGACGTGAGTTACAATGAACAATTTCTGTCATGTGATTCCCTCCATGGCTGCCAGAGTCTGCGCTCTGTTACATAACAGACGTTAAGCACTCCATACACTGTACAGATGCTACTGGGAGGGGGGGTAATTATAATAAAAAAACAGTCAAGAAGCCTTTTGGATATTGTGCCTAGGCACTAGGTTTCCTATAGGATTAAACTACAAAATGGATTTTCCATATATATTGAGCTATATTAGCACCTCCATTGCCACCTTTCATCATGCAAACTCTTATCTCTATCATTAATGTGGAATCCTAGCCTGAAGGGGAGGGCTTTGTGCACGGAACATAGTTCAGTATTGCATTTAAATAGTTCATACACAAATAGACAAATATACATTGAACAATGGCTCTGCAAACAGTCTGAAATGTGTAGCTTAGGAATGAACTACTGTACAACATATTTTAAACAAAAGATAAAATAAAGAAAATTGGGATTTTACAAATCTCTGGATTTGGCTTCTTGATCTTGAGTAAAGGGTCTGAATACTGATGTCAATGCAAGATTTTAGTTTTTCTTTTTCAATAAGTTAGCAAACATTTAGGACATTCTGTTTTCACATTCTCATTATGGGATTTTGAAGGTCGATTGATGGGGAAAGCGTGATTTTTTTAAATATTTTTAGCACAAGGCTGCAACATCACAAAATGTGAAAAAAAGTGAAAGGATCTGAAGACTTTCCGAATGCCCTATATACCTGTTTTGATAGTTTTGCAAAAATCTAGAAAAAGGTTTCAGGGTGCTGCTACACAATACATTTTTCTTTGGTTTTATTTTTTGGCTCGTACACAAATTCAAGCATTTTTACATATTTTTTTGGGGGGTGGGGTGGGGGTGTTGTCAGTGGCGGCAGTTTTTAGTCAAACATTTTGCTTCCATTTTTTTCATACTTTTTTTTTCCACCTAAAGCAATGTAAAGGGGAAAAAGCAAGATACAAACCACACTCGTAAAAGCCATACTCGGAGCATGCTGTGATTTGGAAAAAAAGACAAAGGGGGAAAAATGAAAAAACTAGGAAATTGTGTTAGAATGCCTCCATGAAAAACAGTGTTTCTATTGGTCACCATGTAACATCTGGGCATGATGGATGATCTTTGCTGGAAAAAAAAGCCAACAAGAAATGCGGAATTTTTGAAAAAGAAAAACACCTTAAGGTTTTGATACATTTCCCCCATTTTTTAAATCATGAAATTATACATTCAATGGCACATAAAATATGGCATTAGGGCAATTATCATGATAATGTGATGTTTTATGCTGCTATGTAGCCATCTGTTCCCCTTTGTTTCATCATTTACCTGAAAACACGCACAAACACTGGCGCAGTAGATATATCTTGAAAAATAAATGAAACAAAGGGAAGTTCTCATTAAAATATAATCTTGTTTTGCACAGACTTCTCCAGCATTCATCACTGTGTGTACTTTTCTCTACAAATGAATTTATAATTCTCATTTAAGTATAGCAGTATTGACTTATAGATTCAAAATTCCCTTGCCTTGTGCTGTCTTGTCAAGAAGAAATGTAGATTAATTATTTTATTGTTGCCATTTGTTTGGTTACAACACAGAAAGCTCATTTTTACCCCGTGTCTCCTCCCTGAGTCGGCTCATGGCTAAAACTCCCTTGACCTTGTGTTTTGAATGTCATTAATCTAAATGTAGAAGGCCAGGCAAGGTCCCCAGCCAGCATCTATCTAGTATATGAAACCACTATTGCATTTCATGGTACACTGCCATCAAACTAAATGTCTGGGATTTCTGCATCCACCTTATGCCCATCACATACAGCAGACTTGCCTGGTGGGTATTCCTAAACCCTGGGAGATCCAGCAAAATAATTGACTAAGGGATTTGTTACCGAGAGCGTTGCTTGATCACAATAATTCAATCATGTTAGATTAACAACATTAATTACACTCATTACAAGGGTTTAGCACAAATCCAAGAAGTAAAGCATCCACTGTTTACAACATCAGAGGTAAGTCATTCATCGAAGGGTCATAAATGGATTGAAGAATATTCAGACTGTAGGCATCATGAGTATTCTTTATGGGTTCTGTTGTGGGTGTCATTTTCTGTCACCTGTGCCGAGCAGGCTGCTGCTTGTACTTGCACAGGACAATTATTGCGGATGAGCATTTCTACAAACGCTCATTCCTGATAATTGCCACGTGCAAAGGTGCCACTGATCATCTAACAAAAGGACAAACACTTGGTCAGGTGATCGAGTCTTCCATGCAGCTCATAAAACTCTTGTTCCATCATATTATACACTGCTCGTTTCCAGAGGTTATGACCACCCAGCAATCCAGCAGTGGTGGCCGTGCTTGCACACTATAGGAAAAAGCACTGGGCGCTGGTGGCTGTGGCCATGGGAGGGCACATAGACACACATGTGCAGCAGCTTCTGTCCCGGCTGCCTCAAAATCATTTGTGCGCATTTGCTCTAGGGCAGTGGAAGAATTAATGTCAGTATCACTGGTGATCTTGGATAGTGAAAGAGTTAGGCCTCATGCACATGAACGTTTGCCACAGATGGATCCAGACCCATTCAGCTTGAATAGGTCCGTGATCTGTCCACACTGCCAAAAAATATAACATGTTCTACTTTTTTGTGGTGCGGAGGCACAGAGAGGAACCCCACGAAAGCACTCCGTAGTGCTTCCGTGCCTCCGTTCCACACCGCTCTTTCGACATTGCGGACCCATTTAAGTGAATGGGTCTGCATCCATGATATGGTGTGCACTCAGCTGGTGTCTATATATTGCGGACCTGCTGTTTGCAGGCCGCAATACGGGCATGGCCGGGCAACGGCCGTGTGCATGAGGCCTTAGTGTCAGGGGTAATTCCAGGGCAGTTACTTAAATTTAACATCTCTGGTAGAGGGTAGTCAAATAGGTACTGTTGCACATGCCCAGTGGTCACTCACCTCTCTAGGAAATGATGGGCTATGAAACTGATGGTTGAGCTTCCTGTTTCTTCCCTACACACCAGAGAGATGTGTGCAGGGAGAAGACAAAGATTCTCTCCTGCATTGCTCTGCCTGATCATAGGGAGAACTGTGCAGCTGCATAGTCCTCTCTAAATCCTCCAGAACTCTTCCTTATGGTCAGTGCAGGGAGAAAAGGGGAACACTTACCTGAGAGAGGGTAACTTGTCAGCTATGTTGCAAAAAATGCACGTTAAAATGGAGTTCTGGAGAGGCAAAGGTGGGGGAGGGAGTGATTTAACCATGGTAAGGTGAAACAATAGTTTGAGGGGCATCATTTTTTTTCAGTTGACACTCTGGAAACATTTGGAGGACAGGAGGGAAATAGGTAATGGTCTTGGCATTTGATACGACCATTTTACTCATTTTGAAAATTGCTTGCACTTTAATTGTTACTATTAGGCAACTATAACCAGACAAATGAACCCTAGTAACTAAATGTGCAAAACCAGAAGCTACTTCTCTGTGGGTGCAAAATAACAGCATTTGTTCACTACGGTCAGGAGTAAAATTTCAGTTATTGGCTCGCAGTTTACAGGGCTTCTGTCACCCCCCAAACAGCAATTTTCAGTATTGGACTTAATATAATTGCTAATGTACGCAGAGTCCATATATACCCCTCTTACCTCTGGCTGTGCTTTAAATTCTTTAAAAATAGTACTTTTGTGATATGCAAATTTCTTCACTACCAGCAAGTTGGGCGGTTACTTGCTTGTAGCCGCCGCATCCTCGGTCTAAAAAAAACACCCCCTCCTCCACTTGATTGACAGGGCCAGCGAGCGCTCTCCTCCTCTTGCTGGACCTCTCTGCCCATAAAATCCCATAAAATCCCGCGCCTGCGCCGTACCGGTCCTCATTCGGCGCAGGCGCTCTGTGAGAAGGACGCTCGCTTGCCCGCTCCTTCCTCAGTGCGCCTGCGCTGATGACGTCAGCCTACACCCGAAGCTTCTTTTCCGGGTGTAGGGCTGACGTCATCGGCGCAGGCGCACTGAGGAAGGAGCGGGCAAGCGAGTGTCCTTCTCTCAGAGCGCCTGCGCCGAATGAGGACCGGTACGGCGCAGGCGCGGGATTTTATGGGAAGAGAGGGCCAGCGAGAGGAGGAGAGCGCTCGCTGGCCCTGTCAATCAAGTGGAGGAGGGGGTGTTTTTTTTAGACCGAGGATGCGGCGGCTACCAGCAAGTAACCGCCCAACTTGCTGGTAGTGAAGAAATTTGCATATCACAAAAGTACTATTTTTTAAGAATTTAAAGCACAGCCAGAGGTAAGAGGGGTCTATATGGACTCTGCGTACATCAGCAATTATATTAAGTCCAATACTGAAAATTGCTGTTTGGGGGGTGACAGGAGCCCTTTAACCACCTCCGGACCGCTGTACGCACAGACGCGTCCTGGAGGTGGTTGATTCATTCCTCCTGGACGCGCCGGCGCGTCCTCTCGCGAGACGCGAGATTTCCTGTGAACGCGCGCACACAGGCGCGCGCGCTCACAGGAACGGAAGGTAAGAGAGTTGATCTCCAGCCTGCCAGCGGCGATCGTTCGCTGGCAGGCTGGAGATGTGTTTTTTTTAACCCCTAACAGGTATATTAGACGCTGTTTTGATAACAGCGTCTAATATACCTGCTACCTGGTCCTCTGGTGGTCCCCTTTGTTTGGATCGACCACCAGAGGACACAGGTAGCTCAGTAAAGTCCCACCAAGCACCACTACACTACACTACACCCCCCCCCGGTCACTTATTAACCCCTTATTAGCCCCTGATCACCCCTAATCACCCCTGATCACCCCATATAGACTCCCTGATCACCCCCCTGTCATTGATTACCCCCCTGTCATTGATCAACCCCCTGTAAAGCTCCATTCAGATGTCCGCATGATTTTTACGGATCCACTGATAGATGGATCGGATCCGCAAAACGCATCCGGACGTCTGAATGAAGCCTTACACGGGCATGATCAATGACTGTGGGGATCACCCCATATAGACTCCCTGATCACCCCCCTGTCATTGATCACCCCCCTGTCATTGATTACCCCCCTGTAAAGCTCCATTCAGACGTCCGCATGATTTTTACGGATCCACTGATAGATGGATCGGATCCGCAAAACGCATCCGGACGTCTGAATGAAGCCTTACAGGGGCATGATCAATGACTGTGGTGATCACCCCATATAGACTCCCTGATCACCCCCCTGTAAAGCTCCATTCAGATGTCCGCATGATTTTTACGGATCCACTGATAGATGGATCGGATCCGCAAAACGCATCCGGACGTCTGAATGAAGCCTTACAGGGGCATGATCAATGACTGTGGTTATCACCCCATATAGACTCCCTGATCACCCCCGTCATTGATTACCCCCCTGTCATTGATTACCCCCCTGTAAAGCTCCATTCAGACGTCCGCATGATTTTTACGGATCCACTGATAGATGGATCGGATCCGCAAAACGCATCCGGACGTCTGAATGAAGCCTTACAGGGGCATGATCAATGACTGTGGTGATCACCCCATATAGACTCCCTGATCACCCCCCTGTAAAGCTCCATTCAGATGTCCGCATGATTTTTACGGATCCACTGATAGATGGATCGGATCCGCAAAACGCATCCGGACGTCTGAATGAAGCCTTACAGGGGCATGATCAATGACTGTGGTTATCACCCCATATAGACTCCCTGATCACCCCCCTGTCATTGATTACCCCCCTGTCATTGATTACCCCCCTGTAAAGCTCCATTCAGACGTCCGCATGATTTTTACGGATCCACTGATAGATGGATCGGATCCGCAAAACGCATCCGGACGTCTGAATGAAGCACTACAGGGGCATGATCAATGACTGTGGTGATCACCCCATATAGACTCCCTGATCACCCCCCTGTCATTGATTACCCCCCTGTCATTGATCACCCCCCTGTAAAGCTCCATTCAGACGTCCGCATGATTTTTACGGATCCACTGATAGATGGATCGGATCCGCAAAACGCATCCGGACGTCTGAATGAAGCCTTACAGGGGCATGATCAATGACTGTGGTGATCACCCCATATAGACTCCCTGATCACCCCCCTGTCATTGATTACCCCCCTGTCATTGATCACCCCCCTGTAAAGCTCCATTCAGACGTCCGCATGATTTTTACGGATCCACTGATAGATGGATCGGATCCGCAAAACGCATCCGGACGTCTGAATGAAGCCTTACACGGGCATGATCAATGACTGTGGGGATCACCCCATATAGACTCCCTGATCACCCCCCTGTCATTGATCACCACCCCTGTCATTGATCACCCCCCTGTCATTGATCAACCCCCTGTCATTGATCAACCCCCCTGTCATTGATCAACCCCCCTGTCATTGATCACCCCCCTGTCATTGATCACCCCCCTGTAAGGCTCCATTCAGACATTTTTTTGGCCCAAGTTAGCGGAATTATTATTTTTTTTTCTTACAAAGTCTCATATTCCACTAACTTGTGACAAAAAATTAAATCTCACATGAACTCACCATACCCCTCACGGAATCCAAATGCGAAAAATTTTTTAGACATTTATATTCCAGACTTCTTCTCACGCTTTAGGGCCCCTAGAATGCCAGGGCAGTATAAATACCCCACATGTGACCCCATTTCGGAAAGAAGACACCCCCAGGTATTCCGTGAGGGGCATATTGAGTCCATGAAAGATTGAAATTTTTGTCCCAAGTTAGCGGAACGGGAGACTTTATGAGAAAAAAATAAAAAATATCAATTTCCGCTAACTTGTGCCAAAAAAAAAAAATTTCTATGAACTCGCCATGCCCCTCATTGAATACCTTGGGGTGTCTTCTTTCCAAAATGGGGTCACATGTGGGGTATTTATACTGCCCTGGCATTCTAGGGGCCCCAAAGCGTGAGAAGAAGTCTGGTATCCAAATGTCTAAAAATGCCCTCCTAAAAGGAATTTGGGCCCCTTTGCGCATCTAGGCTGCAAAAAAGTGTCACACATCTGGTATCGCCGTACTCAGGAGAAGTTGGGGAATGTGTTTTGGGGTGTCATTTTACATATACCCATGCTGGGTGAGAGAAATATCTTGGTCAAATGCCAACTTTGTATAAAAAAATGGGAAAAGTTGTCTTTTGCCAAGATATTTCTCTCACCCAGCATGGGTATATGTAAAAAGACACCCCAAAACACATTCCCCAACTTCTCCCGAGTACGGAGATACCAGATGTGTGACACTTTTTTGCAGCCTAGGTGGGCAAAGGGGCCCATATTCCAAAGAGCACCTTTAGGATTTCACTGGTCATTTACCTACTTACCACACATTAGGGCCCCTGGAAAATGCCAGGGCAGTATAACTACCCCACAAGTGACCCCATTTTGGAAAGAAGACACCCCAAGGTATTCCGTGAGGGGCATGGCGAGTTCCTAGAATTTTTTATTTTTTGTCACAAGTTAGTGGAAAATGATGATTTTTTTTTTTTTTTTTTTTTCATACAAAGTCTCATATTCCACTAACTTGTGACAAAAAATAAAAACTTCCATGAACTCACTATGCCCATCAGCGAATACCTTGGGGTCTATTCTTTCCAAAATGGGGTCACTTGTGGGGTAGGTATAATGCCCTGGTATTTTAGGGGCCCAAATGTGTGGTAAGGAGTTTGAAATCAAATTCTGTAAAAAATGACGAGTGAAATCCGAAAGGTGCTCTTTGGAATATGGGCCCCTTTGCCCACCTAGGCTGCAAAAAAGTGTCACACATCTGGTATCTCCGTACTCAGGAGAAGGTGGGGAATGTGTTTTGGGGTGTCATTTTACATATACCCATGCTGGGTGAGATAAATATCTTGGTCAAATGCCAACTTTGTATAAAAAAAATGGGAAAAGTTGTCTTTTGCCAAGATATTTCTCTCACCCAGCATGGGTATATGTAAAAAGACACCCCAAAACACATTCCCCAACTTCTCCTGAGTACGGAGATACCACATGTGTGGCACTTTTTTGCAGCCTAGGTGGGCAAAGGGGCCCATATTCCAAAGAGCACCTTTTGGATTTCACTGGTCATTTACCTACTTACCACACATTAGGGCCCCTGGAAAATGCCAGGGCAGTATAACTACCCCACAAGTGACCCCATTTTGGAAAGAAGACACCCCAAGGTATTCCGTGAGGGGCATGGCGAGTTCCTAGAATTTTTTATTTTTTGTCACAAGTTAGTGGAAAATTATGATTTTTTTTATATATTTTTTTTTTTCATACAAAGTCTCATATTCCACTAACTTGTGACAAAAAATAAAAACTTCCATGAACTCACTATGCCCATCAGCGAATACCTTGGGGTCTCTTCTTTCCAAAATGGGGTCACTTGTGGGGTAGTTATACTGCCCTGGCATTCTAGGGGCCCAAATGTGTGGTAAGGAGTTTGAAATCAAATTCTGTAAAAAATGACGAGTGAAATCCGAAAGGTGCTCTTTGGAATATGGGCCCCTTTGCCCACCTAGGCTGCAAAAAAGTGTCACACATCTGGTATCTCCGTATTCAGGAGAAGTTGGGGAATGTGTTTTGGGGTGTCTTTTTACATATACCCATGCTGGGTGAGAGAAATATCTTGGCAAAAGACAACTTTTCCCATTTTTTTATACAAAGTTGGCATTTGACCAAGATATTTATCTCACCCAGCATGGGTATATGTAAAATGACACCCCAAAACACATTCCCCAACTTCTACTGAATACGGAGATACCAGATGTGTGACACTTTTTTGCAGCCTGGGTGGGCAAAGGGGCCCACATTCCAAAGAGCACCTTTCGGATTTCACTGGTCAGTTTTTACAGAATTTGATTTCAAACTCCTTACCACACATTTGGGCCCCTAGAATGCCAGGGCAGTATAACTACCCCACAAGTGACCCCATTTTGGAAAGAAAAGACCCCAAGGTATTTCGTGATGGGCATAGTGAGTTCATGGAAGTTTTTATTTTTTGTCACAAGTTAGTGGAATATGAGACTTTGTAAGAAAAAAAAAAAAAAAAAATCATCATTTTCCGCTAACTTGTGACAAAAAATAAAAAGTTCTATGAACTCACTATGCCCATCAGCGAATACCTTAGGGTGTCTACTTTCCGAAATGGGGTCATTTGTGGGGTGTTTGTACTGTCTGGGCATTGTAGAACCTCAGGAAACATGACAGGTGCTCAGAAAGTCAGAGCTGCTTCAAAAAGCGGAAATTCACATTTTTGTACCATAGTTTGTAAACGCTATAACTTTTACCCAAACCATTTTTTTTTTACCCAAACATTTTTTTTTTATCAAAGACATGTAGAACAATAAATTTAGAGCAAAATTTATATATGGATGTCATTTTTTTTGCAAAATTTTACAACTGAAAGTGAAAAATGTCATTTTTTTGCAAAAAAAATCGTTAAATTTCGATTAATAACAAAAAAAGTAAAAATGTCAGCAGCAATGAAATACCACCAAATGAAAGCTCTATTAGTGAGAAGAAAAGGAGGTAAAATTCATTTGGGTGGTAAGTTGCATGACCGAGCAATAAATGGTGAAAGTAGTGTAGGTCAGAAGTGTAAAAAGTGGCCTGGTCTTTCAGGGTGTTTAAGCACTGGGGGCTGAGGTGGTTAAGGTCTATTGCATTGAATGCAAACTCAACATTTTCATATATTCATTTGTTCATTTATAATTGATTTACCAGAATGGTAATTGTGCTGGTTCATTTATCAGGTCCATCAGAAAGGTTCAAGTGTTCAACCCATCAAAAAATAGAAAGTCCTAGCATGAGGCTGCACAGACCAAGCATACGACAGACTGCTGAACAATTATACTTCTGATGAATGAGAGCTAAATGTGATTATCAGGCTCCTAATTCATCGATCCAAGTGGATGCAATGTAAATGTGACTATTACATCCATAAATTAATTGTCATGCTTGGTAATATAATGGACATTTCAAGCCATCAACAGGCACTTTTTTCTGATGACCCTGCTGGAACACTGTACGTGATCACAGTTTATAGCAAACCTAATAATAAGAGATAAGTGAGATGCAGTTTTGTTGAATTTCCTTATACTGATATCCCACAGCTGAAGTAAAACGGACATACAGAACTGTGTCCTGCCACTGTTATGGGGGGCTTGGGGCTGACACCATCATGGTAGCTAGAGATAAGTGAAGTTTTTAATAATTAGATTTGTCTGCTTCGCTGAATTTTACAAAAAAATTTGCTTTGTGACCATTAATTACTTCGTAATGAAGCACATTTCTTTGTAAATAGCAAGTTCAATAACAGAGAGCGGCGATTGGGCTGCTCCCCATCATTGAACCCTCTCAGATGCCGCATTCATCGCTGATCGCGGCATCTGAGATGAATATTAAGTCCTTTCAGGGGTTGATCAACAAAAAAAAAAATGAAATCATCCATCCATGTAAGCGCAAAGAGGCCACCACGGCCATCTTGCTTGAAGATCCCGCGCGGATCTCATGCGGCGTGTGATGACATCATTATGTCGGCCAGAGTGGAGACGTCATACATCACCACACACGAGATTTCGCACTAGATCTTCACGCAAGATGGCCACTGAGGCCTCTTTGTGCTCAAATTGATTTTTTACCGCCATTTCAGGAAAATCGTTTTGCTACCATGAAGCACGCGGAAATTTATTTTTTCCTGAAATTCGGATCGAAGTCCAGTTTGTGAACTTCAATTCGCTGAACACTAATGGTAGCATTCTTCATGTTACTGTATGAAAGCACTTGCTGGCACTGTTATTGGGGATGGTTGCTAGAAAGGTTATGGTGCACAGTGACAAACAATCTTTAGGGGCTCTGTGACTGCATCGTCCACGTCATGCCCCCTTTTTATTTAGATGCAACAACATTTCAAAAGTCACAGAAAACTACCCCTATAATGTTTTAGAGGTCCTCAGTGTTCACATTCTGCTGTAACATCAATGGCTCTGTATGGTTCTGTTCATTGCTATGTTGTGTATTATGTAGGTGTTTTTGTTTGATCTCTGGCTACTGCCTTGTAGCAATCTGGTAGGCACTCTGACCTTTTGAGGTATGGGCTTACATGGTGTATATGCTTGGGTTCCCAGTTGGTTCTCCGCTGCATTTACAGCACAAACAAAGTTTAGAAATCTTACCCACGTGCTGCAGAGAAGTGTACATTTTCTGCTGTCGTTTTTTTCCCTGCAGATTTCACCCTTTGCAATGTCGTTGTGATTCCAGCAGCAACGCCCCAGCCAGGGGCGTTGTTAGGGTCTCAAAAGATCCGCGGCCCAAGCCCCAATGCATATGGCTCAATTCTCTAAGTTGACCCTCCACCCCGCACACTGCATTGTACTGTACTTGCTATATAGCAGCACATACCTGTCACATCCAGTGTCTTCCAGGTGACGTCTCCTGATGTAGATGTTCTTTCATCTTCTCCATTCGGTCTGGACAACTTCTCTCAGCCGCGCCTCGTCATTGCAGACTGTGACACACAGACATCTTAGCTTCCTCACATTTCTGTCATCATCTCCCTACCTTGAGTCCCCACAGTGTTATCCTGCTGCTCGCTGTGCCCCCCAATACCCCCAAATACTATCTTGAAGAAATATTACTGTCCCCCATAGTAGTAGTGCTCCTCAAAGCAGTGGTGTGCCTAGAGTGTTTGGCGCCCAGGGCAGGTCCTTTCTCTGGCACCCCCCCAATACTTTAAAAAAATGGTACCCCCCTCACAGTAGTATTCAGGCTCACAGAGGCTGTTAGAGGCAATTCAAGTTTGCATCACTTTATTTTAAACTATATATTCAGGTTTATGGGACGCTAAAATTGGAAGAAAAAAAAATCTTTATTCAAATCATTAATTCTAGGTTAGGAGGAGTTAGACACAACACACACAAAAAGGAAAAGATGAACCTTAAATCAGTGGTGATGGTGAAAACTGCAGGTAATAGGTAGCAGAACACCCACAGCAAACCATATATAGCACCTGCGTCCCTAATTTCAGGGCACGCAACTATCACCACCGATATTGGTTCTAGCTCACTGTAGGGTCTATCTTGTACCACTCAGCACTTAAAAAGTGCCTTTGATAACCCTGATTCTCTGACTGTATAACCCTCTTCTGGTAATGTGATCCTCAGCCAACAAACACTCCACTCTTGCTGTGTATTGTACCAGCTGGTGTGTGGCTGGAATCCATAGACATAATCAGTCAGGGGTTAACATAACACTCCCTGCCGCTAACTGCTGGTAGCATTAAGTGCTACACTAGGCTATTATTGTACTGGCTCTACGCGGTTCTCTGTAGCAATCATCAGGAGCCCTACATAGAAACATAGCGTTCTAAGATTGTAGTTCAAAGCAGCAACTTTGTGACAATTTAGGAGGCGAATTGGTGAACATCTGATGTCAGGAATGATGCCGATACGTCAGTTGCCAGACATTTGACCGAATGCCACAATGGTGACCCGCATGTCATCACGTTTCATGGTATTGAGGTCATTAAACCTTCCCCTAGAGGTGGCGATCTGGACCGAAATCTGCTGAAGAAGGAAGCACAATGGATCTTTAGGCTACAGACCCTACGTCCCAGTGGACTAATTGAACATATATCATTTACTTGTTTTCTGTAAAATGATTGATATAACAGTGTGTATTGGTAGAAGGACATGGGAGGTGCAGGCTGTATGGTTGTACTACGCTATGTGGGTGTCATTGAGCGTGTTTTTTAATCTTCAGGCTGCAATAGATGTCATCCTCTGTTTTACTTTGAACACCCTAATGCAGCCGGCATGGTTAACCCATGCTAGGTATATGTGGGTGCCGGAATAGGTGTCACTATACGCCCTCGCTACCTATACATGTTGCCCATTAAGGCTACTTTTCACACTCGCGTTTGGTGCGGATCTGTCATGGATCTGCACAGACGGATCCGTTCAGATAATACAACCGTCTGCATCCGTTCAGAACGGATCCGTTTGTATTATCTGTAACATAGCCAAGACGGATCCGTCATGAACACCATTAAAAGTCAAAGGAGGACGGATCCATTTTCTATTGTGCCAGATTGTGTCAGTGAAAATGGATCTATCCCCAATAACTTACATTGTGTGTCAGGACGGATACGTTTGGCTTTGTTTCGTCAGACGGACACCAAACCGCTGCAGGCAGCGTTTTGGTGTCCGCCTCCAAAGCGGAATGGAGACGGAACGGAGGCAAACTGATGCATTCTGAGCGGATCCCTTTTCCATTCAGAATGCATTAGGGCAAAACTGATCCGTTTTCGACCGCTTGTGAGAGCCCTGAACGGATCTCACAAACGGAAAGCCAAAATGTCAGTGTGAAAGTAGCCTAAGGCCTCATGCACACGACCGTATTTTGTTTCCGTGTCCGTTCCATTTTTTTTGTGGATAGGATGCGGACCCATTCATTTAAATGGGTCCGCAAAAAACGCGGACAGCACACAGTGTGCTGTCCGCATCAGTATGTCCGTTCCGTTGCTCCGCAAAAATAAATAGTGCATGTCCTATTTTTTTCTAGTTTGCGGACAAGGATAGGCATTATTACAATGGGTTTGCAAAAAAAATGGATCCGCAAAAAAAAACGGATGCCATACGGAACGTCATCCGTTTTTTTGGGCCGATCCGCAATTTGCGGACCGCAAAACACATACGGTCGTGTGCATGTAGCCTAACACTGTTGTTTTTAAAAACCTGCATTCTCTATGTCCTTCCTGTGTCAACAAATGATGCTGATTATTAAGATCTGCCTTTTGATCCCTATATACCTATGGGCCTTGGTCCCTGCTAGGCGCCCCACTTACTGTGCCTGCACCCGTGGATTATTGTATCGCTTCGGAGATCTTGTTTGCTCCGATCACGTGATGTAGGGTGGGTGTGACCTGATTACTGATGGGAGGAATTTAGGATTTAAATGCACGGATCTCACAAACGGAAAGCCAAAACGGAGTGTTGCCTCCAAGTGTATGGGGGGGGGGGGGGTTTTGGGGTAGGCGTTGGGGTTGTGGTAAGAGTTGTGCGCTGCTGCTCTGAACTACAATTTTAGAACGCTATGTTTCTATGTAGGGCTCCTGATGATGCTACCAGCAGTTAGCGGCAGGGAGTGTTATGTTAACCCCTGACTGATTATGTGTATGGATTCCAGCCACACACCAGCTGGTACAATACACAGCAAGAGTGGAGTGTTTGTTGGCTGAGGATCACATTACCAGAAGAGGGTTATACAGTCAGAGAATCAGGGTTATCAAAGGCACTTTTTAAACACTGAGGGGTACAAGATAGACCCTACAGTGAGCTAGAACCAATATCGGTGGTGATAGTTGCGTGCCCTGAAATTAGGGATGTAGGTGCTATATATGGTTTGGTGTGGGTGTTCTGAAACCTATTACCCGCAGTTTTCACCATCACCACTGATTTAAGGTTCATCTTTTCCCTTTTGTGTGTGTTGTGTCTAACTCCTCCTAACCTAGAATTAATGATTTGAATAAAGAATTTGTTTTCAATTTTAGCGTCCCATAAACCTGAATATATACTCACAGTAGTATTGCCCTCATTGTACAACCTTCACAGTAGTTTTGTACAGATGTGTGCCTCCTCACAGTAGTTATGCCTACATTGTGCCCTCTCACAGTAGTTATGCCCTCTCTGTGCCCCCTTCACTGTAATAATCCCCATTGTGTCCCCTTCATAGTAATAATCCCCATTGTGCCCCCTGTGTAGTAAGAATGCCCACTGTGCCCCCCAGGGGCAGACTGACAACTCATGGGGCCCCCGGGCGATAGGAGATTATGGGACCCCTGTGTCCCCACCCACCCTCAAGCCACACCCGCACACAGCCCCACCCACATATTGCGCCGCCCACATCACCTACACTTGGTACAAAATTTCTCTTCACTATGTTCAAAATAAAAGTTAATTATAGTTAATGGGGCCAGCGGGCATTCTGTCTGCATCTGGAACAGCCTGCTAGAATCACTAACGCATATGTGAAGGCAGCCTAATACAGCACCACATACCTCTTACATCCAGTGACGTCTCCTTTGATGTAGATGTTCTCTTTCTTAATCTTCTCCATTCAGACCAGACCGCCATGATGATTTTTTTCAGCCATCTCTCATCTCTGCAGAGTTTGTGTCACGAGGGTGTCAAGAGCCATCCTGAGAGACCTAGTATATAGGGCCCTCATTAGATGCCCCCATAGTGCTCCTTTCCCCCCCTTCTCCATAGTGCCCCCCATAATGTGCCAGTATATAGGGGCCCCCAATAGATCCCCATAGTGCTCCTTTCCCCCCTTCTCCATAGTGCCCCCATAATGTGCCACCTCCCTTCTTGCCATACTATACTAAAAATAATTAAAACAATAAACACTTATACTTACCTCACTCTCAGTGATGCGATGCTGGCCTCTTCCAGCCTGTGTCCCGCTCTGTACGGCTCAGGCAGAGCGATGACGTCAGTGCCTGTAGCCTATCAGAGGAACGGGCAAGGGAGACGCCTCTCCCCTGCCCCCCACTGTTCATCTGTATCGCCGTCTAGAGAACGGCGATACAGATGAATATAGACATGAGCGCTTCCACAACGGAAGCGCTCATCTCTCCTTGCCGCTGCCACCGCCGCCGGGCCCCCTAGTGGCCGCAGGCCCTTGGTCAATGACCGAGTGCCCGAATGGTCAGTCCGCCTCTGGTGCCCCTTCATAGTAATATTGCCCATTTTACCCCCATCAAAGTAATAATGCCCATTGTGCCCCCTTAATAGTAGTAATGCCCACTGTGCTAGTAATGACCTCTGTGCCCCCTCCATAGTAGAAATCCCCATCGTGCCTCTTCACAGTAATAATGCCCACTGTGCCCCCTTCACAGTAATAATGCCCACTGTGCCCCCTCCATAGTAGTAATGCCCTCTGTGCCCTCAGCTGTTTGAAAAGAGGGCAGCACTCATATGAGAGCTGCTTTCTCTGTTCTGTTCACCTGCTCGCCGTAGCATTTGCAGTGATGAGCAGGTAAACAGAGCAGAGAAGGCGGTGCTCATGCAAAAAAAAAAGCGGACAACCCCTTTAAAGACATACTTGGAAAACATTACATACAGCGCTACAGAACATACAGGGTCATACAGCGCCACATACCTCTTACATCCAGTGACTTCTCTTCTCTGATGTAGATATTCTCTTTCCTCTTCTTCTCCTGTTAGACCAGACCACCATGGTGACTTCTTTCAGCCGCGCCTTGTCTCTGCAGAGTTTAACAAACCGACATCGTATTTTCCTACTTTTCCATCATCCTCCCACATTCTCAACACCCCATCCTGCCACCCCCAATATTGTGTCCACTGTGCTCCCCTGCAGAAAAAGTCCCCCTAAAAATACTGGTACCACACAAATAGTGCGTCAGTACAAAAACACCCCTTAATATTGTGCGCTAGTACAAAAAAATCCCCCCTTCCTTTCAGATCAGACACCCATATAAAACCCTAAAGGAGATCCCCCCATCTCAGACCAAACCCCCTTTAGACCTCTATGTCAGACCCTATATAAGACCCCAGTTTTAAACCTTAAATCAGATCCCGATTATACCTCCATGTAAGACCCCGACCCAATATCAGACCTCAGTTAAGACCCCCATATAAGACCCCATTAGACCTCCAGACCCCATATCAGACCTCCAGACCCACATATCAGACCTCAGACCAGACCCCATATCAGATCTCCAGACTCCCACTATACCTCCAGACCCCCATATCTGACCCCCATTATACCTCCAGACCCCCCAGTCGGACCTCGAGACTCCCCATTAGACTACTTCAGACCCCCAGTTAGACCTCAAGACCCCCCAGTCAGACTTCCATACCCGCTCAGTCAGACCTCCAGACCCTCCCAGTCAGACCTCCAGACCCCCCCAGTCAGACCTGCAGACCCCCCCAGTCAGACTGCATCTTATAAAGGGAAAAGCAATGAGCGCTTCCATCTGTATTGATGAAAGCACTCATTGCTCCTGTTCTGGCACCCCCCTGAGAGCCAGCACTCGGGGAGGTACGCCCTCCGCCCCCCCCCCCCCCCCCCCCCCGGCACACCACTGCCTCAAAGTCCTACCAATAGTAATTCCCTTCTAGAGTGCCCTCATTAGTAATACTGCCCCCTACAGTGCCCCCCAACAGTGATAATGTGATAATGCTCCCCAAGAATGCCCTCATTATTAGAAGAGCCGTCCAGTATTAATAATGCCCTCACAGAGCCTCCAGTACAAATAAGGCCCCCGCTATTGTTCCCCCAGTGGTAATAAAGCTCTCTACAGACCAATCAGTAGTAATAGGGACCCCGCCCCATAGTAGACATATAAGGTAGATCTATAAGTCCCTCCAAAAAAAATAAAAACTGTAGTAATAAGAACACCTATGTCACATGGATTAAAAATGCCCAAACAGTGCCCCCAGTATTTATACTGACCCCTACTGTTATAATGATTTCCCTGAAGTGCCCCCAGTATTTATTTTGCCCCCTACAGTTATAATGCTCGCCCTGAAGTGCCCCCAGTATTTATAATGCCTGCTGCAGTGCCCCCTGTAGTTATATTCCACCCTCCACCATACAGTCCCATGTAAAAAACATTACACCATCTCTCTTGCCCCTTCCAAAATACAGTCCCATGTATATAGCATTACTCACCTCCCTTCAGCCCCTCCAATATACAGTCCCATGTAAATAAAACTATTTCTCCCTGCCGCAGAGTCCCATGTAAATAACATAACACCATCTCTCTAGCCCCCTCCAATATACAGCCCCATGTAAATAACATTCCTCTCTATCTACAGCCCCCTCCTAAAGTCCCATGTAAATAAAATTACTTCCCTCCCTTGAGCCCCTCCAATATCCAGTCCCATGTAAATTACATCACTCCTTCCCACAGCCGCCATCAACATACAGTCCTATGTAAATAACATCACCCCGCCCCAGCCACCTCCAACATACAGTCCCATGTAAATAACATCACCCCCTCAACATGCAGCCTCATGTGAATAACATCCCTCCCTTCAGCCCTAACATACAGTCACAGTTAAATAATCACAACTCCCAACATTCCTCTGCTTCTCCCTTCACTTACCCAGTGGCGGATTACAATAGGGGTGTTTGGGTCGGCAGCCACGGGCCCAACACCGACCCTAGCGCATAGTTCCCTGCCCCGCCGACGATCACCGCCATAGGCTTCAGGCCTAGTTAGCCTGAGGCCTATGTCATAGTGAGATCCCGGCACAGGCAGGCGTGATGACGTCATTGCGCGCCTGTGACGTGTGCGCGCTTACCTCAACCCGCCTTCCTCTGCGGGCAAGCACCTGCCCTGGACATAGGCAAGTATTTAGCTTTTAATTTTTTTAATTTTAATTTTTTTAAATTTCATATGCCTACTTTGGGGGAAACGTGGGGTGCGGACACACAGGAGGACATATTAGTAAAGAGACATGGAGTACATTGGGGGGAAATTACTATATTGGGGCTTTTGCATGGGGCAAATTACTATGTGGGGAAAATTATTATGGAAGGATTACTATGTGGGGGCTGTGTGAGGCCAAATTATTATGGGAGGGACTACTATGTGGGGGGCAAATTAATATGTTTGGGCAAATTACTATGTGGGGCAGTGTGGGGGAAATTACTATGTGGGGGGAAATTACTATATGGGGCAGTGTCGGGCAAATTACTATGTGGGGGCAGTGTCGGGGCAAATTACTATGTGGGGGCAGTGTCGGGGCAAATTACTGTGTGGGGGCAAATTACTATGCAGTGTGGGGGCAAGTTACTATGTGACTGCAGTGTGGGGGAAATTACTGTGTGGGGGAAATTACTGTGTGGGGTCAGTGTGGTGAAAATTACTATGTGGAGTCAGTGTGGGGGAAATTACTATGTGGGAGCAAATTACTATGTGGAGGCAGTGTAGGGGAAATTACTATGTGGGGCAGTGTGGGGGAAACTACTGTGTGGGGGATATTGCTATGTGGGGCAAATTACTATATGGGGCAGTGTGGGAGAAATTACTATGTGGGAGCAGTGTAGGGAAATTACTACGTGGGGGCAAATTACTATATGCGGCAGTGTGGGGGAAATGACTATGTGGGGGCTGTGTGGGGGAAATTACTGTGTTGGGGCAGTGTGGGGCAAATTACTGTGTGGGAGCAAACTGCTATATGGGGCAGTTTGGGGGAAATTACTGTGTGGGGGCAATGTGGGGGAAATTACTATATGAAACGTTGCTATTGGGAAGGAACTGTAGGGGCAATTCTGTGGTGCACAGTATTTGGGAATGGCAGCAGGATGACACTGTGGGGACACCAGGATGGGGAGGTTGATGGAAAAATTTTGAAATCTAACGTGTCCGTGTTACAAACTCTGTAGAGACGAGATGTGGCTGAAAGAATTTGCCATGGCGGTCTGGGTCAAATGGAGAAGAGAGAAGACACTGACATTTTTGTGGGGGTATACCCACCACTTTTGTTGGCTTTTGTTTCAATAAATTGTTTGAGATGAGGAAATCACCATTGCATTCTTCTACATAAATGCCCTATTTTCATGATATAATATGACTGTAGTGTGAACTTTTTATGTTTTCCATAAATTTCACCCGATAGCCAAATATCTCTAACTTTTTTAGTAGTGTATATAGTGTATATATGTGCTTACACACATAATTTTTTGGTGGAGTTTTTCGGCATTTTTATTGGTGTTTTTTTTGCTGCAGTTTTTGGCTAAAAGTCTGTGGGAAATATAAATTACAGGACACCGTCCTTTTCATTTTTTTGCTTCTGCTGTGTTTTTTTTAGAGGGTGTTTTTGTCTTTCTTGTAGAACTCCCTTTCTATAGGGGAAAAACGCCATGAAGAAAACACTAGTGGTAAGAGAGGAGCGTTGATAAATGAAATATGTAATCTGATTGGTTGCTACTGTAGCAACAGTTTTGATAAATCTCCCCTACAATGTGCAAAAAATGCCAGAAAAACATCACAAAAACGCAGGTGGCAAAAAAAAAAAAAAAAAAAAAACAACCCGAAACAAAACTGCTACAAAAAAACAAAAATGTCAGCAGTTATTTTAGTGTTTTTACAGGTAAAAAAAATATATTCAAGACACAAGTTCATATGTGACCCTTAAAGAATATTCCCATAATCACAAGCATGGGTAACATGAATGTGATGAACACTGACTTCAAAGTAAAGTGTTCTGAATCCATTTAGCTATTATTATAAGTCAAGATTAGTATTGTGGAATTGAGTTTAAATAATGGTTTATCATAAAAGCTTTCATAAGATGAGATACTATTCTGGCTATACTCTTATGAAATGAAATAATTCTGATATGTTTAATGTACAATTCCCAGGATTTCCATTATACGGTCTTCATCCCCTTTGTGGCAACACATATGGTCCTGGGAGAATGGCTGTATTCCACTCCTAATGGATCATGCATTAGCTAATCTAGTAATTCAATTAGCCCTGAAAACACTGTGATGGTTGGAGCTGACCTCCTTCCCCTATTTACCTGGCTCTCTGACATCATGGAGACATTCATTATAGAGCTCCGGACAGTGCACAGACACCAGGACTTTTTTCTATAGTCCATAATGGTGTTTCTGCGGATGTTGGTGAATTATCTATGCTGATATCATGCAGCTGAAATCGGCAGTAGACAAAAAAGTTTGCAACTCTAAAGTTTGTGATTAACAGGGAATTTTATTCTATACAACAATGCAAAGCCCAACTGTATATTTCCTATCCTGTGCTAAAACGAACGTGTCCCTGTACAGTCATACTTTCTATCTATGACATGTATCTGAGGATCTGCTTCATCACAATAACAGATTGCCTTTGATGGTCACAGCTTGAAGCATTACAAAAGGGGTACATACCATTAAAAAACTAAAATAATATTTTAATATTTTTAGCAAATGTTCAAAAACATGTGGTGCTTTTGCTCGATAAAAATGATGCATTTGGAATCTGAGAAAATCCTGTTCATTTGCACATATTAGCATAGCTGATTGCCACAAGTTATTTTTGCGATAAAGGAATGTATAATCTTTCTAATAATTGTGGCTACTAAAATGTATGCAAGTTGGAAGCTAAAACGTTGTATGTAGCAGACCCTAGGCAACTTAGGAATAAGGTTCCTAAACAGGGTCATGGCAGGACAGTGAGTTCCCGAGACTCCCTAATGGAAGCCTGCAGGTACAGAGGATTTGGCAACTCCATGCATTGCTAGATATGTGTATAATGCTATAATCATAAAACAATAAACATCTCTGTATTGCTTTGGGTGAGGCTCCTAATGGATTGCCTAAGGCCGATTGACTTCAAAACCACTAGCTCAGCAATTTAGCCTCTCTAACACAGTTAGTGAAGGGACATATGGTCAATTAAGACAATCCATCCCACAGTGGTATATGAGAACAATACATTTCTCATGAGAGTGCATGGGCTAGCTACTTCATTCTGCTTTTTGAAGGCATTTTGTTACTATTCAGTGTGGTGTAATGCTAGGAACTTGTTCATAGTTCAGGAAACCATATAAGACAGGAAAGAATTCATGACCAATTTATTAAAGGGGTTGCCCAGGATTTTAAGAAATTTCACTAAGAGTTGCTAATAGTAAAAGCTCAAGATGAACGAAGTTTAGATTTTTGCAAAATTTGATTCGGCAATTTCACTGACGTTCGCCAAGAAATTTGATTCTTTATGAATTAATTTGTCACACATTGCTATAAATCAGATATACCCAGGCCACTCTGCCTTAGGGTATGGCCACATGGCCACAGGCGGGTTGTGGCCATGCTGCGGTGAAGAACCATGTGGCCAATTAGCAGCTGCCTTTCATTTAATAATGAAGACCACACTGTATAGTTCTTCTTCATTGTTAATGGCCGTCCGGCACCTTCAATGCGCCCATAAACAGGGTCCATTGCTAGTATGGGTTTTGGCTGGTTAGGTGGGGGCACAATATACATATTATTGCTGTCCTGGCCTGCAATCTCCTGCAGGTTATTTGACTGTAAACAGAGAATATTAATCAGCTCTGGCATACCCACTTCTCCAACCCCAGCGCTCTCCAGCCCTACAGGTGGGAGCCCGTCTTCTGCCATGTGTTTTCCTCCTTTTCCACATCATCTAATATTGAAGAGAATATGTCATCAGGAACATCCAGCTCCTCCTCTCTCTGCATCTTGCTGGCTTCTCTAGGGCATGAAGATTTTGAAGGATGATTTGGAAGAATTAAAGCCAGCTAATGATGAGGATGGTCGTCATTAAGATCTGGCCCCCCTAAGGGGTGAAGACTGGATGGTATAGGATGGCATGCTAGCAGCGGAATAATAGACCACGTGGGATGAGGGTTTTATAGGGATGTGACATCACAGGGGATTGCTATCTGCAGATTGGCTAACTGCACATGTCACGGACGTTCCCACGACAGGTGGCAGGAGATCGAGGACACTGGCAACGCATGGTTTGATCTGACATGTTTTCAGTTTGGATCAAATGACGTATGTGTTGTTTCTGGTGCTTGCCACACCATCTTTCCCCAGGTGTGGCTATTATGGTCATTTAGCCTTCTCTATTTATTGTTGTTTCTTCCACTATGCTATGCGGTTTATAGCTTCTATTGGAGTTGTGGATAGCTGGTGTGTGGATCTTGGCTGAGTTTCTGGTGCTGCCATAGCCACTTGAAGTTAAGTGTTTTCTTTCCCTTTTGTATTTTGTTTGGGTTATTTTGTGTGTTGCATTTCCCTGTCATTTGTATTAAGGCCTGAGGGAGACTCCTGTTCGTCCTTCATTTTGGAGGAACAGGTTGTCTCAGTCCTGACATTATGGTGTATTAACTCACCTACATCAGGGGTCTGTTCATACTGGTAGTGTCACGGCCTTTGGTTTGCGCTGTGACACTGTTGCCACACTTGCTGTTGCCTGCGGCAACGTGTTGCTGTGAGAGCATGCGGTGGCAGTGTCTTGGCCTTCTGGGTGATTGCCGTGACATGGTTGCCACGCATGCTGTTGCCGGTGGTAACATGTGGTTTAGTATGCTTGTGTGTGCACTTCCCCTTTAAGTTGTAGCCTTCCCTTGTCTGGTGTTGGAAGGGTTAACTCCCTTCCTAGTGTCTTGTGAATACTGGGTTTTTGTGTGTATGGGTGTGGCTGCTTGGGCTATTTAGTCTCTGCTGGATGCTTATAGCCCAGTGTTCCTCCAGCCTTGGTGTATGCTGGTGGTTCTCTGTTCCATCTGTCCAGTGAGGGCCAACCCTTGTGGTGCTGTGTCCTTTGATGTTGGTGTGTACACTAGCACTTGTGCACGGGTTCCAGTCAGTGTGTCTGGTTTCACTTACCTGCCATCTCCATATGCTGTATGTGTTCCCCTCTGCTTGCAGCCTGGCCTTAGTTATAGACTCCTGTTCCTCCATTGTTGAGGATGAACAGGTAGTCTCTCCCCTGCTCCTATGTGAGGAATTTCCAGGGCGACTCAGGATATTAGGTATCCTGTGTATGAGCCGTCCTACCATCGGGGTCCGCTCATACGGTGAGGAGTCAGGGAGAGGATTAGGGATGCGGTAGGAGGTGACCTGCTCCCTTATCACTCCTTTTGGCCAGGCTGATCCCCTTTACCCTCTGTCACTGCATGGTGGGGGCTTTCCCCCACTCCCCGCCGTGACAGGTAGATAGTCAGTACTTTGATTAGGGTTTTACTAGGAGGTGTCCATCTCCTTTCCCTAGTTTCCAGGCCTTATTCCCTCACCCCTTTCCCTCCTATGTTCAGTGTGGTGTTTCCCTCCCATACCTGAACGTGACAGCATGGCATTATGGGTGATCTTGCGTTCCCGGGCTTGTCTCTTCTATACTTAGTTTTGCTTTGTAACACATGCAGCTGCCATTTTAGGAAAACCTGATTGGTTACCACGAAGCGCGAGGAAATTTGGATCGTTGTGAATCTAAATTTACCTAATCTTCGGACCGAATTCTGCTTCAAATGCTTCGCTTCGCTCAACACTAGTAGAAATTAACCATTAATCACCGGTTCATCTGTTTTTGTTCAAATATTAAGTTTTTTTTGCTGTTTTTGCAATGTTTAGGAATGCAAATGAGAAAAATGGAACAAAATACTCACATGTGAACTCTGGAATGTGTTTTTAACTTTGACTTCTGTAGACTGATAATATTACCCATACAGGGTCATTGGAACATTCTATATTTATAAAACAAAATGCCATTAATAGAATTCATACACAATTAATATGGATAAATAATAGGAAAGTGTGAATGAGCTCTAACTCTGGACAAATATACAAATGTAATGTAGATAGAACATTAGGATAGAATACAATTAAATACTATTGTAGAAGCAATGAGGCCATTTCTTATGCAATCAAAAATAATACATAAAGTAACATCTATATCTTTAAACCCTGAGGGTAAATCCAACATGTTTCACAATATACTATTGCATGTCTCAGATCTTCTCCCCTAAGTTTTTTTCTTCTCATTCTTTGTACCTGTCACGCTTCGGTGTGGGAGGGAAACCCACACCAAACGTAGGAGGGAAATGGGTGAGGGGAAAAGGCCTGGTAACTGGGGAAAGGAGCAGGTCATCTCCTAGAGAAACCCTAATCAAAGTCCTGACTGACTGCAAGTATGAACTGAACCCAGAGCTAGGTGAGTTCATACACAGAAACCTAAAGTCCTAACTCACCCTGTAGGACCCTGGTACTAATGTCAGTACAAGAGACAACCTGTTCCTCCAAACGGTAAGACGAACAGGAGTCTCCCTCAGGCCTAAACACAAATGGCAGGGAAAAGAACAACACAAGAAAAGCCCAACAATAAACAGGGGAAGGAGACACTTAACTTCAAATGGCTATGGAAGCACAGGAACTCCGCTGAGATCCAAACACCAGCACTCCAAAACAAGACTGAAGCTATAAACCACACAGCATGGTGGGAGAAGCCACAATAAATAGGGAAGGTTAGATGACCACATAAGCAACACCTGAGGCAAGGGGTGTGGCCATTACCAGACACAACACAGACACGAATTGATCCACAAGGAACCTGTCGGATCAAACCACGTGTTGCCAGTCTCACTGATCTCCTGGCACCTGTCCCGGGAACGTCCATGACAGTATCCCTTGGACCATAAAGTCTAAAATGACTTGGTCTGAAAAGACTCATACAATTAAAGAGTTTGATTGTTCTCAGATGTTTCTTTGTCCAGTATATTTTCAGGTGTCATAATCACTGTATTCTGACGAGAAGTCTTACGGAATGGAATACATGGGGTAATTTGCCTCTATTAGGATACAGAGACACAAACATCTCACGAATACTCACAAGAGTCTGATTAGGATAATTTCTAATCAAGAACTTTGTGTACGTCATTACATGAAAACAGACATGGCATGTTTACTGTGTCAGTATCAAGAAACATTGTGTTAGTTGTCAGGAAGAGTGGAAATGCAGTAAGTAGAGATAAAACGTAGAGTTAATGTCATTTGGTTTGTGAATGAGCCTTTATTCTTCATTGGAATAAAGACAGTAATGAATACACAAATTACTTTACACAAATGATGCCTCCTCACTTAGTTTTTGTAACCCATTTTCTGCCTTTTTAAATGTATTTTCAGGGACATAGAAACATATAGAAACATAGAATGTATCGGCAGATAAGAACCATTTGGCCCATCTAGTCTGCCCAATATATCTGAATCCTATGAATAGTCCCTGGCCCTATCTTATATGAAGGATAGCCTTATGCCTATCCCATGCATGCTTAAACTCCTTCACTGTATTTGCAGCTACCACTTCTGCAGGAAGGCTATTCCATGCATCCACTACTCTCTCAGTAAAGTAATACTTCCTTATATTACTTTTAAACCTTTGCCCCTCTAATTTAAAACTGTGTCCTCTTGTGGTAGTTTTTCTTCTTTTAAATATGCTCTCCTCCTTTACCGAGTTGATTCCCTTTATGTATTTAAAAGTTTCTATCATATCCCCTCTGTCTCTTCTTTCTTCCAAGCTATACATATTAAGGTCCTTTAACCTTTCCTGGTAAGTTTTATCCTGCAATCCATGTACTAGTTTAGTAGCTCTTCTCTGAACTCTCTCTAGAGTATCTATATCCTTCTAGAGATATGGCCTCCAGTACTGCGCACAATACTCCAAGTGAGGTCTCACCAGTGTTCTGTACAGCGGCATAAGCACTTCACTCTTTCTACTGCTTATACCTCTCCCTATACATCCAAGCATTCTGCTGGCATTTCGTGCTGCTCTATTACATTGTCTTCCCACCTTTAAGTCTTCTGAAATAATTACTCCTAAATCCCTTTCCTCAGATACTGAGGTCAGGACTGTGTCAAATATTCTATATTCTGCCCTTGGGGTTTTACGCCCCAGGTGCATTATCTTGCACTTATCCACATTAAATTTCAGTTGCCAGAGTTCTGACCATTCTTCTAGTTTTCCTAAATCCTTTTCCATTTGGCGTTTCCCTCCAGGAACATCAACCCTGTTACATATCTTTGTGTCATCAGCAAAAAGACAAGCCTTACCAGCGAGGCCTTTTGCAATATCACTTATGAAGATATTAAACAAAATTGGTCCCAGTACAGATCCCTGTGGAACCCCACTGGTAACATGACCTTGTTTTGAATGTTCTCCATTGACTACAACCCTCTGTTGTCTGTCACTCAACCACTGCCTAATCCACTCAACAATATGGGAGTCCATGCTCAATGACTGCAGTTTATTGATAAGTCTTCTATGTGGGACAGTGTCAAAAGCCTTACTAAAATCTAGATATGCGATGTCTACTGCACCTCCACCGTCTATTATTTTAGTCACCCAGTCAAAAAAATCTATAAGATTTGTTTGACATGATCTCCCTGAAGTAAACCCATGTTGTTTTTCATCTTGCAATCCATGGGATTTTAGATGTTCCACAATCCTATCCGATAATAGGGTTTCCATTAATTTGCCTACTATTGATGTCAGACTCACTGGTCTATAGTTGCTCGATTCCTCCCTACTACCTTTCTTGTGAATGGGCACGACATTTGCCAATTTCCAATCTTCCGGGACGACTCCTGTTACTAATGATTGGTTAAATAAATCTGTTAACGGTTTTGCCAGCTCACCACTAAGCTCTTTTAATAATTTTGGGTGTATCTCATCAGGCCCCTGTGACTTATTTGTCTACACTTTAGACAGCAAACTTAGAACATCTTCCTCTGTAAAGACACATGCATCAAACGATTTATTAGTCATCCTTTCTAGTAGAGGTCCTTCTCCTTCTTTTTCTTTTGTAAAAACTGAACAGAAGTATTCATTAAGGCAGTCGGCTAGCCCTTTACTCTCTTCTACATACCTTCCGTCTTTTGTTTTTAATTTAGTTATTCCTTGTTTTAATTTCCTTTTTTCATTTATATATCTGAAGAATGTCTTATGCCCTTTTTTCATAGACTGAGCTAGTTTTTCTTCTGCCTGCGCTTTAGAAGTTCTTATAACTTGCTTGGCCTCTTTCTGCCTAATCTTGTAGATTTCCTTATCTTCATTGCTCTGGGGTTTTTTATAATTACAAAATGCTAGCTTTTTATTTTTAATGATTTGGGCCACTTCTGCTGAGTACCACAGTGGTCTCTTTTTTTGCTTTTACTGCCAAGTCTAATGCAATTTTCTGTTGCCTTCAATAATGCACCTTTTAAGTAGTCCCATTTCTCCTGGACTCCATGTAATCCGTTCCAGTCTGATAAGGACTCATTTATGACTAATTTCATTTTTGAAAAGTCTGTTTTTCTAAAATCTAAAACTTTTGTTTTTGTGTGGTGGGACTCTTTCACAGTTCTTATATTAAACCACACTGACTGGTGATCACTAGATCCCAAGGTTTCGCCTATAATGACATCATATACCGAATCCCCATTTGTGAATACTAAATCCAAAATGGCCTCCCTCCGGGTTGGCTCCTCAACCACTTGTTGTAGAGATAACCCCAGTAGGGAATTTAGAATATCTGTACTCCTGGTAGAACTTGCTATTTTGGTTTTCCAGTTCTCCCATAATGATAACTTCTCCTTTCATTGTCATTTTAGCTATTTCTTCAACTAGTAGATCATCTAGTTCTTCAACTTGACCAGGTGGTCTATATATCACACCTACACGAGTTACTGCCTGATTAGCAAACTGCAACGTAACCCAAACTGACTCTATGTTGGCCTCACCAACTTGTATTAGGTTAGATTTAATGCTATCTTTCACATACAGGGCCACTCCTCCTCCTTTCTTGCCTTCTCTGTCTCTTCTGTATAAAGAGTACCCTGGTATGGTTATGTCCCAGTCATTTCTTTCATTAAACCATGTCTCTGTAACAGCCACTAAATCTACATTCTCAGATGCCATTATTGACCCAAGTTCATAGATTTTTTTACCTAAACTGCGAGCATTTGTAGACAGGACTCTGAGCTTATCATTTCTTAACCTCTGTGCTTCTGACCTGTTCTGGCATTGTTTCGGGGGGCAATTGGACTCTTTTATTTTCACTCTTTTGCCCCCCCTTCCTAGTTTAAATACTCTTTTGCAAATTCTTGGAGTTGTTCACTAAGTACATTTGTTCCTTTGAGAGAAAGATGCAAACCATCTTTTTTGTACAGTTCCTTTCTATTCCAAGTAGAGCTATCATGAGAAACAAAGCCAAATCCTTGCTCTTGACACCATTTACCAAGCCATATGTTGAACTCCTTTATGCGCCTCTGCCTATCATTCTGAACATTATGCACAGGCAGAACTTCAGAAAATGATATGGTGGATGCAAAATCCTGTACGTCATTACCAAGTGTGATAAAAGATTTTTTCACCTCTGACACTTCATTGCAAGCCAGGTCATTTGTCCCTAGATGGACAAGAACATCCACGTCCCTTTCCTGCTTTGCTTGCTTAACAATATTAATAATACGTCTTCTATCTCTTCTAGCAGTAGCCCCAGGGAGACATCTCACAAAACCATTTTCTTTAAGCTCCACACTTCTTATGATTGAATCACCCAGCAACAGCTGCATCCTTTGAGACTTCACTTTATCTTTTTTGTCCTTGGCTGCAGTCTTGCATACATTAGACATAGGAGTCGATGGTTTCTAACCCTCTGTGCTTGAGTCCATATCCATGTTGTCCTTACATTCTGAGAGTGCTGCAAATGAATTATGGAGAACCACCGACTGTGGGACATGTCTTCTATCCACCACTCTAAGTCTTCCAGAACCTACAGTAACCCATCTGCCATTTTTGGGGGTCCTCTGTGGCAGTGGCATTGCAGCAGTCCTAGCTGGAGTTTGTTTAACAGATAATTTAAATATCTCAGATTTCAAAAATGCAATTTCCTGCTGCAGTAAGGAGAACTATCTACAGATCTGACAGCATCCGAATCTCCAAAGAGTGGAACATGAAATAAATGCACAACAATTCCTGCACTGAACCAAGTCTGCCATTTTAAAGAGGAGAAAAAAAAAAATTGTAAATTTAAATCAAACAAATCTTACCTTTTTTTGTATTGTTTCCACCTTCCAGCCTACCTCCTGACTATCTCCTGCAATATCTCTTCAGTGTACTTAATGTAGTTGAAGGTAGTACTTGCAGCTAATGAATTAGGCCAGCTAATGAGTCTGTCCCTATATATACACACACTCCTTCACAAGCTCCTCCCCCAGCAACAAATGTAACATCTTAGTGAGCTAGGCTCATTAGCAAACGCACAATAGCAAACCAATATGTTGTAGGCTTGCTCAAAAACTAGATACTTGCCAAGATTTGGACTTCAACTGGTCTGATATTGTTGGCCTAACCTGAGGATAGCCCACTAATATTCCAAACATCTGGAAAACCCTTTATATTATGCTATTATATTTTGCATTGAATGGAGGGGGAATCACACAAACTTCTTGTGGGGATTGTACAGCAAATAGCCTTTGTGTGTCGTTTGTGCATGTGTGGTGTGGCTCATGTTCCCTGCCTGTATCCTATGTGTGATTAGATGTGTGTGTACAGTGTATGTATATATATATATATATATATATATATATATATATATATAGAACAAAGAAGTAGGACTGCACCCCAAGATAGTGATAAAATCAGCAAGTGGTTTATTCACCCATAATATGGCAAGTCTTGCGACGTTTCGGCTCACAAACGTGAGGAAGGCTCTTGTGAGCCGAAACGTCGCAAGACTTGCCATATTATGGGTGAATAAACCACTTGCTGATTTTATCACTATCTTGGAGTGCAGTCCTACTTCTTTGTTCTCTATACCATTGGGGATTGCCGTTACCCTACGTTGGACCTTGCACCCACATGCTGGCTGGTGCTCCCACTGGACTTTTTCTTCTCTATATATATATATATATATATACACACACACACACATACACAATGTATATACAGTACAGACCAAAAGTTTGGACACACCTTCTCATTCAAAGAGTTTTCTTTATTTTCATGACTATGAAAATTGTAGATTCACACTGAAGGCATCAAAACTATGAATTAACACATGTGGAATTATATACATAACAAACAAGTGTGAAACAACAGAAAATATGTCATATTCTAGGTTCTTCAAAGTAGCCACCTTTTGCTTTGATTACTGCTTTGCACACTCTTGGCATTCTCTTGATGAGCTTCAAGAGGTAGTCCCCTGAAATGGTTTTCACTTCACAGGTGTGCCCTGTCAGGTTTAATAAGTGGGATTTCTTGCCTTATAAATGGGGTTGGGACCATCAGTGGCGTTGAGGAAAAGTCAGGTGGATACACAGCTGATAGTCCTACTAAATAGACTGTTAGAATTTGTATTATGGCAAGAAAAAAGCAGCTAAGTAAAGAAAAACGAGTGGCCATCATTACTTTAAGAAACAAAGGTCAGTCAGTAAGCCGAAAAATAGGGAAAACTTAGAAAGTAAGGGCTATTTGACCATGAAGGAGAGTGATGGGGTGCTGCGCCAGATGACCTGGCCTTCACAGTCACCGGACCTGAACCCAATCGAGATTGTTTGGGGTGAGCTAGACCGCAGAGTGAAGGCAAAAGGGCCAACAAGTGCTAAGCATCTCTGGGAACTCCTTCAAGACTGTTGGAAGACCATTTCAGGGGACTACCTCTTGAAGCTCATCAAGAGAATGCCATGAGTGTGCAAAGCAGTAATCAAAGCAAAAGGTGGCTACTTTGAAGAACCTAGAATATGACATATTTTCAGTTTTTTCACACTTGTTTGTTTTGTATATAATTCCACATGTGTTAATTCATAGTTTTGATGCCTTCATAGTCATGAAAATAAAGAATACTCTTTGAATGAGAAGGTGTGTCCAAACTTTTGGTCTGTACTGTATATATATATATATATATACATATATATATATACACACTAGACATTAAGCACGTTATAATAACGGGCGCTTAACGGGCGCTAGAACAGTTGTGTATAAACATTAGTACAAACAGTCTATATTAAATAGTAAGATAATTTAACCACATTGTATTTCTTGTTTTATTTTCTTTTGTCAAAAATATTTTGGAAAGAAGTCAAAAGTAAATTAATAATAAAAATAAAATGGAAACTTATATATCACGATACAGTAAGTATAGTTTGTAACAATCTGCAATATACAATACCTGAATCAGATATTCACGAAAAAGGTATTTTTTAACCTCTTGAAATTTTTCTATAAAATTTCTTTATACACAACATTTCTTGTAAATATTCTATCTGAATTTGGCAACAGTTTGCCTTGTTCAGGACCATCTACAACCTTTGCAACCACATCTGAAAAAGTTCTAACTCTAGATAATGCAACATATAACTGACGGTGGCAGAATACTAGTGATGAGCGGCAGGGGTCATATTCGAATTCGCAATATTTCGTGAATATTTTGTAGAATATTAGTCGAAAATTTGCAAATGCGAAAATTCTCGATTTTTTTTTACTCAAAAAATTGGAAAGGTAATAATTGTGTAATATGCGAATTTTCGGAATTAGAATTTTCGGATTCGAATTTTTTATTGCGAATTTTTCAACTTACAACTATTAGACAAAGAAGATTATATCACTATATTAGCTAAATTGCTCTATTCGATTTTTTTGAATATTCTCTATATTGCTATAACTTAATTTTTTCGAATATTCGTAATATTCTAAAACAAGAATATATAGCAATATAGCGAATATTCAAAAAAAAAAAACGAATATAGAGCAAAATTCGCAAACACTACTACTCCTAAAGTCAAGTATATTGCAGCCTTCTTATTGGCCCACAAGCTAGAAGCAGTGAGGGATCATGTGTACTGATAAAAAAAAAAAAAAAAAATCTGAAAAAATTCGAATATTCGAAATTTCGAATATATATAACTATATTCGAAATTTTCGCGAATTTTCGAAGTCCCTATATTCGCGATTGAAAAATCTAAATTCGAATATTCGTGATCAACACTACAGAATACTGGTTCTGGCAAGTAAATGCCAACTTTTTCTAAGGTTTGCTCCTGAGCTTTATTAATTGTCATGGCAAAGGCTAATGCAACTGGAAAATTGTCGTCTTCTTAAGATAAATGGCAAATTAGTAGAGGATGGAGCTAAATCAATACGTGGAATAAAGACCATGTCCCCTTCCGCTGAACCTGTTATTACTTGAGCAATAATGAGGTTTCTTTTCAAGTCTTTAATAAAGAGGTGGGTTGTTGACAATATTTCCTGTACATAAAATTTTTGAAGGGATTTCAATTATGTCTTCAGGCAAACCGTCAATGTGTGGTGTATCGCCATTGCCAACTTGGATCAACCAATTGCTGAATTCAGTATCAACTGAACGGATATTGTTTGTAAGGTTAAGTATTTGGAAGTTTTGCCACAGTTTATTATACTTTATACATGCTTCAACAATTTTTGTCCGGTCACCATGAGGAACCACTGGAAGTGTTTGCCGAAAATCTCCACCAAGTAATAAAACTTTTCCTCCAAAGGGTTTCTGGTTATCCATTATTTATTTTAGCAGTTTGTCAACCACTGTAAGAGCAATAGACGGGGCCATTGTACACTCATCCCAAATGAGCACTGTAGATGATCTCAAATTTTCAGCATCAGCAGAATTGAGACGCATATTTGATATTGAGTTCTCAACTATCGGAACAGGTAATTTGAACTGAGAGTGGTATGTTCTTCCACCCTCAAGAAGATTGGCTGCTATACCTGTTGAGGCTACAGGGAGTGCAATGTTACCTTCTCCACGAACTGTGCTGAGAAGGGTTTTGTAAAGATACGTTTTACCACTACCTCCTGGACCATCCAAGAAAAAACAACGGTTGCAAAGGTTGTCATTTTTGCTTGCAGACAATATTTTTTCTGAAGCTCTTTTTTGTTCTCTGTTTAATGTTTTCTCCATATCTTCAGCTCTGTATTTTTGTAATTCCTTATCATACATATTCCAAAGTTGATCAGTATTTGGCATTGTGGAAAGCAAATCAAAATCTTCACAGTTTTTGCCATGTAGTACCAGAATGTTGGCTATTTCTTTAAGTGCGATCTTACAACATCATTGTGTTGTTTATGTTTGTGAACTAAATCTTCAATGAGATATTGCTCATATTTTAGAAAAAGTGCATTCATACTTTGTAATGATGCAAAAACGCAGACATATGCAAATAATTCCCTAAGTTGTTTAGGCATTGTAAAGTGGACAGCATCTTCCAGAGTGTTCTTCCACACATCGTCATCATTAATAAGTTCTTTTGGTTTTGCAGCCTCTTGGAAAGTGGGATAGACATTACCATGTACTGTCCTCAGATCTTCAAAGGATACTGCACCAGCCACATGCAGCATTAGTAGACGCAGACAGTAACACTCTGCATCTGATATTAAGTTGACAGAATACATTCGTCCAATAATTTTTTCTGCACCACGTTGACGCAATTTCCAACAACAATTTTGAGAGTCAAACACATAATGCAAAGGAATGTCCGAATATTCTTTGCTTCCTCTTTTTGTTGATTCAATTTGAACCAAGCTGTCAATTGAGTATCACGGTTTAAAGCTCTCTGTACCGCTGTGGTAATGTCATTTGGGTTGAAAAAAACTGATTGTTCTTCAGGCAGATGCACTTCTAATCTATGGATGGTATGGGATTGATAATGCATTTCAAACCCATGCAAACACCATGCTGCTTCTGGAGCACTGACATACCTAGAATTAATAAAGGTGTTTATTTCATCATGATTCAAAGTACCTTGTTCTTGAATGACAACATTTGCACAATCATGACCTTTGTACACATATTTAAAAAGGTATTTGACACTTTTCACTGATGCACAAACTTCCACATTAATGTGGCAATTATACTTCAACGCTAAGTAAGGATTATATGGTACAACCCAAGAATTATCAATATTCTTTCCGTTAAGAATTATAGTTTGGCCTGTATTTCTTCTCTTGTACTTTGGATAGCCATTGCTATTAGCAATAGTTTTTTGTTGGAATTCCTTCGGAAAATCCTTACAGCATTTGTCATTTGTCATACATGGAGAATTAGGATTGAGTGCTCCGCATGGTCCATGAATCATATGCTTTGTTACAATTGCATGTAAGCGAGGAGTGATTTCTATGTTAGGGATTTCAGCAGAGACAATTTTATCTATCAGTTCTTCATTTTTTGGTTAACAGCTTTCTTTCAGAATGAGAAGGATATGAGCATGTGGTAAACCTCTCTTTTGAAATTCTATCATGTAGACCATTGCTTTTGGGACTCCAAAAATATGTTTTTTACTGATGTCATCAATTAAAGCTTTGAGTTTTAGGTGAAATACTCTTGCAACTAAATGTGGCTGTCCATCAACAGTTTGTCCATGTTGTAGGTTATGTACAATCTCTTCCCATTTGGGATTGCATGTCGTAATAAAAAGATCTGGTTTTCCATATTTTCTGACAATTGCCATAGCATCTTGATAATTTTGTTGCATGTTTCTGGCGCTCCCTGCAAGTGAAGAAGGCAAAATATACATTTTTCCAGGACTCAGGCCTGCTTCATTGGCTTCATTAAACAAATGATCCATTAATCCAGAGTATTTTTCAACACGCAATTTAGGCTGATTTTGACGTATATAATTGAGTCTGTTGGCTTCTGTTTTTACATATGCATCAACTATATATTGCTGTGTAAGGCGGCCTGCATTTAAAAAGGGATTAAAATCCTCTCTAATGGAAAGACTGTAACCGTAGTATTGCATTTGAGTGACTTTAACTCTAGGATTGTGTGACTGGTTTGGTAAATTTAATAAAGCGTGTGGTCTGTTTTGCAATGGAATGTCAATTCCCCAGCTTTGATCCCCATAGGGGAATAACAATGGATAAACCATGGGTTCCAAATTAGGATCAAGGACACTAATTCTTAGTGTTTTTTTTTTATTTGTATAACCTTCACTTGGTTTGCAGTGTATAAGAAGATCTCTTTCAAGTGGTGGTTCTCCATCATCATTTTGAAAAATAAAAGCAACCTCATTATATTTTGGTGCGTTATAGCGCCTTTGGTCATTTTTGAGATCTTGTACTATTGTCATGGACACTTCCTTAATAACATTGTCATTTTTGGCGGCATTCTCTTCATATTCTTTTCCAACTTGGTACAAGATTTTGCAGGTCTCCGCAAAAGGATTGAATTGTGCCATAAATGTACTTAATGTTTGCATAAGCTCTGTATTTATTCCTGAGTTGGCAGAAATTTGCATTCTTTGTTCTGCAGCTTCAGAGGGATCTAAAATGTATAATTGTGCAAACTGTCTGTTTTCACCCTGTTGAGGATGCAGTGTTCCTGCTCTGTGACAAATCGAACCATGGATTCGAAAACAGTATGGCCCATAGCCAGAAGGCGGACTAATGTTAGCTCCCATAGATGCAAATGCTAGAGCACTATTTATTGACCTTATATTTTGCATGAAATTTTTGCTGTAATGATGCTGACCCATCATGAGCTGCTGTATAAACGGATTTGTTTGAATTGGTTGAAGATTTACTTTTCCTTTTTAGCAACACTGTGTAAATTTCTGATCAGATGGTCTTTCTCCTTCAAAATGTTTTGCTTGACAAAAATTGCACATCTGATTTAAATCTCCACATGTGTGGGGTATAATGTTACCCTCATTAATATTAACTATATCATTTACCATTGCCATTCTTTCTATTGTTGCCCGGGATTCGTTATTTTCCACTCGTTTACTTCAGGCCAGTCTCTGTAATGGTGCTTGCCGCAAACATTGTAATTGTCGTTCTTCTGATGTAAAACTTGCTCTCCTAGCTTTTTCTCTTTCAGCATGTCTCTTACGTTTTTGTCTTTCTCTTATATCATTTATCCTCTCCTGTGTGGCTGTTGATAAATGTGTTGTGTCTGTTTGTAGATCTGTTATCCTGCCTCTTTTTATTGCTTGTTGCTGACGTAGTGTTGCTCTCCTAGCTCTGTGTGCTTTCACATTTTTCTGACGCTCATTTTCCTTTTCTTCAATAGATCTATTTGCTCGTCTTTGTCTTTCTCTTAGAGATTGTTTTTTACGCTGATTTTCCTGTTCTTCTATAGATATATTTGCTCTTCTGAATCTTTCTCTTTTAGCGTTTTTGTGACACTCATTTTTCTTTTTCTTGAATTTATCTATTTGCTCGTTTTTTTCTTTGTTTTTCAGCCTTTCATTTTTTAATTTTTACTTGCTGACTTGACTGTTTCTCCAGGAGAATTTGATTATGTAGGGCTTCACTGTCTGTGTCTTTTGTCCTACTTGATGTGTCCTTTTTTTTGGGTGGCATGTTGTTAGTAAAAAGTCCAAGTAATATAGGCTTGTACTTTTATAATTTTATAATATTTTCTCTTACTGTAATACTGACTTATATGTAGCTGTAATATGCGTCACTGGCACTGACTTTTGGCTGAGACTGCAGGCACTGTGACTGGTGGCTGATATGACTGCCACTGACTGGTAGTGCTGAGACCACTTGCACTGTGACTGGTGACTGATACAGCTGTCACTGACTGGTGGTGCTGAGACCACTGGCACTGTGACTGGTGGCTGATACGGCTGGCACTGACTGGTGGTGCTGTGAGCACTGGCACTGTGACTGGTGGCTGATACTGCTGGCACTGATTGCTGGCACTGACTGCTGGCACTGACTGGTGGTGCTGAGACTGTGGGCACTGTGACTGGTGCCTGAGATGGCTGGCATGGACTGGTGGTGCTGAGACTGCAGCTGATGGCTGAAACAGCTGGCACTTACTGGTGGCTGAGACGACTGGCAGTGCCACGTGGTGCTGAGACTGCTGTCACTGTGACTGGTGGCTGATACGGCTGGCACTGACTGGTGGTGCTGAGACCACTGGCACTGTTACTGGTGGCTGATAGAGCTGGCACTAACTGGTGGTGCTGAAACCACTGTTACTGTGACTGGTGGCTAATACGCTTGGCACTAAGTGGTGGTGCTGAGACTGCTGTCACTGTGACTGGTGGCTAATACGGCTGGCACTGACTGGTGGTGCTGAGACCACTGGCCCTGTGACTGGTGGCTGATACAGCTGGCACTGACTGCTAGGACTGACTGGTGGTGCTGAGACTGTGGGCACTGTGACTGGTGCCTGAGATGGCTGGCATGGACTGGTCGTGCTGAGACTGCAGCTGATGGCTGAAACAGCTGGCACTTACTGGTGGCTGAGACGACTGGCAGTGCCACGTGGTGCTGAGACTGCTGTCACTGTGACTGGTGGCTGATACGGCTGGCACTGACTGGTGGTGCTGAGACCACTGGCACTGTTGCTGGTGGCTGATAGAGCTGGCACTAACTGGTGGTGCTGAAACCACTGTCACTGTGACTGGTGGCTAATACGCTTGGCACTAAGTGGTGGTGCTGAGACTGCTGTCACTGTGACTGGTGGCTGATACGGCTGGCACTGACTGGTGGTGCTGAGACCACTGGCACTGTTACTGGTGGCTGATACAGCTGGCACTGACTGCTAGGACTGACTGGTGGTGCTGAGACTGTGGGCACTGTGACTGGTGCCTGAGATGGCTGGCACGAACTGCTGGCACTGACTGGTGGTGCTGAGACTGCAGCTAATGGCTGAAACAGCTGGCGCTGACTAGTGGGTGAGACGACTGGCAGTGCCATGTGGTGCTGAGACTGCTGGCACTGTGACTGGTGGCTGATACGGCTGGCACTGACTGGTGGTGCTGGGACCACTGGCACTGTGACTGGTGGCTGATACAGCTGGCACTGATTGGTGGTGCTAATATGGCGGGCACTGTGACTGGTGGCTGATAGAGCTGGCACTCACTGTGACTGGTGGCTAATACGCTTGGCACTGACTGTTGATGCTGAGACTGCTGTCACTGTGACTGGTGGGTGATATGGCTGGCACTGACTGCTGGCACTGACTGGTGGTGCTGAGACCACTGGCACTGTGACTGGTGGCTGATACAGCTCGCACTGATTGCTGGCACTGTGACTGGTGGCTGATAGGGCTGGCACTGACTGCTGTTACTGTGACTGGTGGCAATGATTGATGGCTGGCAATTATTGCTGGCACTGATTGGTGGTGCTGGCTAATACTGCTGGCAGCAGCTGCAGTGTGTATCTGAGAGCAATTTCTGTCACTGTGCATGTATTAGCGGCACTTCTTATGCACTCTGCTCCAACTGACACCACACACCATAAGAGGCGGTTATTGGCCAGCGGCGCAGTTGTGGGGATGGTGTGATTGGGCGGCTCCATGCTGTGGGCGGTCCGTACAGTGCGTGGTGCGCCGTGTGTTTATTGGCTGGCGCAATTGTGGGCGGTCCGGGCAGCGATTTTGATTGGACGGCCGCGCTGCTGTGGGCTGTTCGGGCTGCATGTGATCCGCCGTGTTTTTATTGGACGGCGGCGCGGTGCTTTGGGCAGTCCCTGCTGTGTGTGTGTGGTTTGTGCGCCGTGCATACACACTTCACTAAGGCTACTTTCACACTGGCGTTTCAGGGTCCGCCTGTGAGATCCGTTTCAAGGCTCTCACAAACGGCCCCAAACGGATCAGTTTAGCCCCAATGCATTCTGAATGGATGCGGATCCATTCAGAATGCATCAGTTTGGCTCCGTTCCACCTCCATTCCGCTCTGGAGGTGGACACCAAAACGCTGCTTGCAGCGGATCCGTTTACATTGACACAATATTGGTGCAATTGTAAACGGATCCGTCCCCCATTGACTTTCAATGTAAAGTCAAGAGTCCCTATTAATATACCATCGGATCTGAGTTTTCTCCATTCCGATGGTATATTTTAACTTGAAGCGTTCCCATCACCATGGGAACGCCTCTATGTTAGAATATACCATCGGATTTGAGTTAGATCATGAAAATTCAGATCCGACAGTATATTCTAACACAGAGGCATTCCCATAGTGATAGGGACGCTTCAAGTTAGAATATTCTAAGAACTGTGTACATAACTGCCCCCTGCTGCCTGGCAGCACCCGATCTCTTACAGGGGGCTGTGATCTGCACAATTAACCCCTCAGGTGAAGCATGGCACAGACCTGTCACTTACCAGTAGGAGGAGCGCCGGCCGGCCACAGACAGCGCATGTAAGTATCAGCTAAGTAACCATAGAAACATAGAATGTGTCGGCAGATAAGAACCATTTGGCCCATCTAGTCTGCCCAATATACAGAGTACTATGGATTGCCCCTGGCCCTATCTTATATGAAGGATAGCCTTATGCCTATCCCATGCATGCTTAAACTCCTTCACTGTATTTACAGCTACCACTTCTGCAGGAAGGCTATTCCATGCATCCACTACTCTTTCAGTAAAGTAATACTTCCTGATATTACTTTTAAACCTTTGCCCCTCTAATTTAAATCTATGTCCTCTTGTAGCAGTTTTTCTTTTTTTAAATATTCTCTCCTCTTTTACCTTGTAAACTGCAGTAGCGTCCTGGCTGCCATGGTAACCGATCGGAGCCCCAGCGATTAAAATGGGACTCCGATCGGAAATGCCGCTCCGCTGCCACCAATGATGGGGGGGAGGGGGTTTGTTAGCCTGTGGCCACTGCCACCAATGCTTTTAATATTGGGGAGGGAGGGAGGGAGCCACACTGGCAACCAATGCTTTTAATACTGGGGAGGGAGGGAGGGGGGGCCGCACTGGCCACCAATGCTTTTAATACTGGGGAGGGAGGGAGGGGGGGTGCCGCACTGGCAACCAATGCTTTTAATACTGGGGAGGGAGGGAGGGGGGGCCGCACTGGCCACCACTGCTTTTAATACTGGGGAAGGAGGGGGGGTCTGGCCCCTGCTGCCTGGCAGCACCCGATCAGCGGCACCTGAGGGGTTAATTGTGCGGATCACAGCCCCCTGTAAGAGATCGGGTGCTGCCAGGCAGCAGGGGGCAGTTATGTACACAGTTCTTAGTATATTTTAACTTGAAGCGTCCCCATCACCATGGTAACGCCTCTGTGTTAGAATATACTGTCGGATCTGAGTTTTCATGATCTAACTCAAATCCTATAGTATATTCTAACATAGAAGCGTTCCCATGGTGATGGGGACGCTTCAAGTTAAAATATACCATTGGATTGGAGAAAACTCAGATCCGATGGAGTGTGTGCTGATTGTTTTGTGCGCCGCGCATGCGCACTTCACTAATCGGCACACACGCACGGACAACAGCCTTGAGCACGTACACAGGGCTTTTATTAGCATAGATATATATACACAGATGCAGCAGAGCTAAACTTAATGGTTAACGCCTTAGATAAACAATGGCAATAAAATGTTTCATCATCATGAGTCAATTTTAGCTTGGCTACATCTGTATAAATATATACAAGTGCATCTCAATAAATTAGAATCATCAAAAAGTTTATTTATTTCAGTAATTCAATTCTAAAAGTGAAACTCATATAGATTCATTATACACAGAGTGATCTATTTCAAACATTTATTTCTTTTAGTGTTGATGATTATGGCTTACAGATTAGTAAATTAGTATCTCAAAACATTAGTCAGCTAATCAACACAATTAGATATCAAAAAATTAAATTCACAGCTTCGACAAAGTTTGCCAAGAAATTTGATTTGTTATCAATTAATTTGTCACTAATCGCTATAAATCAGGTATACCCAGGCCACTCCTCCTTAGGGTACGGCCATGGGGCGGCCATGCTGCGGTAAATAAACGCTCGGCCAATTAGCCCGCAGATGCCTTTTATTTAATAATGAAGACCGCACTGTATAGTCAGTCTTCACTGTTAATGGCTGCACGGCACTTTTAAACAGGGGCTGTTGCTGGTATGGGGTTTGGCTGGTTAAGTGGGGGCACAATATGATGGCATACCCACTTCTCCAACCCCAGCGCTCTCCTGCCCTACAGGTGGGAGCCCTTCTGCTTTTCCTCCTTTTCCACATCATCTAATATCGGTGAGAATATCTCATCAGGAACATTCAGCTACTCTTCTCTCTGTATCTTGCTGACTTTTCTAGCAAGTAAACCCAGCAAAAGATGAGGATGGTCCTTAGAGATGACCGAATTCCACAAAAATTTGATTCGGTCGGTTTGCCGAATTTTCCAAAAAGATTTGATTTGATACGAATTTATTTGCGGCAAATCACGTTAAACAGCTATTTCATGGCTGCAGAGAGACTGTATAGTGGTGTAGAACACTATGCATTGCAGTAACATGCATAGGGAGTTTGCTGTGGTAGTGAAACAATACTGTGAGTCAGTATGACACACACATGACAGGCGTCACTCTTAGAATCACTGCACACTTCATTTATTTGGGCAGTTATGGTGCCAAAACTGACTAAATAACTCGTGTGAACTCAGCCTTACAGGTCGATGTTAGCATCAAGAAGAAGCCCACTCCTTTTACACAGCTGATTGCACATAGATGTCTACAGAACCTGTTCTATTAAACACTTATACAAGTAGAGCCCCCCAACAGAGTGGAGAGGGTGTCAGCAGTAAGTTTGTGTTGATGTCACTGATAATTTTGCCCATCCTCTGATCCGTCAGAACAATGACCCCCATAAAACGGATCCCGTCTGTGGAGCATCCACCTTCACTCGGTCAGCACTTTGTCAGTAATCCATCAGTATTGCTAAAGCCCAAAAAACAGGAGTGGATCCAAAACAGAGATGACACGTGAATAGAATATTTTCATGTCTTCTGTGTTTTGTACCCACTCTTGCTTTTGGCTACCAAATCATATGCCAATTCTGATGGGACCATACAGACCATACAGGCCTGCTACATAGAAAGGATCCATTGTGCATCTCATTTTTCCTTCCTTCTGACAGATCATAAGAAGGGTCGCAACCAGGCCAAAAAGGCAAAATAGTGGCCCAGTCAAGTGGGGAGGGTGGGAACAGCATGAGAAATCCACAGAGAGGCCCAATGACATAGTGTTGAGGTGGCAGCAGCATGAGGAGACCACAGAGTGGCCGAGAGACATAGTGATGATGTGGCAGAAGCATGAGAAAAACCACAGAGTGGCCCAGTGACATAGGGGTGATGTGGCAGCAGCATGAGTAGACCATAAAGTGGTGATGTGGCAGCAGCATGAGGAGACCACAGAGTGGCCCAGAGACATAGTGTTGAGGTGGCAGCAGCATGAGGAGTACACAAAGTGGCTCAAAGACATAGTGTTGAGGTGGCAACAGCATGAGGAGACCACAGAGTAGTGATGTGGCAGCAGCATGAGGAGACCACAGAGTGGTGAGGTGGCAGCAGCATGAGGAGACCACAGAGTGGCCCAGTGACAGAGTGGGTAGGTGAGGGGCAAAACCAGTACCAGCTGAAGATGGTGGCTGACAGTAGGAGCACCTGGCAGCAGGTGTGGCATCAGGTGGATGGCAGCATCAGCATAGTAGCTGAAGCAGGTAGCCAGAAGAGATAGGTCCCTTTTTCAAAGTGTTGGTGTGGTACCATGGATGATCTAGTCTGATGCATCGGGCATTGGTGTTTGAAAATCCTGGCTGATCCACTCCTGATTCATTTCACAAAGGTCAGTTTCTCTACATTTTGGGTGGACAGGCGAGTGTCACGATCAGTGTGGGGGGGGGGGGGACTCCACACTGAACACAGGAGGGAAGGGGAACAGTAACTGGGCCTGGAAACTAGGGAAGAAACAGGTCACCTCCTAGACAACCCTAATCCAGGCCCTGACTATCTATCAATATGAATAGACCTTGAAGGTAGGAATATTCATAAGCAGGATACCTAGGCCCTGATTTCCCTATAAGACCCTGGAATAAGTATAGGACCATAGACAACCCATTCCTCCCCAGATGGACAAATGGAAGTCTCTGTCGCAGGCCCAGATATAACAACAGGGAATATAACATATACAAACAAACGCGACACTTAACTTCTGTAGAGATGGAAGAACAGGAACACCAGAGAGGATCTCACACCAGCTCAGCCAAACCCAAATAAAGCTATCAACCGCATAGTCAGAAGGGTGGGGTGAGACTATAAAGGGTAGAAGTGATGACCACTGAGCAACAGCTGAGAAAAGGGAAGTGGTCATTAACCCTATCAACACTGAATCAAGAGAAATCAAGGAGGCTGTTAGATTCCTCCACGCTCAGCCAATCTCCTTGATTTCCTGACATCAGTCACCTGAGGGACCGTGACAGTACCCTCCTTCTATGGGTGACCTCCGGGCACCCAGGACCGACCTTATCAGGATGGGCTCTGTGAAAGGCCTTCACCAGATGATTCACATTAACATCGGCCGCTGGAACCCACATCTTCTCCTCTGGTCCATAACCCTTCCGGTGGACGAGATACTGGAGGGATCCACGGAAAAATCGGGAGTCCACAATCCTGCTGATTTGAAATTCTAAATTACTGTCCACCATCACAGGAGTGGGAGGCAAGGAGGACGGCTCAACAGGTTCGACACATTTCTTCAACAACGACTTATGAAATACATTATGAGGAAGTTCAAGACAGAAGGCTGCAGAGTTAACAATGGCAGTGATTTTATATGGACCAATAAATCTTGGGCCCAACTTCCAATAAGGTACCTTAAGCTTAATATTTCTTGTATACAGCCACACAGAATCACCCACTCTCAGGTCCGGACATTTCATACATCTCCTGTCAGCCACACGCTTATACCTGTTGCCCATCTTTTTCAGGTTATTTAGAATTTTCCGCCATATCGAAGAAAAAGAAGAGGAAAATCGTTCCTCCTCAGGAATCCCGGAAGTTTGAGAACCAGAAAATGTGCCAAACTGTGGATGGAATCCATATGCCCCAAAAAATGTTGACTTATCAGTGGACTCCTGTCTACGGTTATTAATGGCAAACTCAGCTAACGACAAGAATGAAGACAACTCCTCCTGGTTCTTCGAAACAAAACATCTCAAGTAAGTCTCAAGATTTTAATTGGTGCGCTCCGTCTGTCCGTTCGACTGAGGAAAGCCGAAGAAAAGGACAATTGTACCCCCAGTGGAGTGCAGAACGCCTTCCAGAATCTGGAAACAAACGGAGTCCCCCGATCAGACACCACATCAGAGGGAATGCCATGTAGTTTCACAATGTTATCGACAAATACCTATGCAAGAGTCTTGGCATTAGGTAGAGCAGGCAATGCTATAAAATGCACCATTTTGCTAAACCGATTAACTACCACCAGGGTGACGTGTTTTCCCGAGGAATTCGGTAAATCCATGATAAAGTCTATGGACAAATGAGTCCGGAGCATCCTCTTGGGCCTTCAACACATTAGCCTCAAGATCAGGATATAGGGAAGATATGACTACCCCTTCAGACAAAATAGGACTAGGATCTTTAGAATCCCCCCCCCCCAGGAAAGCTGCGCGACAAAGCATCCACCTTGATGTTCTTAACCATAGGTGACAATGAAGTTAAATCTGGAGAAAAACAGCGACCATCTGGCCTGCCTTGGATTCAGTCATTTAGCAGACTCAAGGTAAGCCAGATTTTTGTGATCAGTAATTACCATAATAGGATGAATTGCTCCTTTCAACCAATGGTGCCATTCTTCAAAAGCCAACTTAATTGCCAGCAATTCCCTATTACCAACATCATAATTTATTTCGGCAGTCCAAAGTATTTTAGAGAAAAAAGCACATGGGCGCCATTTACTAGGTTAAGGACCTTGCGACAAAACTGCTCCCACCCCTACCTCGGATGCGTCAACCTCTACAATGAATGGCTGAGACAAGTCCGGTTGCACCGGAATAGAGGCTGAAGCAAAACATTCCTTCACAGCAGAAAAGGCTTGTAATGCCGCCTCAGACCAAACAGAGAAATCGACCCCCTTCCTAGTCATGTCTGTTAAAGGTTTAACCACAGTTGAATAGTTCAAGATAAATTTACAGTAGTAGTTGGTGAATCCCAAAAACCGCATAAGTGTTTTCAGATTTTCGGGTCGATCCCAGTCCAACACCGCACAGACTTTCTCAGGATCCATACGAAAACCTGAGGGTGAGAGCAGGTAACCCAGGAATTGCACTTCCTGAACAGTAAAAACACAATTTTCCATCATTACTAGGGATGAGCGAACCCGAACTGTATAGTTCGGGTTCGTACCGAATTTTGGGGTGTCCATGACACGGACCCGAACATTTTCGTAAAAGTCCGGGTTCGGGTTCGGTGTTCGGCGCTTTCTTGGCGCTTTTTGAAAGGCTGCAAAGCAGCCAATCAACAAGCGTCATACTACTTGGCCCAAGAGACCATCTATTATTAGCATGGCTGTGATTGGCCAGTGCACCATGTGACCCAGCCTCTATTTAAGCTGGAGTCACGTAGCGCCGCACGTCACTCTGCTATGATCAGTATAGGGAGAGGTTGCAGCTGCGACGTTAGGGCGAGATTAGGCAGATTAACTCCTCCAAAAGACTTCATTCTGTGATCGATCTGCAGCTGTGGATCATTGAAGTGCTATTATTGACTTGCTCACTTTTTTGAGGCTGCCCAGAGCGTTTTTAGATCACTTTTTTTCTGGGGTGATCGGCGGCCATTTTGTGACTTGTGGTGCGCCAGCACGAGCTATCAGCAAGTGTATTTAACCATCGATAGTGTGGTTATTTTGTGCTATATCCTACATCAGATGCAGGCTGAGCCTGTGTCACCCAAGTGCATTTAACCATCAACAGTCTGATTATTTTTTGGCCATATACTACATCAGCTGCAGGCTGAGCCTGTGTCACCCAAGTGCATTTAACCATCAACAGTGTGGTTATTTTTTGGCCATATATTACATCAGGGGCAAGTTGAGCCTGTCACCCAGCGCCTAAAAAATAGACCTGACATTTCTATTCAACCAAATCTGCACAGTTTTAGCTGGTCAAGTTATTTGTAGTGACCGTAAAAGCAGACTTTTTGTTCTGGGTTGAAAAAGCATTCCCAAATTTGCCATTCTGAAAATAACTAGTTTGTGGTATTTGAGGCCTACTTGAAATCTATCCCAAAAAGAAAATCTTACATTGAAGGTATTGATAGTGTCATTCAGAAAAACCTAAGACACACGCTAGCGTGCTGATAGAAGTGTCATTCTGTGATTAAACCTATAACTGTCACACAGCGCAAAAAAAAACAGGTCTCACATCTCTATTCAACCAAATCTGCACAGTTTTAGCTGGTCAAGTTATTTGTAGTGACCGTAAAAGCAGACTTTTTGTTCTGGGTTGAAAAAGCATTCCCAAATTTGCCATTCTCAAAATAACTAGTTTGTGGTATTTGAGGCCTACTTGAAATCTATCCCAAAAAGAAAATCTTACATTGAAGGTATTGATAGTGTCATTCAGAAAAACCTAAGACACACGCTAGCGTGCTGATAGAAGTGTCATTCTGTGATTAAACCTATAACTGTCACACAGCGCAAAAAAAAACAGGTCTCACATCTCTATTCAACCAAATCTGCACAGTTTTAGCTGGTCAAGTTATTTGTAGTGACCGTAAAAGCAGACTTTTTGTTCTGGGTTGAAAAAGCATTCCCAAATTTGCCATTCTCAAAATTGTGGTGAACGGGAACAATGAGGAAAACATCTAATAAGGGACGCGGACGTGGACATGGTCGTGGTGGTGTTAGTGGACCCTCTGGTGCTAGGAGAGGACGTGGCCGTTCTGCCACAGCCACACGTCCTAGTGAACCAACTACCTCAGGTCCCAGTAGCCAGCAGAATTTACAGCGATATTTGGTGGGGCCCAATGCCGTTCTAAGGATGGTAAGGCCTGAGCAGGTACAGGCATTAGTCAATTGGGTGGCCGACAGTGGATCCAGCACGTTCACATTATCTCCCACCCAGTCTTCTGCAGAAAGCGCACAGATGGCGCATGAAAACCAAGCCCATCGGTCTGTCACATCACCCCCATGCATATCAGGGAAACTGTCTGAGCCTCAAGTTATGCAGCAGTCTCTTATGCTGTTTGAAGACTCTGCTGCCAGGGTTTCCCAAGGGCATCCACCTAGCCCTTCCCCAGGGGTGGAAGAGATAGAATGTCTCTGATGATGACGAAACACAGGTGCCAACTGCTGCGTCTTTCTGCAGTGTGCAGACTGAACAGGAGGTCAGGGATCAAGACTGGGTGGAAGACGATGCAGGGGACGATGAGGTCCTAGACCCCACATGGAATGAAGGTCGTGCCACTGACTTTCACAGTTCGGAGGAAGAGGCAGTGGTGAGACCGAGCCAACAGCGTAGCAAAAGAGGGAGCAGTGGGCAAAATCAGAACACCCGCCGCCAAGAGACTCCGCCTGCTACTGACCGCCGCCATCTGGGACCGAGCACCTCAAAGGCAGCTTCAAGGAGTTCCCTGGCATGGCACTTTTTCAAACAATGTGCTGACAACAAGACCCGAGTGGTTTGCACACTGTGCCATCAGAGCCTGAAGCGAGGCATTAACGTTCTGAACCTTAGCACAACCTGCATGACCAGGCACCTGCATGCAAAGCATGAACTGCAGTGGAGTAAACACCTTAAAAACAAGGAAGTCACTCAGGCTCCCCCTGCTACCTCTTCTGCTGCTGCCGCCTCGGCCTCTTCTGCTGCTGCTGCCGCCGCCTCGGCCTCTTCCTCCGCCTCTGGAGGAACGTTGGCACCTGCCGCCCAGCAAACATGGGATGTACCACCAACACTACCACCTGCGTCACCAAGCATCTCAACCATGTCACACGGCAGCGTTCAGCTCTCCATCTCACAAACATTTGAAAGAAAGCGTAAATTCTCACCTAGCCACCCTCGATCCCTGGCCCTGAATGCCTAGAGGAAAAAAAGGAGACAATGCGGCAGCACTCTGCAAATCAGACAAAGTACAACAATGCTTACAAAAATTATGATGCTAATACTACGCTTAAAAAGCGAGATGCTTGGTCAATGCATTTTGTACAAAACCATCTAAGCCCGTATGCCAAACGTCAAGGCGATCTCTGTTACACGGGTCCTAACACTAAATACTACCTGTTATGCGCCATAATGACCGCCATAAAATTCAGGGAGTGTTGGACCCACATGCATGCTGGATCCACTCTGCCTTTTTCCGTTTTTTGTGCCAAAATGGCCTCCATTACAAGGGATGCAGGTACCAACATGCATGCTGAGCCCACTCTATACCCTTCCTGGTGCCAAACAGCTTCCAATGAATGTAGTGAGAGCAGGCCACAGCTTTATACTGAAAATAATTAAAATCAGCCTATGGGGCAGACAGGCTAATCAGGAGTGCACGACTCGCTGGAGTGCCACATCTCCAGCATTGTAAATCTGCAAAAAAAGAGGGTTAGTCAGCACCTCCCAGTGCGCAGGTGCACGCCGCCATGGCAAAGACCTAGAGGAAAAAAAGGAGACAATGCGGCAGCACTCTGCAAATCAGACAAAGTACAACAATGCTTACAAAAATTATGATGCTAATACTACGCTTAAAAAGCGAGATGCTTGGTCAATGCATTTTGTACAAAACCATCTAAGCCCGTATGCCAAACGTCAAGGCGATCTCTGTTACACGGGTCCTAACACTAAATACTACCTGTTATGCGCCATAATGACCGCCATAAAATTCAGGGAGTGTTGGACCCACATGCATGCTGGATCCACTCTGCCTTTTTCCGTTTTTTGTGCCAAAATGGACTCCATTACAAGGGATGCAGGTACCAACATGCATGCTGAGCCCACTCTATACCCTTCCTGGTGCCAAACAGCTTCCAATGAATGTAGTGAGAGCAGGCCACAGCTTTATACTGAAAATAATTAAAATCAGCCTATGGGGCAGACAGGCTAATCAGGAGTGCACGACTCGCTGGAGTGCCACATCTCCAGCATTGTAAATCTGCAAAAAAAGAGGGTTAGTCAGCACCTCCCAGTGCGCAGGTGCACGCCGCCATGGCAAAGACCTAGAGGAAAAAAGGAGACAATGCGGCTGCACTCTGCAAATCAGACAAAGTACAACAATGCTTACAAAAATTATGATGCTAATACTACGCTTAAAAAGCGAGATGCTTGGTCAATGCATTTTGTACAAAACCATCTAAGCCCGTATGCCAAACGTCAAGGCGATCTCTGTTACACGGGTCCTAACACTAAATACTACCTGTTATGCGCCATAATGACCGCCATAAAATTCAGGGAGTGTTGGACCCACATGCATGCTGGATCCACTCTGCCTTTTTCCGTTTTTTGTGCCAAAATGGCCTCCATTACAAGGGATGCAGGTACCAACATGCATGCTGAGCCCACTCTATACCCTTCCTGGTGCCAAACAGCTTCCAATGAATGTAGTGAGAGCAGGCCACAGCTTTATACTGAAAATAATTAAAATCAGCCTATGGGGCAGACAGGCTAATCAGGAGTGCACGACTCGCTGGAGTGCCACATCTCCAGCATTGTAAATCTGCAAAAAAAGAGGGTTAGTCAGCACCTCCCAGTGCGCAGGTGCACGCCGCCATGGCAAAGACCTAGAGGAAAAAAAGGAGACAATGCGGCAGCACTCTGCAAATCAGTACAAATTTGTACAAAATGCATTGACCAAGCATCTCGCTTTTTAAGCGTAGTATTAGCATCATAATTTTTGTAAGCATTGTTGTACTTTGTCTGAGTTGCAGAGTGCTGCCGCATTGTCTCCTTTTTTTCCTCTAGGTCTTTGCCATGGCGGCGTGCACCTGCGCACTGGGAGGTGCTGACTAACCCTCTTTTTTTGCAGATTTACAATGCTGGAGATGTGGCACTCCAGCGAGTCGTGCACTCCTGATTAGCCTGTCTGCCCCATAGGCTGATTTTAATTATTTTCAGTATAAAGCTGTGGCCTGCTCTCACTACATTCATTGGAAGCTGTTTGGCACCAGGAAGGGTATAGAGTGGGCTCAGCATGCATGTTGGTACCTGCATCCCTTGTAATGGAGGCCATTTTGGCACAAAAAACGGAAAAAGGCAGAGTGGATCCAGCATGCATGTGGGTCCAACACTCCCTGAATTTTATGGCGGTCATTATGGCGCATAACAGGTAGTATTTAGTGTTAGGACCCGTGTAACAGAGATCGCCTTGACGTTTGGCATACGGGCTTAGATGGTTTTGTACAAAATGCATTGACCAAGCATCTCGCTTTTTAAGCGTAGTATTAGCATCATAATTTTTGTAAGCATTGTTGTACTTTGTCTGATTTGCAGAGTGCTGCCGCATTGTCTCCTTTTTTTCCTCTAGGTCTTTGCCATGGCGGCGTGCACCTGCGCACTGGGAGGTGCTGACTAACCCTCTTTTTTTGCAGATTTACAATGCTGGAGATGTGGCACTCCAGCGAGTCGTGCACTCCTGATTAGCCTGTCTGCCCCATAGGCTGATTTTAATTATTTTCAGTATAAAGCTGTGGCCTGCTCTCACTACATTCATTGGAAGCTGTTTGGCACCAGGAAGGGTATAGAGTGGGCTCAGCATGCATGTTGGTACCTGCATCCCTTGTAATGGAGGCCATTTTGGCACAAAAAACGGAAAAAGGCAGAGTGGATCCAGCATGCATGTGGGTCCAACACTCCCTGAATTTTATGGCGGTCATTATGGCGCATAACAGGTAGTATTTAGTGTTAGGACCCGTGTAACAGAGATCGCCTTGACGTTTGGCATACGGGCTTAGATGGTTTTGTACAAAATGCATTGACCAAGCATCTCGCTTTTTAAGCGTAGTATTAGCATCATAATTTTTGTAAGCATTGTTGTACTTTGTCTGATTTGCAGAGTGCTGCCGCATTGTCTCCTTTTTTTCCTCTAGGTCTTTGCCATGGCGGCGTGCACCTGCGCACTGGGAGGTGCTGACTAACCCTCTTTTTTTGGCCCTGAATGCCAGCATTTCTAAACTACTGGCCTATGAAATGCTGTCATTTAGGCTGGTGGACACACACAGCTTCAAAAAGCTCATGTCACTTGCTGTCCCACAGTATGTTGTTCCCAGCCGCCACTACTTCTCCAAGAGAGCCGTGCCTTCCCTGCACAAACAAGTGTCCGATAAAATCAAGTGTGCACTGCGCAACGCCATCTGTGGCAAAGTCCACCTAACCACAGATACGTGGACCAGTAAGCACGGCCAGGGACGCTATATCTCCCTAACTGCACACTGGGTAAATGTAGTGGCGGCTGGGCCCCAGGCGGAGAGCTATTTGGCGCACGTCCTTCCGCCGCCAAGGATCGCAGGGCAACATTCTTTGCCTCCTGTCTCCTCCTCCTCCTACTCAGCTTCCTCCTCCTCTTCTTCCACCTGCTCATCCAGTCAGCCACACACCTTCACCACCAACTTCAGCACAGCACGGGGTAAACGTCAGCAGGCTATTCTGAAACTCATATGTTTGGGGGACAGGCCCCACACCGCACAGGAGTTGTGGCGGGGTATAGAACAACAGACCGACGAGTGGTTGCTGCCGGTGAGCCTCAAGCCCGGCCTGGTGGTGTGCGATAATGGGCGAAATCTCGTTGCAGCTCTGGGACTAGCCGGTTTGACGCACATCCCTTGCCTGGCGCATGTGCTGAATTTGGTGGTGCAGAAGTTCATTCGCAACTACCCCGACATGTCAGAGCTGCTGCATAAAGTGCGGGCCGTCTGTTCGCGCTTCCGGCGTTCACACCCTGCCGCTGCTCGCCTGTCTGCGCTACAGCGTAACTTCGGCCTTCCCGCTCACCGCCTCATATGCGACGTACCCACCAGGTGGAACTCCACCTTGCATATGCTGGACAGACTGTGCGAGCAGCAGCAGGCCATAGTGGAGTTTCAGCTGCAGCACGCACGGGTCAGTCGCACTGCGGATCAGACCCACTTCACCACCAATGACTGGGCCTCCATGCGAGACCTGTGTGCCCTGTTGCGCTGTTTCGAGTACTCCACCAACATGGCCAGTGGCGATGACGCCGTTATCAGCGTTACAATACCACTTCTATGTCTCCTTGAGAAAACACTTAGGGCGATGATGGAAGAAGAGGTGGCCGAGGAGGAAGAGGGGTCATTTTTAGCACTTTCAGGCCAGTCTCTTCGAAGTGACTCAGAGGGAGGTTTTTTGCAACACCAGAGGCCAGGTACAAATGTGGCCAGACAGGGCCCACTACTGGAGGACGAGTAGGACGAGGATGAGGAGGAGGTGGAGGAGGATGAGGATGAAGCATGTTCACAGCGGGGTGGCACCCAAAGCAGCTCGGGCCCATCACTCGTGTGCGTGGCTGGGGGGAAACACAGGACGATGACGATACGCCTCCCACAGAGGACAGCTTGTCCTTACCTCTGGGCAGCCTGGCACACATGAGCGACTACATGCTGCAGTGCCTGCGCAACGACAGCAGAGTTGCCCACATTTTAACGTGTGCGGACTACTGGGTTGCCACCCTGCTGGATCCCCGGTACAAAGACAATGTGCCCACCTTACTTCCTACACTGGAGCGTGATAGGAAGATGCGCGAGTACAAGCGCACGTTGGTAGACGCGCTACTGAGAGCATTCCCAAATGTCACAGGGGAACCAGTGGAAGCCCAAGGCGAAGGCAGAGGAGGAGCAAGAGGTCGCCAACGCAGCTGTGTCACGCCCAGCTCCTCTGAGGGCAGGGTTAGCATGGCAGAGATGTGGAAAAGTTTTGTCAACATGCCACAGCTAAGTGCACCACCACCTGATACGGAACGTGTTAGCAGGAGGCAACATTTCACTAACATGGTGGAACAGTACCTGTGCACACCCCTCCACGTACTGACTGATGGTTCGGCCCCATTCAACTTCTGGGTCTCCAAATTGTCCACGTGGCCAGAGCTAGCCTTTTATGCCTTGGAGGTGCTGGCCTGCCCGGCGGCCAGCGTTTTGTCTGAACGTGTATTCAGCACGGCAGGGGGCGTCATTACAGACAAACGCAGCCGCCTGTCTACAGCCAATGTGGACAAGCTGACGTTCATAAAAATGAACCAGGCATGGATCCCACAGGACCTGTCCATCCCTTGTGCAGATTAGATATTAACTACCTCCCCTTAACAATATATTATTCTACTCCAGGGCACTTCCTCATTCAATACTATTTTTCATTTCATTTTACCATTATATTGCGGGGCAACCCAAAGTTGAATGAACCTCTCCTCTGTCTGGGTGCCGGGGCCTAAATGTGTGACAGTGGCCTGTTCCAGTGGTGGGTGACGTGAAGCCTGATTCTCTGCTATGACATGAATACAGATTCTGCGCTGACATAAGGCCAGATTCTCTGTTACGGGACCGCTCTCCTCTGCCTGGGTGCCTGGGCCTAAATGTGTGACAGTGGCCTGTTCCAGTGGTGGCTGACGTGAAGCCTGATTCTCTGCTATGACATGAAGACAGATTCTGCGCTGACATAAGGCCAGATTCTCTGTTACGGGACCGCTCTCCTCTGTCTGGGTGCCGGGGCCTAAATGTGTGACAGTGGCCTGTTCCAGTGGTGGGTGACGTGAAGCCTGATTCTCTGCTATGACATGAATACAGATTCTGCGCTGACATAAGGCCAGATTCTCTGTTACGGGACCTCTCTCCTCTGCCTGGGTGCCTGGGCCTAAATGTGTGACAGTGGCCTGTTCCAGTGGTGGCTGACGTGAAGCCTGATTCTCTGCTATGACATGAAGACAGATTCTGCGCTGACATAAGGCCAGATTCTCTGTTACGGGACCGCTCTCCTCTGTCTGGGTGCCGGGGCCTAAATGTGTGACAGTGGCCTGTTCCAGTGGTGGGTGACGTGAAGCCTGATTCTCTGCTATGACATGAATACAGATTCTGCGCTGACATAAGGCCAGATTCTCTGTTACGGGACCTCTCTCCTCTGCCTGGGTGCCTGGGCCTAAATGTGTGACAGTGGCCTGTTCCAGTGGTGGGTGACGTGAAGCCTGATTCTCTGCTATGACATGAATACAGATTCTGCGCTGACATAAGGCCAGATTCTCTGTTACGGGACCTCTCTCCTCTGCCTGGGTGCCTGGGCCTAAATGTGTGACAGTGGCCTGCTCCAGTGGTGGGTGACGTGAAGCCTGATTCTCTGCTATGACATGAATACAGATTCTGCGCTGACATAAGGCCAGATTCTCTGTTACGGGACCGCTCTCCTCTGTCTGGGTGCCGGGGCCTAAATGTGTGACAGTGGCCTGTTCCAGTGGTGGGTGACGTGAAGCCTTATTCTCTGCTATGACATGAAGACAGATTCTGCGCTGACATAAGGTCAGATTCTCTGTTACGGGACCTCTCTCCTCTGCCTGGGTGCCTGGGCCTAAATGTGTGACAGTGGCCTGTTCCAGTGGTGGGTGACGTGAAGCCTGATTCTCTGCTATGACATGAAGACAGATTCTGCGCTGACATAAGGCCAGATTCTCTGTTACAAGACCTCTCTCCTCTGCCTGGGTGCCTGGGCCTAAATGTGTGACAGTGGCCTGTTCCAGTGGTGGGTGACGTGAAGCCTGATTCTCTGCTATGACATGAAGACAGATTCTGCGCTGACATAAGGCCAGATTCTCTGTTACGGGACCTCTCTCCTCTGCCTGGGTGCCTGGGCCTAAATGTGTGACAGTAGCCTGTTCCAGTGGTGGGTGACGTGAAGCCTGATTCTCTGCTATGACATGAAGACAGATTCTGCGCTGACATAAGGCCAGATTCTCTGTTACGGGACCGCTCTCCTCTGTCTGGGTGCCGGGGCCTAAATGTGTGACAGTGGCCTGTTCCAGTGGTGGGTGACGTGAAGCCTGATTCTCTGCTATGACATGAAGACAGATTCTGCGCTGACATAAGGCCAGATTCTCTGTTACGGGACCACTCTCCTCTGTCTGGGTGCCGGGGCCTAAATGTGTGACAGTGGCCTGTTCCAGTGGTGGGTGACGTGAAGCCTGATTCTCTGCTATGACATGAAGACAGATTCTGCGCTGACATAATGCCAGATTCTCTGTTACGGGACCGCTCTCCTCTGTCTGGGTGCCGGGGCCTAAATGTGTGACAGTGGCCTGTTCCAGTGGTGGGTGACGTGAAGCCTGATTCTCTGCTATGACATGAAGACTGATTCTGCGCTGACATGAAGCCAGATTCTCTGCTATGGCATGAAGAGACTGATTCTCTGCTGACATGAAGCCAGATTCTCTGCTATGGCATGAAGAGACTGATTCTCTGCTGACATGAAGCCAGATTCTTTGCTATGGCATGAAGAGACTGATTCTCTGCTGACATGAAGCCAGATTCTCTGCTATGGGACCTCTGTCCAATTGATATTGGTTCATTTTTATTTTTTTAATTTTAATTTTAATTCATTTCCCTATCCACATTTGTTTGCAGGGGATTTACCTACATGTTGCTGCCTTTTGCAGCCCTCTAGCTGTTTCCTGGGCTGTTTTACAGCCTTTTTAGTGCCCAAAAGTTCGGGTCCCCATTGACTTCAATGGGGTTCGGGTTCGGGACGAAGTTCGGTTCGGGTTCGGATCCCGAACCCGAACATTTACGGGAAGTTCGGCCGAACTTCTCGAACCCGAACATCCAGGTGTTCGCTCAACTCTAATCATTACATACAATTTATTCTCTCTTAGGATCTGTAACACCTGTCACAAATTATCCTTATGAGTCTCCATGTCTGGAGAATAAATTAGTATGTCATCCAGATATACAACAACAAATCTCCCCACCAGATGATGAAAGATGTCATTGATAAAGTGTTGAAAAACCGCTGGAGTGTTGGTTAACCCAAAGGGTATGACCAGGTTTTCAAAATGACCCTTAGGGGTATTAAATGCGGTCTTTCACTCATCCCCCTCCCTGATCCTTACCAGATTATATGCCCCCCTCAGATCCAATTTAGAGAACACCTTGGCACCGACAATCTGACTAAACAAATCCGGAATCAAAGGAAGTCCAGACATAGTCTAAGGGTACCATCTATTTTTTTTACAAAGAACAACCCAGCAGCCACTCATTAAGACAGTTGTCCATGCAAAAATCACTCCAATCGAGAATCTGTCTCGCTTGCCAGTCAATGGTAGGGTTATGTTTGCTTAACCATGGTAAGCCCAAAACCATCGAAGCAGGCAGACCCTCCAACACATAACACGAGACAGATTCCTGATGGAAATCACCCACTCTTAAATGGATGTCATTTACCACCTGCGACAGGCATTTTTGGGTAAGAGGTGTAGAGTCAATTGCAAAGACAGAAATGCTTCTCTCTAGTGTACTAGTAGTTAACCCATGAATACGAACAAACTGTCCATCAATCAGGTTAACCCCAGCTCCACTGTCGATAAATACCTTGATTTCCACAGTTTTGGACTCTAGCGCCACCTCGGCAGACAGGAGAAATCGGGTACTACCAGTAAATGACAAAAGTACGTTTTCTTGCTCCCCACCCACACCACAAATAGTAATTTGGGGATTAAGCGTTTCTTTTTTTTTTTGTTGACACCTTGACGCTGAATGCACGGACAAATATTCATGAAATGTCCCTTCTTTTCACAACAAAAACAGACTCCATTCATATGACCACAGCTCTTACATGGCTGCTTCCAATGACTCAGGTTTTTCATGAAAGGCCACCGCGTCCTGCAGCCTCTCAGATAGACCCTGACAGAACTGGCTACGGAGAGCAGGATCATTCCACTTCGTATCCATAGCCCATCTCCTAAATTCAGAGCAATAGATCGCCGCGGAGCGTTCTCCCTGCCGTAAACCACGTAACTTGGTCTCAGCCTTAGAGATCCGATCCAGGTCATCATAAATAAGACCCAAGGCTCTAAAACATTCATCTACTGACTGGAGGGACGGTGATCCGGTCAGCAGAGAAAAAGCCCAAGACTGTGCATCATCCTTAAGCAAAGAAATGATCATACCCACACGTTGACACTCATCCCCAGAAGAGTATGGACGCAGCTTAAAGTACAATTTACACGATTCCCTGAACTGAATGAAATTTTCACTACCCACAGAAAATCTGTCCGGGAGGGCAACCTTAGGTTCAGGGCAGCAACTGACTACATAGGAAGTCTTTATAGTAGTTCAGTTTGTCTTCCCTCTCAGCGGGTGTAAAAAAGGCCCCCATTTTGGACCAGTAGCGAGGGTCTAACATGGTGGAGAGTCAATAGTCATCCCTCTGGTGAATGGTGACAATTCGGCTGTCACTACTCAAGCAAGTGAGCATGCATCAGGCCATTTGCGCAAGTGAGTCAGAGGGGCTCCCTGCCTCCATCTCCACTGCATACTGCCACGGTGTGTCTAGGTCCTCTGCTTCATCTTCCTCATCGCCCTGTAGCTGTGTAGAAAAAACACCTATTTCTCTACACATTGCTTGTGCTCGAATGTCCTCCTCCTCCTCCTCCTCTAGTTCAGACCCCACAGGGCTCATGTGGGCGTGAAATGTAGTCGCTGTCACGTGCCGGAGGCCCAAGGCAGACCTCTGGGACGTCTTGCAAACAGGACACAGGCAATGATTTAGACCAGGGACCAACAGAATACTTATTACACATATAATAAAGGAACATGACAGTAGGATATTCAGGTTAGGCAATAGTGGTAGCACTACCATAGACCCAAGTGCACCGGCAGACCAGAGGCAAAACCCAGAGAGCGGAGAGCCATTGAGCCCATTCTTCACAGAGCCCCTGGTGGTGGGGATGAACTGGGCTGAGGGCTCACTAGTCGCACCTCCAGGAAGGTCCCGTTACACTTGGCTGCTACCTGTGGAGAACCATGCTGGTGCAAGCACCAGTGGAACAGACAACAGAACTGGAACCCAAGCAAACACAGGACATGGAACAGACAAGATAAACAGGAACCAGCACAGAAGCAGGTGCCTGGACCAGCTTCTGATACAGCGCTCCTAACTAGAAAAAGACCATGCGTAAAAATACGCATTAGTCTTTTTCCAGGGAGTAAAATGGCCTGAACGTATACCTCTGGCAGCCAGCATGCAGCCCCAAGCAACCAGCATACACAGGATTCGGCCTACAGCCAGTACACAAGAGAGCATGCAGCCAGCCTACATGGTCCAAACTGTGACAGTGAATTGCACCGTGACAGTCGCCACGTTTCCTGTCCCCTGGCCAGCCAGATTTAGCAGCATCTGTTCCAGGACATGTGGAATGATATTGTTCATCCCGTAGTCCTGGCAACTGACAAATAAAGTGGCCTCCTCAAAGGGCCCAAGCAAACGGCAGGTGTCACGCATGAGTCGCCACTGGCTAACATCGAAGTTACACAGGGGAGTACCTCTGTCCTCTGTCCACCTGTATCATCAAGAAATTGTTTATGGCCTTTCTCTGTTCATATAGTCGGTCCAACATATGGAGATTGGAGGGTGGAATTCCAACTGGTGGAAACGTTGCATATAAGCCTATGTTGGGGGATGCCGTTCTGCCGCTCAAGGAGGGTGTGCTTTGCAGTGTACGAGTAGCTGAAGTGCATGCAAAGTTTCCTGACCATTTTCAGGATGTCTTGCAGATGGGCAGAAGACTTCAGGAACCGCTTTACAACCAGATTGAACACGTGCGTCATGCAGGGCACATGGCCCTGCCCTACTTGACGCAGCGCCAACACCATGTTCGTCCCGTTGTTGGTCACCATGGTTCCGGTTTTGAGTTGTCAAGGAGAAAGCCAGGATTCGATTTCTTGATGAAGGATGCGGGGCAGTTCCTCCTCTGTGTAACACTGTTTTCCTAGGCAAACTAGGTGCAGAACAGTGTGATACCACCGTGCCCTGCACATGGGGTATGCTGGGGGGGCACTGTGAATTGTCCCTGCAGTGGCGGGTGAGGACACGGTGGAGGATGAGGAGGAAGAGGCGGACATTGTCGCAGGACCAATGGCGTGAGAACGTGGAGGCAGAAGCGGCATCACCTGGCCAAGTTGCTGGGGTGGCTGTGCAGGAACCACATTTACCCAGTGGTCCGTAAAGGATATATATTGTCCTTGACCGTAGTTATAGCTCCACACGTCCGCGCTGCCGTGCACTTTGGCAGACCCTGACAGGCTCAAGGACTGGCCCATCTTCTGAAATGATGGCTTGGGACTCTCCACCTTGGCTCAGCACAAACCATCAATTCTCTGAAAGGTGCAGAGTCCACCACTTGGAAAGGGAGTGACTGCAGCACCAGCAACTTGGCCAACTTGGCCAGCTTCTGCGCCGTTAGATGAGTGCACGCATACTGTTGTCTCTTGGCAATCGCTTCGGTGATCGATTGCTGATGGAATGACTGACGAGGAGAAGGAGGAGCAGGAGCATCAGGACCAGCAGATGATGGGAAGGACAAACAGCTCCCTCCGGCAAATGGCCATATTCACCTCCTCCGGCGGCCTAACAAAAAATTGCCACACCGCCAAATATGGCATTTTCCCACCAACACTCCGCGCTGACTGCCTGCTACCACTGCCTCAGTGAACCCCTGCACCGCTACTTTCCGGGCCAGTAGGCTCCTGCAAAGTGGGTGGTCTAACCCGGGCGCGTTTAGCTCCTGACCTCCCACTGCTGCCACCCTGCTGACTTACAGCCACGCTGCCACCTTGCTGGCTGAGTCGCTGCCTCCCCCGCAAGCTGCCACCGTCTTCTGATGATGATGATGAAACCCCTTTGTAACGGACCGTTTTGCACACAAGAGGTTAAAAATTCCCCTTTCCATTGCACAGGCAGCTACTGCAAGCACCAGTCTGCCGAACTGCAAACTACACAAATCCTTCAACTCCAGAACAGGAAACACACGAACACTGGAAACAGCTGAACAGGAAAAGCATACAGTCGGCTTACACTCCTGGCCATCAGCATGCAATCCAATTCCCCCAATAACGAGACGACACTTCATTTGAGGTCAAGCAGAACTGACTGTACTTGCACGTACAGCCTCTTTTATTCACAATCTACAAACATAGTACTGCCCACAGGGTTTTGAAATACAACCAATCAATATATTACAACACATACAATGTAAGTACAGCAGCCAATCGGACACAATGGGACAATGGCACAATGGGACAATAGAAACACACCCAGCATACTCCTCCCCTCTGTCTAGGAGATAATTGATTCAATTTCTGTATCTACTCAACTATCTCCTAAGCTGAAAAGTTACACTTCTTATAAATTGCTACAACTTTGTGAGTTTACATTGTACATACATATAACTTATATCAATTTAACCAGTATAACTTGGGGACAAACCTATCCAAAATTCACTTGAATAGGTTCAGGGGTTTAAAAGTTAGTAAAAGTATCTTAAAGGGCTGTAATCCAGGGGCAGGAGGCTGGCAAACAGCCCCTTCCAAAACACTGTGGTGAAGTGGCTTTCGCCACATATCTTCCCATTCGAGGGGAGACTAACCAGGTAGCTGACCTTCTGTTGGTCAGTGCCTGAGTTAGTTGAGTCACCCACCCACAGTAAATTTCAATCAACAAGGCAGCCCCTCCACAATAATATACAATCTGCAGTGCAGTCCCCCCCCAATACTTGGTTACTGCACCCGGGGAATTTTGTAGCTTGTTTCGGTCCCATGGCTTCACCATGGCTGTGTTAGGCACTGGTCTCTTGGCTTTGTGGGTCGCTGAGTGAGCAGAGTCCGGCGGTACTCTGCCCTGGTGCCAGACCTTCAGCTGGGGGGACCTGCAGATAGACAAGCCTGGGACAAGGGGATAAAGGAGGGCAGAGGCCAACTGTGCTCTGCCCAGTTGCCAGCTCTTCCGCTGGAGCAACCGGGGCATAGTCCTGCCCGGTGACAAAGGGAAAGTTAGGGCAGAGGCCAGCGGCGCTCTGCCCAGATGCCAGCTCTTCTGCTGGGAGGGGGTCAGAGGAAGCTAACGGCTCCTCTACTGACCTCAGTACCTCGGTAAGGGGTAGCAGTGGAGGGTAGGGATCGCTTACCTCCTCCTCCTGGTACTCACACTGCCACTGGAGATCTGGGCCGACTGCCCAGCATCCCTGTAGGGCCGGTAGAGAGACTTCGGTCCCATCTCCCCCTGCCTGCTGGGAGTCCTCCCAGGACCAGTCTATGAGGTCCGCGACCTCCGGCACTTCTGGTTGCTGTTGGGGGAGAGGACTGACTGTCTCTTCTCCCATGAATACACACTGGCGCTGGGGTGAGAGGATGGCACCTTCCGCTCCCTGTAACTCACACTGCCGCTGGGGAGCAAGGACGGTACCTTCAGCTCCCTGGGACTCACTTGGCTGCTGGGGAGAGAGACCAACTATCTCTGCTCCCTGCAGGACACACTGCCGCTGGGGAGGAAGGACAGCACCTTCAGCTCCCTGTGGCTCACTTGGCTGCTGTGGAGAGGGACCAACTGTCTCCTCTCCTAAGGGTACACACTGCCGCTGGAGAGAGAGACCGGTTGTCTCTGCTCCCAATACAATACTCGGCTGTTGGGGAGGAAGGACGCCACCTTCATCTCCCTGTAACTCACACTGCCTCTGGGGAGCAAGGACGGCACCTTCAGCTCCCGGGAACTTGCTCGGCCGCTGGGGTATCTCCCCCCTGTCTACCGCTGCCATGGCCTGCAGGTACTCTCTGATCCTCCACTTCACGATCTGTACAAGGTTTTCCGCGGGGTTGGGTCCCAAGAGAGACAGCACCCCATTAACCTCTCTATCAAACTCCTCCTGAGTGTAGCAGGGCTCCATGCTTGCTCTGCTGATTTTGGTTCCTTTGTAGATAGGGGCGCTGTACGGGTACTAGCGTTGCCCTCAATTTGTAATCCAGGAACTGGTGTTGCCTTGTAGCTGTCCTTCTGGGCCGTGAGAATGATCCCGTCGCTTGCCACCAATTGTAACGGACCGTTCAGCACACAGCTCCGTTCAGACGATATCCTCCTTTCAGATTGACAGGGAGCTACTGCAAGCACCAATTTCCCGAACTGCAAACACGTGAACACTGGGAACCGCTGAACAGGAAAAGCATACAATCGGCTTACACTCCTGGCAATCAGCATACAATCCAATTCCCCCAAGAACAAGACGACACTTCGCTTGAGGGTTAAGCAGAACTGACTGTACTTTTGTAGCCTCTTTTATTCACAATCTACAAACATAGTACTGCCCACAGGGTTTTGAAATACAACCAATCAATATATTACAACACATACAATGTAAGTACAGCAGCCAATCGGACACAATGGGACAATGGGACAATAGAAACACACTCCTGTAGGGCCGGTAGAGAGACTTCGGTCCCATCTCCCCCTGCCTGCTGGGAGTCCTCCCAGGACCAGTCTATGAGGTCCGCGACCTCCGGTACTTCTGGTTGCTGTTGGGGGAGAGGACTGACTGTCTCTTCTCCCATGAATACACACTGGCGCTGGGGTGATAATTGGAGATAATTGAGTGAATTTCTGTATCTACTTAACTATCTCCTAAGCTGAAAAAGTTACACTTCTTATAAATTGTTACAACTTTGTGAGTTTACATTGTACATACATATATATATATATATACACTGCTCAAAAAAATAAAGGGAACACTTAAACAACACAATGTAACTCCAAGTCAATCACACTTCTGTGAAATCAAACTGTCCACTTAGGAAGCAACACTGAGTGACAATCAATTTCACATGCTGTTGTGCAAATGGGATAGACAACAGGTGGAAATTATAGGCAATTAGCAAGACACCCCCTAATAAAGGAGTGGTTCTGTAAGTGGTGATCACAGACCACTTCTCAGTTCCTATGCTTCCTGGCTGATGTTTTGGTCACTTTTGAATGCTGGCGGTGCTTTCACTCTAGTGGTAGCATGAGACGGAGTCTACAACCCACACAAGTGGCTCAGGTAGTGCAGCTTATCCAGAATGGCACATCAATGCGAGCTGTGGCAAGAAGGTTTGCTGTGTCTGTCAGCATAGTGTCCAGAGCATGGAGGCGCTACCAGGAGACAGGCCAGTACATCAGGAGACGTGGAGGAGGCCGTAGGAGGGAAACAACCCAGCAGCAGGACTGCTACCTCCGCCTTTGTGCAAGGAGGAACAGGAGGAGCACTGCCAGAGCCCTGCAAAATGACCTCCAGCAGGCCACAAATGTGCATGTGTCTGCTCAAACGGTCAGAAACAGACTCCATGAGGGTGATATGAGGGCCCAACGTCCACAGGTGAGGGTTGTGCTTACAGCCTAACACCGTGCAGGACGTTTGGCATTTCCCAGAGAACACCAAGATTGGCAAATTCGCCACTGGCGCCCTGTGCTCTTCACAGATAAAAGCAGGTTCACACTGAGCACATGTGACAGACGTGACAGAGTCTGGAGATGCCGTGGAGAACGTTCTGCTGCCTGCAACATCCTCCAGCATGACCGGTTTGACATTGGGTCATTAATGGTGTGGCATTTCTTTGGAGGGCCGCACAGCCCTCCATGTGCTCACCAGATGTAGCCTGACTGGCATTAGGTACCGAGATGAGATCCTCAGACCCCTTGTGAGACCATATGCTGGTGCGGTTGGCCCTGGCTTCCTCCTTATGCAAGACAATTCTAGACCTCATGTGGCTGGAGTGTGTCAGCAGTTCCTGCAAGACGAAGGCATTGATGCTATGGACTGGCCCGCCCGTTCCCCAGACCTGAATCCAATTGAGCACATCTGGGACATCATGTCTCGCTCTATCCACCAACGTCACGTTGCACCACAGACTGTCCAGGAGTTGGCAGATGCTTTAGTCCAGGTCTGGGAGGAGATCCCTCAGGAGACCGTCCGCCACCTCATAAGGAGCATGCATCGGCGTTGTAGGGAGGTCATACAGGCTCGTGGAGGCCACACACACTACTGAGCCTCATTTTGACTTGTTTTAAGGACATTACATCAAAGTTGGATCAGCCTGTAGTGTGTTTTTCCACTTTAATTTTGAGGGTGACTCCAAATCCAGACCTCCATGGGTTGAAAAATTTGATTTCCATTTTTTTATTTTTGTGTGATTTTGTTGTCAGCACATTCAACTATGTAAAGAACAAAGTATTTCAGAAGAATATTTAATTAATTCAGATCTAGGATGTGTTATTTTTGTGTTCCCTTTATTTTTTTGAGCAGTGTATATATATATATATATATAAAATTCACTTGAATAGGTTCAGGGGTTTAAAAGTTAGTAAAAGTATCTTAAAGGGCCGTAATCCAGGGGCAGGAGGCTGGCAAACAGCCCCCTCCAAAACACCGTGGTGAAGTGGCTTTCGCCACACCCTTCTTCACCCGGCTCCCAAGTGCAATCGGCTACATCATCATCATCATCCGCTACTGTCTGTAAGTCACTGATGTCCCCCTCAACGGTCTCAGGCCCCATTGAGTGGGCTGAAACGTTGCCTGGGAATAAACGGGTCATCACCTTTTTTCACCATATTTGGAGTGCTGCCTATTCTTTGGATATATTGTATAGAGGAATGGTTGCCTACCTTCCCTGAGGACTTGCAGCCGATTTACTTTTTTTCACTGTGTTGCTGTTGTTTTTTTTGTTTTTTTATACAGTATATACACTCACCTAAAGAATTATTAGGAACACCATACTAATACGGTGCTGGGCCCCCTTTTGCCTTCAGAACTGCCTTAATTCTACGTGGCATTGATTTAACAAGGTGCTGATAGCATTCTTTAGAAATGTTGGCCCATATTGATAGGATAGCATCTTGCAGTTGATGGAGATTTGAGGGATGCACATCAAGGGCACGAAGCTCCCGTTCCACCACATCCCAAAGATGCTCTATTGGGTTGAGATCTGGTGACTGTGGGGGCCATTTTAGTACAGTGAACTCATTGTCATGTTCAAGAAACCAATTTGAAATGATTCGAGCTTTGTGACATGGTGCATTATCCTGCTGGAAGTAGCCATCAGAGGATGGATACATGTTCTCATTCTGTTTACGCCAAATTCGGACTCTACCATTTGAATGTCTCAACAGAAATCGAGACTCATCAGACCAGGCAACATTTTTCCGGTCTTCAACAGTCCAATTTTGGTGAACTCGTGCAAATTGTAGCCTCTTTTTCCTATTTGTAGTGGAGATGAGTGGTACCCAGTGGGGTCTTCTGCTGTTGTAGCCCATCTGCCTCAAGATTGTGCGTGTTGTGGCTTCACAAATGCTTTGCTGCATACCTCGGTTGTAACGAGTGGTTATTTCAGTCAACGTTGCTCTTCTATCAGCTTGAATCAGTCGGCCCATTCTCCTCTGCCCTCTAGCATCCACAAGGCACTTTTGCCCACAGGACTGCCGCATACTGGATGTTTTTCCCTTTTCACACCATTCTTTGTAAACCCTAGAAATGGTTGTGCGTGAAAATCCCAGTAACTGAGCAGATTGTAAAATACTCAGACTGGCCCGTCCGGCACCAACAACCATGCCACGCTCAAAATTGCTTAAATCACCTTTCTTTCCCATTCTGACATTTAGTTTGGAGTTCAGGAGATTGTCTTGACCAGGACCACACCCCTAAATGCATTGAAGCAACTGCCATGTGATTGGTTGACTAGATAATTGCATTAATGAGAAATAGAACAGGTGTTCCTAATAATTCTTTAGGTGAGTGTATATATATATATATATATATATATATATATATATATTTATTGTTTTTCTTATTAATGCACTCCTCCCAAAAAAAGTTAAACAATGTTAAATCAACGCAGAATGGCTAATAGGACGTACGTATCTATACTATTAATACACACTGTAAATGGCTGTAATACAATGTAACTTCCCCGCTGAACGGCAATTATGACATATATATTTCCCTTTTTTTCCCCTATAGTGTAGATAATGCCTCCCTATCCTTTCCCTACACCTTGACTAATCTTTCCCTGAACTTGTAAATCATTTTTTTCAGCACAGTAAAGTCTTTCCTACCACAGTCCCTAGCGCCTGCTGAGTGCTGACGTCTCTCCCTGCACTAAGCACACTGGAAAATGGCAGAATCCAAAATGGCTGAGGCTATTTTTAGGGATGTGATATCCCAGGGGCTGGCTGCTGATTGGCTGCATGCATGGCATTGTGGATGATCCCTTTTTCCCAGAGTTCTTTGCTCCATGTCTTAACACGTGCAGCAGCCATTTTAGGAAAAAATGTGATTCGTTACCACGAAGCGTGATGAAATTCGGAGCAAATCTAATTTACCTGAAATTCGGATCAAATGTCACTTCGTCAACTTCGATTCGCTCATATATAATGGTCATTATTAAGACCTCGACCCAGGGGCACATTGACCATAGACCCTACAGGGAAATTCCCCAGTGGGCCTGTCACAGCCACTATCTCTGGCTGTGACCTTCCGTTCTTGCTCGTTTGGCGCTCCTCGCTGAAGTTCTGTTCCTTTGTGTTATTTGTGGTTCTGTATGGGTTAACTCCCCTGTGTGCCTATTAGGAGTTAATCCTCTGTCTGCTCCATGGGTGTGGCCTCTTTGCTGCACCCATGGAACCTGTATATAAGGCTGAGGTTTCCTCAGTTCAGGTCAGCTCTCCTGGTGTGTGTTGTCTTGTTCTGTAACGGTCGCGTACACACACACACAGGGGGGAGGGATGTGACCACTGCGCTCCACCCTTACCCCTGGCCCTGCCTACTTGCCTCGTGAGTCCTAATGACAGGGGACAACTGGACGGCAATCCCTAACTTGGAGTAAGTGCAGGGATGACAGACAGACAAACAACAGGATGTGAACGGACCGAGTCAATATCAGGAAAGCTGCAAAGTACAAATGGAGCAAGCAGAGAATTGTCAGGAGAAGCCGGGGTCATAAATACCAGGAGAGCAGAGAAGTACAAGAGGAGTCCTAAGAGAGTAGTCAGGTGGGAGCCGAGGTCACAATACCAGGACGGAAGCGCAGTACAAGAGGAGCAGGCAAAAGGATGGTCAGGAACAGGATCAGGTAAGTATTCAGCAGTCCAACAAATAGCCAGGAACCTAGAAATTAACAGGCAACCTGTAGCCAGCAGGCTGCCTGTATTTATAGTGGGGAGTGAGGGTCATGTGACGTGGCCAGCGTCACATGACCGACAGACCAACCAGTCGAGCACCGAGTGATCAGCTCGGCGCTCAAGGCAGACTAGGAGCAGGGAGCCACCCCGCTAGTAAAGCCGCCCTGGGAATGAGGTCAAACACAGAACCTCATTCCAAAAGCTAAGCAACAGTTCTGCGGGCAATGGGGGACCGAGTGCACCTTCGGAACCCTGTGACAGGGCCGATGCCCAGGGGGCCACTCAAGCCCTCTTGATGGCCGCAGGCCAGGTACATAATGATCTGATGCTCAACGCCCGCAGGTGCTCTCCTGATCTCAAGTGATTACCGTCCTCATAACAGTGATAAAGTATATACTGTTGTTGGGGCGGCAGTATTTTGTGCTGTTTTGTGGTGTTTGGTTCTGCTGAAGCAGTATTCTGTGCTGCACTATCGTATTGCAGGCCCTGCCTACTTCAGTTGTCCCCAACTACTTGTTTTGGCTCGTCTTTTTTCAAGGGCCACTTTAAGTTCCCAATCTGCCCCCTGCCTCACCCCCTTAAGGGGTGCAGACTGGATGGTATTGGTTGGCATGCTGGGCACTGGAATAATAAAGGCTTCCATCTTATTGGCATTGAATTATTGTATTAATCGTTTTCAGCATCACTGTTCCTAGTGCATGAATACTTGCCACATATCTTCCTATGCTCAGCTCACAGGACAAGGGCGGACACTGCGCTAGATGAAGGTTTTATAGGGGTGTGAATCACAGGGGATGACTATTTGCGGATTGGATGCCAGAACGACATGGGTGATCTTGCATTCCTGGACTTGTCTCCTCTACATTTAGCTTCACTTAGTAACACATGCAGCCGTCATTTTAGGAAAATCTGATTCGTTACCATGAAGAACAAGGAAATTGCAAATCTAAGTTTTCCTAAACTTCAAACTGAATTTTGCTTTGAATGCTTTGCTTTGCCCTTTACTAAACACAATCAATACAAAGCACCTACAAAAGGTTCCTAAGCCTTTAAATGGTCCCTCGGTCTGGTTCAGTAAGCTACACATTCATGGGGAATACTGCTGGCTAGTGATGAGCGAGCACCAAAGTATTCGGATGTTCGGCCCGAACACATTGCTATATTCGTGTGCTCGGCCGAGCACCCAAGTATAATGGAAGTCAATGGGAGACAACCAGAGGGTGTCTGGTTCATAAAAAAAGGTTAGAAATTGATGGAAACCCCATCAAAATGGTTTGGAAATAGCATTAAAAGGATAGCTGGATGTGTCTTAGACTCCTATTATGTACAACATACAATACACAACCACACAATGGCTATATGCCAAAAGCCAGGTATGTGCAAGCCATCAATCTATCCATGAGACAGATGACAGGCTTAGTCAGCATACCTTACAATGGCAGCCTTGTGCACTATGAGATATTCCAAACCATCTCTCATCTGACTGAGAACCAGTAAACCTCAAAGTTATTTTGCATCTGTTGGATGGCTTGGGTGGACCTGCACAGTTAGATCAATATCATTAGGGCGACAAAAAGTTTTCAGATTGTTTCCGATAATATTCAATAACCTTTCTATACCGTTTTGTCATGTAAAAACTCATTTGCATAAACATGGAAATATGGGAACGACATGCAAATGAGCAGAATCTGCCTTGTTTTTCAGCTGTCATAAGACTATGAAAACCAATAGAGGGCGCTATTAGGTTATGAACAGCGCCCTCTATTGGTTTCACAGTCTTATGACGAGACAAATATTCTTGTCAGAAGACTATGAAACCAATAAAGGGCGCTGTTTATAACTCAATAGCGCCCTCTATTGGTTTCATAGTCTTCTGACAAGAATATTAGACTGAGTCTTATGACAAGCTTATTAGTGTAGCCTTTTGCGTGGAAAATCCACGATTAGAATATTTGCGATCTACACTGGGATGATATCTGACACTCGGAAAGCTGGGTAATAACTCAGTGGTAAAATCTGACACAAAAAACGAATATATAGCAATATAGCGAATATTAAGTAAAAATTATGTAATAAGTCAGTGATAATATCTCACACTGGAAAAGCTGGGTAATAACTCAGTGTAGATTGAGAATTATTGCCCAGCTTTCCGACCTTATCCGGTTGAGATCTATAAAAGGCAGTCACTAAACGATTGGCATTAACGTCAGATGCTGGCACCCACATCATCTCCTCTGGTCCATAACCTTTCTAGTGGACAAGATATTGAAGGGATCCACGGAGAACTCGAGAGTCAACTATTTTTGCGATCTCGAATTCCAAATTACCGTCCACCATGCCGGGAGTGGGTGGCAAGGAAGATGGGTGTAAAGGTTCCATATATTTTTTCAACAAAGACCTATTGAACACATTATGAATTTATAGGGCCTGAGGAAGTTCAAGACGAAAAGCTACAGGATTAATAATGGCCGTGATCTTATATGGGCCGATAAACCTTGGACCCAAATTCCAGGAAGGTACCTTCAACTTAATGTTTCTTGTGGACAGCCACACAGAATCACCCACATTTACAGTACAGACCAAAAGTTTGGACACACCTTCTCATTCAAAGAGTTTTCTTTATTTTCATGACTATGAAGGCATCAAAACTATTTACACTATTTATTTATTTTTCACAAACAAGTGTGAAACAACTGAAAATATGTCATATTCTAGGTTCTTCAAAGTAGCTACCTTTTGCTTTGATTACTGCTTTGCACACTCTTGGCATTCTCTTGATGAGCTTCAAGAGGTAGTCCCCTGAAATGGTCTTCCAACAGTCTTGAAGGAGTTCCCAGAGATGCTTAGCACTTGTTGGCCCTTTTGCCTTCACTCTGCGGTCCAGCTCACCCCAAACCATCTCGATTGGGTTCAGGTCCGGTGACTGTGGAGGTCAGGTCATCTGGCGCAGCACCCCATCACTCTCCTTCATGGTCAAATAGCCCTTACTTTCAAAGTTTTCACAATTTAACGGCTGACTGACTGACCTTCATTTCTTAAAGTAATGATGGCCACTCGTTTTTCTTTACTTAGCTGCTTTTTTCTTGCCATAATACAAATTCTAACAGTCTATTCGGTAGGACTATCAGCTGTGTATCCACCTGACTTCTCCTCAACGCAACTGATGGTCCCAACCCCATTTATAAGGCAAGAAATCCCACTTATTAAACCTGACAGGGCACACCTGTGAAGTAAAAACCATTTCAGGGGACTACCTCTTGAAGCTCATCAAGAGAATGCCAAGAGTGTGCAAAGCAGTAATCAAAGCAAAAGGTGGCTACTTTGAAGAACCTAGAAGATGACATATTTTCAGTTGTTTCACACTTGTTTGTTATGTATATAATTCCACATGTGTTAATTCATAGTTTGATGCCTTCAGTGTGAATCAAAAATTTTCATAGTCATGAAAATAAAGAAAACTCTGAATGAGAAGGTGTGTCCAAACTTTTGGTCTGTACTGTAGGTCCGGAGCATTAGTACGTATCCTGTCAGCCACACGTTTATATTTGTTGCCCATATTTTTCAAGTTATTTAGAATTTTTCACCATATCGATGACAATGATGACAAAAAACGTTCTTCCTCAGGGATACCAGCAGTATTAGAACTAGAAAATGTGCCAAACTGCGGGTGAAATCCATAGGCACCAAAAAATGTCGATTCACCAGTGGACTCCTGACTACGATTGTTTATGGCAAACTCTGCCAAAGACAAAAAGGAAGACCACTCCTCCTGGTTCTCAGATACAAAACACCTCAACTAAGTCTCCATACTCTGATTAGTGCGCTCCGTCTGTCCGTTCGACTGAGGATGAAAAGCTGAAGAAAAGGACAGTTGAATTCCCAGACGAGTACAAAACGCCTTCCAGAATCTGGAAACAAATTGAGTCCCACGATCTGAGACCACGTCAGAGGGAATGCCATGAAGTTTCACAATGTTGTCAACAAATACCTGTGCAAGGGTTTTAGCATTAGTTAGGTAATGGTAATGCAATACAAGAATAACTGTCTTTCCTGAAGGATTAGGTAGATCAATGATAAAGTCCATGTATACATGAGTCCATGGTCTGGACAGAATGGGTAAAAGACGTAAAGATCCAGAAGATCGAGTATGTGTCACCTTGGCACATGCACAGGTAGTACAGGTGGACACATAGTCCTTCACACACTTACACCACCCCGGCCACCAGAATCTACAAGATATGAGGTTGGCAGAGGACCTATTCCCAGGATGTCCTGTAAGAACTGTACAATGATGTTCCTCCAACACCTTGTGACGCAATTCCGGTGGCACAAATAGTTTCCCCAGAGGGAGGTACGTCTCGCTGAGCCTCTAACACCTTCACCTCAAGGTCAGGGTAGAGGGCGGATATCACCACCCCTTTAGACAGTATGGGACTTGGGATTTCAAAATCACCAGCTCCAGGGAAACTACGTGACAAGGCATCCTCCTTGACATTCTTAATCCAGGACGATAGGTGACAGTGAAATTGAATCTGATGAAAAACTGGCTTGTCTTGGGTTCAGTCATTTTGCCGACTCCAGATAAGCCAGATTTTTGTGATCAGCGAATACCGTGATCGGATGAATCGCCCCTTCCAACCAATGACGCCATTCCTCAAAAGCCAATTTAATGGCCAGCAGCTCTCTGTTACCCACATCATCATTTTTCTCAGCAGGGGATCTTTTTTTTTTTTTTTTTATGCACATGGTCGCCATTTACCAGGTGGGCCCTGTGACAAAGCTCCTACCCCCACTTCAGATGCGTCCACTTCCACAATAAACGGTTGTGACACATCTGGCTGCACCAATATGGGAGCAGAAGAGAAGCATTCCTTAATCGCAGAAAAGGCTGGCAACACTGAATCAGACCATGCAGAGACATCCGTCCCTTTCTTAGACATGTACATTAAGGGTTTTACTATTGTCCAATAATTCTTAATAAACTTTCGGTAATAGTTGGCGAATCCTAAAAAACGCATAAGAGCCTTCAAATTTTCGGGTCGATCCCAGTCCAATACAGCACGAACTTTCTCAGGATCCATTCAAAAACCCGAAGATGACAGCAGGTAGCCCAAGAACTGCACCTCGTGTCCCGCAAAAACACATTTCTCTAATTTTGCAAACAATTTATTATCCCTTTGAATCTGTAACACCTGTCTCACATGATTCTGATGTGTTTCCATGTCAGGAGAATAAATAAGAATGTCATCCAAATACACAATCACAAACCTCCCCACCAGGTGATGAAAGATGTCATTAATACAATGTTGGAAGACCGCTGGGGCATTGGTCAACCCGAAAGGCATGACCAGGTTTTCAAAGTGCCTCTCAGGAGTATTAAAAGCCGTCTTCAATTCATATCTTATTTTAATGTACTTGGTGATAACCCGTGCATGCGGACAAATTGAGCATCAATCAGGTTCACCCCGGCCCCCCTGTCGATACATACTTCATTTCCCACACTCTAGCGCCACCCCGGCAGTCAGGAGAAATTGGGTACTACCAGCAAAGGACAAATGCACATTCTCTGACTCCCCACTCACACCTCCGATAGTCAGATGGGATTTAGACACCCCTTTTTGTTTCTCTTTTTGCCGCTGAATGCTTGGACATATATTGACAAAATGTCCCCTTTGACCGTAGAAAAAACATACTCCCTGCTTGCAACTCCTACTTTTGCAAGCAGATCCCGGACGCCGCTCCCCCTAAATGCATGGGTTTATCCCCAGGTATAAGCTCAGGAGTCTCTTCACCCAAAGAGTCAAATACAGTACGTTATGTAATAGAACGCCCTAAGAGATTGGGCCCTTAGATCTCTCTCTCATGCGTCTATCAATATGTACATCCAAAGACATAGTGGCTTCCAAAGACTCAGGATTCTCATGAAAGGCTAAAGCGTCCTTCAGTCTCTCAGATAATCCCTGACAAAACTGGCTACGGAGAGCTGGATCGTTCCACTCAGTATCCGTAGCTCACCTCCTAAATTCGGAACAATAGATATCCGCTGAATGCTCTCCCTGACACATGCCGTGTAATTTAGTCTCAGCCAGGGAGATTCTGTCCAGGTCATCATAGATGAGACCTAAAGCTCAGAAAAATGCATCTACTGATCAGAGAGACTGTGATCCGGTCAGCAGAGAAAAAGCCCAAGACTGGCCGTCCCCTTTAAGCAACAAAATAATCACACCCACTCTTGTCCCAAGATGAGTGTGGATACAACTTAAAGTACCATTTGCACGGTTCCCTGAACTGAATAAAATTATCACTCTCCCCCGAGAATCTATCCAGGAGAGCAACTTTAGGTTCAGGACAGGTCAGGTAACCACTACTAGGATCAGCCAACAGTGGTCTTTGCATCTGTGAGACGGTCGTGCGGAGGTCATCCACCTCCAGAGACAGCCCCTGTAGCTGTCCGGTCAGTGCAGCGATAACATCCATGGCTGAACTGATACAGACAACAAAATGACAGTTATTAGGCGGTTTATAATGTCATGATCAGTGTGGGGGGGGAAACTCCACACTAAACACAGGAGGGAAGGGGAACTGTAACTGGGCCTGGAAACTAGGGAAGGAACAAGTCACCTCCTAAACAACCCTAATCCGGGCCCTAACTACCTATCAATATTAATAGACCTTGAAGGTAGGAATATTCATATGCTGTATATCTAGGCCCTTATATTACTATAAGGCCCTGGAATGAGGTTAGGATGAGAGACAACCAATTCCTCGCCAGACAGACGAATGGAAGTCTCTGTCTCAGGCCCAGATACAAACAACAGGGAATATAACAAACACAAAACAATAAGAAAAGACAAGACTTATCTGAAAGTTGAAAACTGGCAACTCCAGTAGCACCACAGAGTACAACCGACCAGCTATCTAGAAGACAGGAAGAAAATCTATAAACCGTACCTCTAAGAGTGAGAAGCAGCTACATATGGGAAAAGTAAATTACCAACAAACAACACCTGAAGCAAGGGGTGTGGCATTCACCAAAACACAGACACAATAATATCCATAGTGAACTTGTTAATTTAACCCACGAGTTGCCAGTCTCTCCGATCTCCTGGTACCTGCCACGGGAACGTCCGTGACACTACATCAGAGAATGCAGCACAGTGTGTATACAGACAATTGCAGAAGAAGCAGAGGACTGAAGACTAATCAGTAGGGACCAGAAGAGAGCAGGATCTTTCCTCTTACTTGTGTTCTCTGCTGCAGCTGCACTTCTGCCTCAGTCTCCACTCTGCTACTTTTGGTTAGTGTACAGTTGACAAACTTTGAGTGGGGGCTCATCATTGGACAAAGAGAATCAGGATGGTCACTTTGACGAACTGCCCAACATCTCAGCTGTTCTGACTAAGGCTACTTTCACACTGGCGTTTTGAATTCCATTTGTGAGATCCGTTTCAGTTTGGCTCCATTCCGCCTCCATTCCGCTCTGGATGCGGACACCAAAACGCTGCTTGCAGCATTTTGGTTTTCGCCTGGCGATGCAGAGCCAAACGGATCTGTCCTGATTTACAATGTAAGTCAATGGGAGCGGATCCGTTTTCACTGACACAGTATGGTGCAATTGAAAATGGATCTGTCCCCCATTGACTTTCAATGTAAGTCAGGACGGATCCGATTTGACTTTGTTCTGCATAATGCAAACGGATCCATTCTGAACGGATACAATCGTTTGCATTATAGGTGCGGATCCGTCTGTGCAAATACCAGATGGATCCCCACCTAACGCAGGGGTGAAAGTAGCCTTAGCTGTTGTGAGGTGTTGGGAGCATTGCTATAATTATTGACATCTGTCAAGTCTAGTAGAAAAATGGTATGGAGCTACTCTGGAACTAGTAGGTGGGAAGATTTACACATGCAGTACGCCAGTCCTGCAGGGTGAGCGAATGTGAGGTCACGGGTTAATAGGCAGAACGAGGGTTGCTCTTGGTACTCACAGTTTGTAGAAGACCCTGGGCAGGCGTACAGCAGTGATAGAGAGGCTGGCACATAGATCCTCTGGGGCACTCTCTGAATATAGGGACCAGGCCGGGTGGTAGGTGAGATGCCCTGGGTGTTGGAAGTTTAGTGTGCCGGTGGCAAGATCCCGTACAGTTCGTGACGCCAGTGCCGGTAACGGTGGCACACCGATTTATTGGAGGAATAATTGAGGTACACACGATTATGGTGAACTAGAACTCCTCTTTACTGAACAGTTCAACTATATACAGGCTTCAGACAGTTCCATATGAAGTAGCTTTGGTAACAGGCAGGCTTTACATAAATGGCAGATATAATCGTGGCAAGATAACTCAGAGGGAATCAACTTACAGATCAGGCTGTACTTTCTGCAGAATCCTGTCTGACTTTCTACAAGGCCCGAATGCCTAATAGCTGGCTTTATCCTCGGGTAGGGAAACCTTCCTCTGGTATAAATCCACTTGCTGCAAATAAACTTCTGCTCTCCAGCTTTCTACTTGGGTGGATAAGATTAGCACTGCTCTGTACTTTGCTTGATGCAGTATAATTTCAGGAGGAAACTTCTTCTCCTGGACTAACTTCTGAGCTTTGCTTACTCAGGACTTCAGGCAGGCTAGACTGAGCTACTTAGCCTCCTGGACTGAACTGCCTCTTTCCTGTCTGGGCCTAACTATATATACTAGGGGGTTCCCCAGCTCCCTCTACAGCTTGGGAGGAGAAACTACACCCCTAACAGGCCTGGTACAGGAAATAACATGAAAATATGCATTACAATGCAATACAAAACACAATAGAAATTTCCCACAGGAGGTGGGGGCAACATGTCCCTTAGTAGTGCCCACCCTTATGTAGTGGGACACTACACACAGAGAGCTAGGAATTATAAACTAGAAATGTTAACACTATTTTACAATGTCTTGCCATGTCCTGTTGTCAAAGCTTTGACTGAAACCTACTTCTAAGCTGTACAGAAACTAAGAAACTTCTTAGGGACTTCAATCTGTCTGTCTATGTAAGTATATATCTATCTATAAATCTAAATGCTATGATAGTATGCAGTAATCACAATCATATATTCATTTTCTACTTTTGTGTTCTCATTATATACCTAGAATTTGATAATGGAAAAAAATGTTTCTGTAAAAAGTTTCCATCCAGTCCCTCAAAAAGCACTTCTTCTAAAAGAGAGACAAACCAGAGGTTGTTTTTTACTGGTATTAGCAGGGTAGATTTGTTTTTCTCCACAGCTGAGATAATGGTCAGAAATATTTCAGCTCATTTGTTCTCTTTAGAACAAATAATTGTATAAATATGCTCTTTTCTTATCTGCACTTATCACTCTCATAAAGCAGACACCACCTACAGAGCACTCTGCTCAATATCCTATTCTTTCTATCTGATTCTTTATAAACCTTTATACTCTGCTTGCAATGATACCACACCAAATATCTCTAACATGATCAGTAGTTTGCAGTGTCGTCTGTAATATTTCCTTTGGTAAAGATATTTTATCTAACTTTCTTGAGGGCTTTCACTTCTTTTCAAAATAAGATATCAAATATTATTATGTAGGATCAATGTTTAGCCATTTTTATCTACAGTACTGGGGAAACTTGGCTTTTAAATCCCTTCAATGCCTTGTTCTAAATAATAGACCTTATAAATTAGTCTACTGTATATGCTATTCACATATACTGGCATGTTGAGAATCATTGAGAAATGTAATACCGGTATTTTTTTTCTTAAATAAAAATCACTTATCCACTGTTTTAAAGTGAACATTTTGTAAAAGGAACGTGTCAGGGTTGTTGCGTCAAGGTATTCCATACAAAACTCATCCAACCATGGACTTTTCTTTGTGCACTCAGGCACAGTCATTTTGGAACAGAAAAGGGGCATCCCAAAACTTTTCCCACAAAGGTTAAAGTATACAATTGTCCAAAATGTCTTGGCATACTGAAGCATTAAGAGTTCTCTTCACTGGAACTAAGGGGCCAAGGCCAAACCCTGAAAAACAACCCTATAGCTATATCCCTCCAACACCAAACTTCAGTTAGCACAATGCAGTCAGACAGGTAATATTCCCCTGGTATTTGCCAAACCCAGACTCATCCATCAGATTGCCAGATAGAGAAGTGTGATTTGTCACTCCAAAGTCCAGTGGCAGCGTGCTTTGCACCACTCCAGCTGACGCATGGCATTGTGCTTGGTGATGTATGACTTGTATGTAGCTGCTGAGCCATGGAAACCCATGTCATGAAGCTCCTGGCACACAGTTTTTTGCTGATGTTAATACCAGAGGAGGTTTGGAGCTCTACAGTCAGTCAGCAGACCATTGGCAACTTTTATGCCCTATGCGCCTCAGCACTCTGTGACTCTGTTCTGTAACTTCAAGTGTTCTCCTTTTCGTGGCTGAGTTGCTGTGGTTCTTAAACGCTTTCACTTTTCAATAATGCCACTCACAGTTGGTCTTGGAATATCTAGGAGGGAAGCATACTATTACAGCACCATGCTTGAATTCACTGAGCTCATTAGAACAACCCATTCCTCCACAAATATTTGTAATTTGGCAGACTGGGTGGCTATGGGAGTTGAGAACTCCCAGATAATTCTTCAAGACAATAAACCTGTAGAAGTTTGTTCAATGATTCTTGAATGAAGGGAGGGGAAGTTTGAAAGTCTAGAACTGTCTAGAACTGTATAGTTCTAGAACTGTACAGTCTAGAACTGTATAGTCTAGAACTGTATAGTTCGCTTTGTAATAAGAGTTTCAAATAATTTTTTCTGAGACAGATATCAAGTTTATCCTAACCTACTCACATGGCTTCTCTAGATGTATTTCACTTCTAGAAAACACTAGTAAACTATTGTGTAGGTGGTATAGAACCCTTGAGCTACTTCACCACCTCTGCTTATGTTATTATACTGGAAGTGTAAAATTTATGTAGGCTCGCTATGATATATTTTGTGATTCTGTCTCCAGCGGTCCTCTTTTTGGAGAGACATATAATTCTATCTGTGACAAATGGGAATCTACATTTACACTAACAGATTATTTGACCAATTTCTGTCCAATCAGACCATTAGTTGGTGTGTATAACAAAAGATCTGTGTGTGTAAATAGCTAGGTTAGAAAATCTGTTGGTGTAAATGTATGCTTAGACTTCCCTATAACAATAGAAGGTTTTCCCTTCAAAGATTTATCACCCCTCTGATCATAACTTGTTATCATGTCTACTAGCTTTAGCCAAACAACTGGAGATATTTCTGAGAAGGTATATCAGAATCTGGTGTATCCTACAAATATAGTAAGTGGGTGTCAATGCAACAACATTGTGATGTTTGATCAGTGATAACTTTAGTGCATTTAGAAAGCACATATACAGTTGCAAGAAAAAGTATGTGAACCCTTTGGAATTATATGGATTTCTGCACAAATTGGTCATAAAATGTGATCTGATCTTTATCTAAGTCACAACAATAGACAATCACAGTCTGCTTAAACTAATAACACACAAAGAATTAAATGTTACCATGTTTTTATTGAACACACCATGTAAACATTCACAGTGCAGGTGGAAAAAGTATGTGAATCCTTGGATTTAATAACTGGTTAAACCTCCTTTGGCAGCAATAACTTCAACCAAACGTTTCCTGTAGTTGCAGATCAGACATGCACAACGGTCAGGAGTAATTCTTGACCATTCCTCTTTACAGAACTGTTTCAGTTCAGCAATATTCTTGGGATGTATGGTGTGAATCGCTTTCTTGAGGTCATGCCACAGCATCTCAATCGGGTTGAGGTCAGGACTCTGACTGGGCCACTCCAGAAGGCGTATTTTCTTCTGTTTAAGCCATTCTGTTGTTGATTTACTTCTATGCTTTGGGTCGTTGTCCTGTTGCAACACCCATCTTCTGTTGAGCTTCAGCTGGTGGACAGATGGCCTTAAGTTCTCCTGCAAAATGTCTTGATAAACTTGGGAATTCATTTTTCCTTCGATGATAGCAATCCATCCATTCCCTGACGCAGCAAAGCAGCCCTAAACCATGATGCTCCCACCACTATACTTCACAGTTGGGATGAGGTTTTGATGTTGGTGTGCTGTGCCTCATTTTCTCCACACATAGTGTTGTGTGTTTCTTTCAAACAACTCAATTTTGGTTTCATCTGTCCACAGAATATTTTGCCAGTACTGCTGTGGAACATCCAGGTGCTCTTGTGCAAACTGTAAATGTGCAGCAATGTTTTTTTTGGACAGCAGTGGCCTCCTCTGTGGTATCCTCCCATGAAATCCATTCTTGTTTAGTGTTTTACGTATCGTAGATTCGCTAACAGGGATGTTAGCATATGCCAGAGACTTTTGTACGTCTTTAGCTGACACTCTAGGATTCTTTTTCACCTCATTGAGCAGTCTGCGCCGTGCTCTTGCAGTCATCTTTACAGGACGTCCACTCCTAGGGAGAGTAGCAGCAGTGCTGAACTTTCTCCATTTATAGACAATTTGTATTACCGTGGACTGATGAACAGCAAGGCTTTTGGAGATACTTTTAGAACCCTTTCCAGCTTTATGCAAGTCAACAATTCTTAATCGTAGGTCTTCTGAGAGCTCTTTTGTACGAGGCATCATTCACATCAGGCAATGCTTCTTGTGAAAAGCAAACCCAGAACTGGTGTGTGTTTTTTATAGGGCAGGGCAGCTGTAACCAAAACCTTCAATCTCATCTCATTGATTGGACTCCAGTTGGCTGACACCTCACTCCAATTAGCTCTTGGAGAGGTCATTAGTCTAGGGGTTCACATACCTTTTCCACCTGCACTGTGAATATTTACATGGTGTGTTCAATAAAAACATGGTAACATTTAATACTTTGTGTGTTATTAGTTTAAGCAGACTGTGATTGTCTATTGTTGTGACTTAGATAAAGATCGGATCACATTTTATGACCAATTTGTACAGAAATCCATATAATTCCAAAGGGTTCACATACTTTTTCTTGTAACTGTATATAGTATGTACTTTAGTTGAAAACACACATGCTAGTTACATTATTAGCTGATTTCAAGCTACCTTGTTCTCACACTGTTCCCTCTATATGGAAACCAGTTTCTTTGGAGAAAACATTTGGACATTTAAGGATGTGTCTTTGATACAATAGCATTGTAGACACTAATGTGAAACAATGACAGACTATCTCATCACTCCTTCAGCAAATTTTCACCTACAACAGGAGCTACATTTGGCCTCAGTCTAGAACTGTATAGTCATGTTATGCTCATTGTATTCAACAACGTGTTGTGGCCCTTCTACATCTCCTGTAGATATTTTAAATGCATCTCTTGGTTTTTGACCTTAGCATGGGAGAACTGAGAACAATGTTTCATCCAGTGTTTAAGTAAACTCAGGCTTTAAAATACGAATAATTTTAGTTAAATAAAATGGCACCTTAAGAGGGAAATGCTGAGTAATTCAGAGAAGGGCTAAACAGATGGATGCGATGATAAGAGCTGATTATGAGTATGTTAGCAGCAAGCAATCTGGGTCCGCCAGGGCAAAGTGTCTGCACACAACTCTTCATCATAGTTACTGGCTTGATTAAGCACCTTGGGGGATAAGTGGATAATTATTAGAGATCTGAAATACCTCCGTCTGCCTCCAGTGTATAGATTTTATAGCTTACTTCCCAATGTGATAGATACAGTGTCTGTAAATACAGATGTGACCTGGGCCTTCCAGCTTTGAGAACACTTTATTATGCATCCCGGTGCAGGAGCAGAAGATTCTTAAAATTGTAAAAAACAAAATTCATTTCCTGCAGATGTCAGAAATTGACAGACATCTGTCCTTGTATATTTTGTTAAAGAATATAGAAAAATGTTTGCAATGTGAAACTTGTCAAACTAAAACCATGTATAATAAGAGTAGAAATATGAGATAATATATAAGATGTTTTATTAATCTTTTATCTAATTGTGTAACAATAAGAGCTCACGTGGTATTAATTGGGCATGGATGGGCCACATTTGACAAAAACTATTTTGTAAAAATTCTATCAATCTGTCTTGTTGTCTTTCTGTCTATCTTTCTGGTTGTCTGTCTAATTAAGGGACAAAAGAAATGTCATTTTCAGAAAATCTCAACCACCAGAGTTTTAATCCAGGTAATGTTTTATGAAACATTTAGAGGTAGAGACCTCCTGTTGTTAAAAGTACTTCAATGTGAAAGGGGTTTGAGATTAGCAGGCTTTAAAATATAAGCCTAATACTACTGTATATGGCTAATAATTGACAATGTCTTTCCTCTTTGCTCTTGAAGACTACAGCTTATAGTACCAGGATTTACAAAAAAGTGTACAAAGAAAGTAATTTGCACTATTACTCATATAGTGCATATTATAATTCTACATAATACAGCTTGGTCACAATGTATGCCGTGAGAAGGCCTCTATTTACAAGGCAGGTAAAATCCACTTTTTGTGTGCTTGCATCTCCAAGCCTTCACTTTCGATCTATTTTTATTTATTTTTACATTCAGGCTTACTTACATTTACAAATGAAATACCTGAAACTTGTGTTTCTTTTCAGTTGTATATTACAGCTAGCATAATTACATGCAGCCCTCTATAACTTTGCCTTCTCTTTGCAACCAAAGTGGAACAAATTTAAGTCATTTTCTAGCTCTTGGTATAAAGGGACTCAGGGCTTCTAATCACTGACTGTGGGTTTGACTCAGCCATCCATAAACTGCAATATCCACTCATTTATTACTTTTCATTCAATTGACTTCAAATTACTCCAAAAAAGCTTCCTTGCTACAAATAAGAAATGCTGGCTTCGTTGTCATTACCTTTGACAAGATATTTTCATTTTAACCCTTGGTTTTAGGCAAATTTCTTCTGATATTGGCTGCACCTGAAATAATTGGGTGCACTGGCCATTGATGAAGCACACTTATAGAAAGATCAGATAAAAAAAATCTAACAGTATGATGTAAAAATATGCATGGCATTTAAACGACCTTGAAGGGATTTCCAGGTTCTAGATGTTGATAACCATCAGATTAGTGGGGATTGGATACCCTGCACCCCTACTGAACAGCTGTTCTCATCAGCCACAAAAAGTAGATGGAGCTAGAAGCAGAAAGCTCTGTCCAATGTGTAGTCGCTATGCTGGGGTACTAAATAGGAGCTGAGCTGTAGTAACCTGGTACAACCACTACACAGAGAATGGAACTGACACTGTAGTAATCTGGCATGGGCACTACAAAATGGACGGAGCTGTCTGGCTCCAGCTCCATCCATTGTGTTTTTTCCAGCATTAGCTGGTTGATGAGAACAATTAATTGGTGGGATGCCACCACAGATATAATATTGATGACCTGTTATGGGGATAAATGATCCATATCTAGAACCTGAAAAAACACCTTTAAGAGATAATCCTTAAATTGTGTCCAATCCAAGGCATTACATTAGCTAACACTAAACATCTTAGTAGATGCTCACTTTATGTTGCTAAACCTCCCACAATTTGACTGAGGAAGGTCCATTACAGGACTGGAATGTCATCTATATATGTGGATTGCACATAATAAAAATTCTTCATCAGAAAAGGGAGGAGTGCTGAGCATTTTTTAAATGAATTTTTATGAAGGACAATCCAGAACACAATCTACACAGCTTATACTGAAAACATGGACTAACAATGAAGCGATGAGCGATGGTCAGGCATAGTGTACTACTATGGAGGTCAATGTGGCTGAAGACAAACTATTGGGTTCAGCACAGCCCTCACTTGAATCTAGAAGAGGGGCTGAAACAGTTCATGCACAACATGTGGCTGATATGTCTCTGAATCACATCACTTTTGCATAGAATACTAGGCCATTCTTCCTAATATTCTTAAACATTGATATGAAGCAGGAAGTACACATTTTAGAAAGTATTTTGTTGGAATCATTGCTACTTGAGGCATTACAACACATTAATAAGCTGGAAGGGACAGTATAATTTCCATGTGATAATAGGGTGATGGATGTGCCATTTCCTAAGGTACATGCAGAAATAATTCAAAATTGTTAAAAAGTGTACTCAGCTTTTCATTGTGTAATATTATATTTCTTAAAAAAAGAAAAAAAAAATTTGTTTGATAAACATTAGTGTTGAGCGAACAGTTCGAGCATAGTTCGGGTCCGTACCGAATTTTGGGGTGTTCGTGACACGGACCCGAACCCGAACTTTTTCGTAAAAGTTCGGGTTCGGGTTCGTCGTTCGGCATGTATTTTGGCGCATTTTGAAAGGCTGCAAAGCAGCCAATCAACATGCATCATACTACTTGCCCTAAGATGCCATCGCAGCCATGCCTACTATTGGCAAGGCTGTGATTGGCCAAGTGCAGCATGTGACTCAGCCTCTTTATAAGCTTGTGCGCACGTCGGGACGTGCTCACTCCCGATGTGAATAGAACAGGGATAGACGCAGCTGATGCTAGGGCGAGAATAGGCAGGGATAATTGAATAACTGGAAGCAAATTTCTCTCCTCCACCTGTGATTCATCTGAACAACTGCAGCTGAGCTGCTTTTTTGATAGGGATTGGCTATTTTTAGAGTGGCCAGAGTGATTTTTCCATCAACATGTACCTGGGCTGACCGCCGGCCGCCATTTTGCGACTTGTAGTGCTGCAGCAGAAGCTGCCACAGTGTGCATTCCAAAGCTCCAAACAAGTCAGACATCTACACCTGGGATTCAGACCAATAGCGATTTAGCAGCACAGTCCAAGGCTATTTTTTTTAAAGGTTGTGCAGACCATTTTGTGGCACATGTTACTGGGCTGATAGGCGGCGGCCATCTTGGGACTAGTGCTGCAGCACAATCTCTCCCAACGTCCATTAATCACTTGTAATAGTGGTCTGTGCCATAGAAATCCTACATCAGGGACTTGGGTGTGCTTGTGTCACCTCTACTAATACCAGTCCACCTGTAATCCATACAGTGAAAAGCCATAAAGTATTCCAGTGAGGGAATTTTTTTTTTATTTAAAAAAGGCCAAGTTAGTTTATCTGGCGTTCAATATACTAGATACAGTTAGGCCTGCGTTTCATACATCTGGAATTAGCAAACTAATGTGCTGGGGTTGGGAAAACATATATGTACCCATACTAGAATCTGTCAAAGAAAGCGGTACTCACATATAACAGTCATTCCATCTGTAATCCATACAGTCAAAAGACTGAAAGTATTCCAGTGAGGGAATTTTTTTTATTTAAAAAAGGCCAAGTTAGTTTATCTGGCGTTCAATATACTAGATACAGTTAGGCCTGCGTTTCATACATCTGGAATTAGCAAACTAATGTGCTGGGGTTGGGAAAACATATATGTACCCATACTAGAATCTGTCAAAGAAAGCGGTACTCACATATAACAGTCATTCCATCTGTAATCCATACAGTCAAAAGACTGAAAGTATTCCAGTGAGGGGATTTTTTTTATTTAAAAAAGGCCAAGTTAGTTTATCTGGCGTTCAATATACTAGATACAGTTAGGCCTGCGTTTCATACATCTGGAATTAGCAAACTAATGTGCTGGGGTTGGGAAAACATATATGTACCCATACTAGAATCTGTCAAAGAAAGCGGTACTCACATATAACAGTCATTCCATCTGTAATCCATACAGTCAAAAGACTGAAAGTATTCCAGTGAGGGAATTTTTTTTATTTAAAAAAGGCCAAGTTAGTTTATCTGGCGTTCAATATACTACATACAGTTAGGCCTGCGTTTCATACATCTGGAATTAGCAAACTAATGTGCTGGGGTTGGGAAAACATATATGTACCCATACTAGAATCTGTCAAAGAAAGCGGTACTCACATATAACAGTCATTCCATCTGTAATCCATACAGTCAAAAGACTGAAAGTATTCCAGTGAGGGAATTTTTTTTATTTAAAAAAGGCCAAGTTAGTTTATCTGGCGTTCAATATACTAGATACAGTTAGGCCTGCGTTTCATACATCTGGAATTAGCAAACTAATGTGCTGGGGTTGGGAAAACATATATGTACCCATACTAGAATCTGTCAAAGAAAGCGGTACTCACATATAACAGTCATTCCATCTGTAATCCATACAGTCAAAAGACTGAAAGTATTCCAGTGAGGGAATTTTTATTTTATTTAAAAAAGGCCAAGTTAGTTTATCTGGCGTTCAATATACTAGATACAGTTAGGCCTGCGTTTCATACATCTGGAATTATCAAACTAATGTGCTGGGGTTGGGAAAACATATATGTACCCATACTAGAATCTGTCAAAGAAAGCGGTACTCACATATAACAGTCATTCCATCTGTAATCCATACAGTCAAAAGACTGAAAGTATTCCAGTGAGGGAATTTTTTTTATTTAAAAAAGGCCAAGTTAGTTTATCTGGCGTTCAATATACTAGATACAGTTAGGCCTGCGTTTCATACATCTGGAATTAGCAAACTAATGTGCTGGGGTTGGGAAAACATATATGTACCCATACTAGAATCTGTCAAAGAAAGCGGTACTCACATATAACAGTCATTCCATCTGTAATCCATACAGTCAAAAGACTGAAAGTATTCCAGTGAGGGAATTTTTTTTATTTAAAAAAGGCCAAGTTAGTTTATCTGGCGTTCAATATACTAGATACAGTTAGGCCTGCGTTTCATACATCTGGAATTAGCAAACTAATGTGCTGGGGTTGGGAAAACATATATGTACCCATACTAGAATCTGTCAAAGAAAGCGGTACTCACATATAACAGTCATTCCATCTGTAATCCATACAGTCAAAAGACTGAAAGTATTCCAGTGAGGGAATTTTTTTTATTTAAAAAAGGCCAAGTTAGTTTATCTGGCGTTCAATATACTAGATACAGTTAGGCCTGCGTTTCATACATCTGGAATTAGCAAACTAATGTGCTGGGGTTGGGAAAACATATATGTACCCATACTAGAATCTGTCAAAGAAAGCGGTACTCACATATAACAGTCATTCCATCTGTAATCCATACAGTCAAAAGACTGAAAGTATTCCAGTGAGGGAATTTTTTTTATTTAAAAAAGGCCAAGTTAGTTTATCTGGCGTTCAATATACTAGATACAGTTAGGCCTGCGTTTCATACATCTGGAATTAGCAAACTAATGTGCTGGGGTTGGGAAAACATATATGTACCCATACTAGAATCTGTCAAAGAAAGCGGTACTCACATATAACAGTCATTCCATCTGTAATCCATACAGTCAAAAGACTGAAAGTATTCCAGTGAGGGGATTTTTATTTTATTTAAAAAAGGCCAAGTTAGTTTATCTGGCGTTCAATATACTAGATACAGTTAGGCCTGCGTTTCATACATCTGGAATTAGCAAACTAATGTGCTGGGGTTGGGAAAACATATATGTACCCATACTAGAATCTGTCAAAGAAAGCGGTACTCACATATAACAGTCATTCCATCTGTAATCCATACAGTCAAAAGACTGAAAGTATTCCAGTGAGGGAATTTTTTTTTTATTTAAAAAAGGCCAAGTTAGTTTATCTGGCGTTCAATATACTAGATACAGTTAGGCCTGCGTTTCATACATCTGGAATTAGCAAACTAATGTGCTGGGGTTGGGAAAACATATATGTACCCATACTAGAATCTGTCAAAGAAAGCGGTACTCACATATAACAGTCATTCCATCTGTAATCCATACAGTCAAAAGACTGAAAGTATTCCAGTGAGGGGATTTTGCTTATAAAAAATAATATATTTCATTGTGGTGCGAGTTGAATCGCAACAATGAAGAAAAATACTATTAAGGGACGAGGACGCGGTCGTGGTGGTGTCCGTGGAGCCTCTGTTGCTGGTAGAGGACGTGGCCGTTCGGCCCCAGGCACACACAGTAGGGAACGAACTCCCTCAACTAGCCGGCAGAATGTACCGCAATATCTCGTGGGGCCCAATGCCGCTCTTAGGATGGTAAGGCCTGAGCAGGTACAGGCATTAATCGATTGGGTGGCCGACAGTGCTTCCAGCACGTTCACCACATGGTCTTCCACCCAGTCTTCTGCGGAAAGCGCACAGGTGGCACCTGAAAACCAAGCCCATCAGTCTGTCACATCACCCCCAAGCATATCAGGGAAACGGTCTGAGCCACAAGTTATGCAGCAGTCTCTTCTTCTGTTTGAAGACTCTGCTTCCAGGGTTTCCCAGGGGCGTCCACCTAGCCCTTCCCCAGTGGAGGAAGACATACCATGCACTGACGCACAACCACTTATGTCTCCAGATGAAGAGGACATGGGAATACCACCACAGCAGAGTCACCGACTCTCTGATGATGACGAAACACAGGTGCCCACTGCCGCGTCTTTTTGCAGTGTGCAGACTGAACAGGAGGAGGTCAGGGAGGGAGACTGGGTGGAAGACGATGCAGAGGACGATGAGGTCTTAGACCCCACATGGACTGAAGGTCGTGGCGATGACTTTCACAGTTCAGAGGAAGAGGTAGTGGTGAGACCGAGACAACAGCGAAGCCAAAGAGGGAGCAGGGGGCCAAAGCAGACGAGCCGCCGCCCCCAGAGTTCGCCTGCTACTGGACATCGCCAACAGGGACCCAGCCCCACAAAGGCAGCTTCAAAGAGTTCCCTGGCATGGCACTTCTTTAAACAATGTCCTACCGACAAGACCCGAGTGACTTGCACGCTCTGCCATCAGAGCCTGAGGCGAGGCATTAACGTTCTGAACCTCAGCACAACCTGCATGACCAGGCATCTACATGCAAAGCATGAACTGCAGTGGGGTACACACCTTAAAAACCAGGCACTCGCTGAGGCTCCCCCTGCTCCCTCTACCGCTGCTGCCTCGGCTTCCGCCTCGAGAGGAATGTTACCACCTGCCGAGCAGCAAACAGAGGATGTGCCACCGACACCACCACCACCGCCACCGTCAACTAGCGTCTCCACTATATCACACAGCAGCGTTCAGCTCTCAATATCTCAAACCTTAGAGAGGAAGCGCAAATTCCCCCCGAGTCACCCTCGAGCCCTTGGCCTGAACGCCAGCATTTCTAAACTGCTGGCCTTTGAAATGCTGTCATTCCGGCTGGTGGACACAGACAGCTTCAAACAGCTGATGGCCATGGCTGTCCCGCAGTATGTGGTTCCCAGCCGCCACTACTTCTCCAAGACAGCCGTGCCTTCCCTGCACATGCAAGTGTCCGATAAAATCAAGTGTGCACTGCGCAACGCCATTTGTGGCAAGGTCCACCTAACCACAGATACGTGGACCAGTAAGCACGGCCAGGGACGCTATATCTCACTAACTGCACACTGGATGAATGTAGTGGTGGCTGGGCCCCCGGCGGACAGTTCCTTGGCGCACGTCCTTCCGCCCCCTAGGATCGCAGGGCATCATTCTCTGCCTCCTGTAGCCTCCTCCTCCTACTCGGCTTCCTCCTCCACTGCTTCCACCAGCTCATCCGGTCAGCCACACACCTTCACCACCAACTTCAGCACAGCCCGGGGTAAACGTCAGCAGGCCATTCTGAAACTCATATGTTTGGGGGACAGGCCCCACAGCGCAAAGGAGTTGTGGCGGGGTATTGAACAACAGACCGACGAGTGGTTTCTGCCGGTGGGCCTCAAGCCAGGCCTGGTGGTATGCGATAATGGGCGAAATCTCGTGGCAGCTCTGGGACTAGCCGGTTTGACGCACATCCCTTGCCTGGCGCATGTGCTGAACTTGGTGGTGCAGAGGTTCATTCACCACTACCCCAACATGTCAGAGCTGCTGCATAAAGTGCGGGCCGTCTGTGCGCGCTTCCGCCGTTCACATCCTGCCACTGCTCGCCTGTCTGCGCTACAGCGGAACTTCGGCCTTCCCGCTCACCGCCTCATATGCGACGTGCCCACCCGGTGGAACTCCACCTTGCACATGCTGGAGAGACTGTGCGAGCAGCAGCAGGCCATAGTGGAGTTTCAGCTGCAGCACGCTCGCGTCAGTCGTACTGCCGAACAGCACCACTTCACCACCAATGATTGGGCCTCCATGCGAGACCTGTGTGCCCTGCTGCGCTGTTTCGAGTACTCCACCAACATGGCCAGTGGCGATGACACTGTTATCAGCGTTACAATACCACTTCTATGTCTCCTTGAGAAAACACTTAGGGCAATGATGTTAGAGGAGGTGGCCCAGGTGGAGGAGGAGGAGGAGGATGAGGGCTCGTTTCTAACACTTTCGGGCCAGTCTGTTCGAAGTGGCTCAGAGGGAGGTTTGTTTAAGCAGCAGAGGACAGGTTCACAAGTCGCCAGCCAAGGCACTGTACTGGAGGACGAGGAGGATGAGGAGGAGGAGGTGGAGGGGGACGAGGATGACGCAAGTTCACAGCGGGGTGGCAGCCCAGGCCCATCACTGGTGCGTGGCTGGGGGGATACGGTGGACGATGACGATACGCCTCCCACAGAGGACAGCTTGTCCTTACCCATGGGTAGCCTGGCCCACATGAGCGAATATATGCTCCAATGCCTGCGCAACGACAGCAGAGTTGCCCACGTTTTAACGTGTGCAGACTACTGGGTGGCCACCCTGCTGGATCCCCGGTATAAAGACAATGTGCCCACTTTAATTCCTGAACTGGAGCGCGACCGTAAGATGCGCGAGTACAAGCGCACGCTGATAGAGGCGCTCTTGAGAGCATTCCCACATGTCACAGGGGAACAGGTGGAAGGTGAAGGCAGAGGAGTGGCAAGAGGTCGCCAACGCAGCTGTGTCACGGCCAGCTCATCTGAGGGCAGGGTTAGCATGGCAGAAATGTGGAAAAGTTTTGTCTCCACGCCACAGCTATCTGCACCGACACCTGATACGGAACGTGTTAGCAGGAGGCAGCATTTCACTAACATGGTTGAACAGTATGTCTGCACACCCCTCCACATCCTGACGGATGGTTCGGCCCCATTCAACTACTGGGTTTCGAAATTGTCCACGTGGCCAGAGTTAGCATGTTATGCCTTGGAGGTGCTTTCCTGCCCGGCGGCCAGCGTTTTATCTGAACGCGTATTCAGCATGGCAGGGGGCGTCATTACTGACAAGCGCAGCCGCCTGTCCACAGCCAACGTGGACAAGCTGACCTTCATAAAGATGAACCAGGCATGGATCCCACAGGACCTGTCCCTCCCTTGTGCAGAGTAGTCCTTATTAACTGCCTAAAACATGTCTTGTTGTGCTACGGGCCACTTCTTTATTTGATACAAATTTTATGAAACCCACAGTTGAATGAAACTCTTCTCTGTCTGGGCGCCGGGGCCTAACCAGATGAAAGTGGCCGGTTAAACTAACGGGTGACATGAAGCCATAACCTCTGCCATGCTACCTCTGTCTTCTGTCTGGGTGCTGAGGCCTAAGTCAAATAAAGCGGTCTTCTGCTGTGCTGGGGGATATGAAGCTAATCTCTGACCTCTCTCCTCTGTCTGGGTCCAAAGGCCTAAATCACTGAAAGAGGCCTTCTCCTGTGGTGTGTGATATGATGCCAGAATATGTGCTGTGGGGCCTCTCTCCTCTTCCTGGGTGCAGGGGTCAAATAAACTAAATTGTGGCCTACTCCTGTGGTGGTTGATATGATGCCTGATTCTCTGATGTGGAACCTCTCTCCTCTGTTTGGGTGAAGGGGTCAAAGTAACTAAATGGTGGCTTCTCCTGTGGTGGCTGATATGATGCCAGAATATGTGCTGTGGTGCCTCTCTCCTCTTCCTGGGTGCAGGGGTCAAAGTAACTAAATGGTGGCTTCTCCTGTGGTGGCTGATATGATGCCAGAATATGTGCTGTGGGGCCTCTCTCCTCTTCCTGGGTGCAGGGGTCAAAGTAACTCAATGGTGGCTTCTCCTGTGGTGGCTGATATGATGCCAGAATATGTGCTGTGGTGCCTCTCTCCTCTATCTGGGTCCAAAGGCCTAAATCACTGAAAGAGGCCTTCTCCTGTGGTGTGTGATATGATGCCTGAATATGTGCTGTGGTGCCTCTCTCCTCTTCCTGGGTGCGGGGGTCAAAGTAACTCAATGGTGGCTTCTCCTGTGGTGGCTGATATGATGCCAGAATATGTGCTGTGGTGCCTCTCTCCTCTTCCTGGGTGAGGGGGTCAAAGTAACTCAATGGTGGCTTCTCCTGTGGTGGCTGATATGATGCCAGAATATGTTCTGTGGGGCCTCTCTCCTCTTCCTGGGTGCAGGGGTCAAAGTAACTCAATGGTGGCTTCTCCTGTGGTGGTTAGTATGATGCCAGAATATGTGCTGTGGGGCCTCTCTCCTCTTCCTGGGTGCAGGGGTCAAAGTAACTCAATGGTGGCTTCTCCTGTGGTGGCTGATATGATGCCAGAATATGTGCTGTGGTGCCTCTCTCCTCTTCCTGGGTGCGGGGGTCAAAGTAACTCAATGGTGGCTTCTCCTGTGGTGGCTGATATGATGCCAGAATATGTGCTGTGGGGCCTCTCTCCTCTTCCTGGGTGCAGGGGTCAAAGTAACTCAATGGTGGCTTCTCCTGTGGTGGTTAGTATGATGCCAGAATATGTGCTGTGGGGCCTCTCTCCTCTTCCTGGGTGCAGGGGTCAAAGTAACTCAATGGTGGCTTCTCCTGTGGTGGCTGATATGATGCCAGAATATGTGCTGTGGTGCCTCTCTCCTCTTCCTGGGTGCGGGGGTCAAAGTAACTCAATGGTGGCTTCTCCTGTGGTGGCTGATATGATGCCAGAATATGTGCTGTGGGGCCTCTCTCCTCTTCCTGGGTGCAGGGGTCAAAGTAACTCAATGGTGGCTTCTCCTGTGCTGATTGATATAAAGCTGATGGTTGTGCCATCTGACATGGTTGCCAGGGTCTGATTCAATGGGGGCCTACTCCTGTGGTGGGTGATCTAAATGCCTGATTCTCTGCTGTGAAACCTCTCTCCTCCGTCTGGGTGTAGGGGTCAAAGTCTTTCAAAGTCGCCTTCTCCTGTGCTGATTGATATGAAGCTGATGGTTGTGCAATCTGACATGGTTGCCGGGGTCCCATTAAATTGTGGCCTACTCCTGTGGTGGTTGATATGATGCCTGATTCTCTGATGTGGAACCTCTCTCCTCTGTTTGGGTGAAGGGGTCAAAGTAACTAAATGGTGGCTTCTCCTGTGGTGGCTGATATGATGCCAGAATATGTGCTGTGGGGCCTCTCTCCTCTTCCTGGGTGCAGGGGTCAAAGTAACTCAATGGTGGCTTCTCCTGTGGTGGCTGATATGATGCCAGAATATGTGCTGTGGTGCCTCTCTCCTCTTCCTGGGTGCGGGGGTCAAAGTAACTCAATGGTGGCTTCTCCTGTGGTGGCTGATATGATGCCAGAATATGTGCTGTGGTGCCTCTCTCCTCTTCCTGGGTGCAGGGGTCAAAGAAACTAAATTGTGGCTTCTCCTGTGGTGGTTGATATGATGCCTGATTCTCTGCTGTGAAACCTCTCTCCTCCATCTGGGTGTAGGGGTCAAAGTCTTTCAAAGTCGCCTTCTCCTGTGCTGATTGATATAAAGCTGATGGTTGTGCCATCTGACATGGTTGCCAGGGTCTGATTCAATGGGGGCCTACTCCTGTGGTGGGTGATCTAAATGCCTGATTCTCTGCTGTGAAACCTCTCTCCTCCGTCTGGGTGTAGGGGTCAAAGTCTTTCAAAGTCGCCTTCTCCTGTGCTGATTGATATGAAGCTGATGGTTGTGCCATCTGACATGGTTGCCGGGGTCCCATTAAATTGGGGCCTACTCCTGTGGTGGGTGATCTAAATGCCTGATTCTCTGCTTTGAAACCTCTCTCCTCCGTCCGGGTGTAGGGGTCAAAGTCTGTCAAAGTCGCCTTCTCCTGTGCTGATTGATATAAAGCTTATGCTTGTGCCATCTGACATGGTTGCCGGGGTCTGATTCAATGGTGGCCTACTCCTGTGGTGGGTGATCTAAATGCCTGATTCTCTGCTGTGTAACCTCTCTCCTCCGTCTGGGTGTAGGGGTCAAAGTAACTAAATGGTGGCCTACTCCTGTGGTGGGTGATATGATGCCTGGTTCTCTGCTGTGGGACCTCTCTCCTTTGTCTGGGTGCTGTGGTCAAAATAATAGTAAGTGACCTTCTCCATTGGTGGGTGACTTGAAGCCTGATTCTGTGCTATGGGACCTCACTCCAATTAATATTGTTTAATTTTTATTTATTTTATGTTAACTCATCATTTCCCTATCTACATTTGTTTGCAGGGGATTTAACTACATTTTGCTGCCTTTTGCAGCCCTCTAGCCCTTTCCGGGTGTGTTTTACAGCCTTTTTAGTGCCCAAAAGTTCGGGTCCCCATTGACTTCTATGGGGTTCGGTTTCGGGATGAAGTTCGGGTCGAGTTCGGATCCCGAACCCGAACATTTTTCGAAAGTTCGGCCGAACTCGTCGAACCCGAACATCCAGGTGTTCGCTCAACTCTAATAAACATGCATCAATAAGGGACATCTGTTAGGTGATGAAGATCTATGTGTTATAAGAACTGCTATCAATTCAAAGGCTCTTTAGTATATATCATGTTGGGCAAATTAATGCAACTTTTTGGAAAATCTGCATTTGTAGTGTTTTGCAATGAAACGCAATACAAGGATATAAAAGCACATGCAATACGCTTTGTTTTACGCAATAAATATGTTCTCAAAGAACGTTTGGTACGATTAATATTTTGTTTATGGCCGTTTGGCCGTATTCAAGGATTTAACTAGTTCAGGCATTGAATAAACAAGTTTATGGCAATGTTAAATCTTTCAGGCATTATGTACTCAGGCTGAAAAGAACTCATCAGTCAGTTGCTGCTTGTTTTCTTATTGCCATTTTCTTTATCTCTGACTTTAGAACTGTTCAAAAGTTTCATCGATTCATATCCAAGCTGATGTCACCCAGCTCTAAGGGAAATGTTTCATGTCATGAATCTGATAAAGTGGAGCACCATTGTTCATGTGGCTGAAGTCTCCTGTGCTTCTAAATCCTTTATGTGCTCAGTCGTGCAGCCGAGGGCATCCAACATTGTCTGCCTCATGTTACCCTGAACAACGTAAAGATAACCCGTCCCAAACATGCTCTCAGCTCATGATCAAAGATGCAATCATCCCTCATCTGTTCTGTAGGCAGTCATCCAACATATACAATATTAATTGTTGTTTGGAACACTAGCAGATACTCTTATAACTGAAGCATAATCTTTACAAGTAACCAAAACTATGCAAAAAATTATAAAAAATAATCATACTCAAATACTATGGGGAGATTTAGCAAAACTGGTGTAAATAAGGTAGGTTGGTTGCTATGGGAAACTAAATCATTTTTCCTTTCACACCAGTTTTGATAAATCTCCCCATATGTCATGATAAATAGCAATAAAATTTGAAGTTTCTCATTCATCCCCATTCTTCTGTTCAATTTTCAAACTGTTTAGCCAGTCAAATCTGTTTGATTTCCTTTGTTTAGTCAACTTCTTTAAAGGTCTACTGACTAGAAGACTAAAATTTAAAAGTCTCCATTGAACTTATTGCAGCTGTTCCAGCAACCCCTACAGTCACCCTTGCACAATCCCAAGTGGTTTTTGCCTTTCAGCAACCCCATTTACCCTAATGTCTGGCAACAGTTCACTTGTGATCAATTTCTTTTGAATTCGGTTGACAAACGTTGAGGAAAATTTCATAAGAGGCACATTAAGGGTCCATTCACACATCCGTAGAATGGGTCCGGATCCGTTCCGCAACGTTGCGGAACGAATCCGGACCCATTCATTCTCTATGGGGCTGGAAGAGATGCGTATCTTCCGGGCCGCGGCTCCCGAAAAAAATAGAACATGTTCTATTCTTGGCCGCAATTGGGGGCAAGAATAGGCAGTTCTATGGGGGTGCCAGCTGGGTGTATTGCGGACCGCAATTTGTGGATTCGAAATACACTACGGACGTGTGAATGGACCTTAAGAGCTATCTTTAATTTTGCTGACATAAGTGACAAGGTTACAAAGGTTGTGAGCTTCCTAAACTGCATTCCATGGCACTGGGAAACTGGATTTATAAATTAAGTAGCAGTATTACTACAATTACTATCCTACTAATTCAGCAGCTATGTAATGTCTTTGGTTCAGGTTCACATTATTTTCCATACCTTTGCATTAGTATGCTTCTATAAGCATACAACCTACTGCCTTCATCTAGCATGTAATATTTGGGTCTTTGTATTTGGCAGAAGGACATTTGGGCCCCCATAGACATCAGGGCTGGGCACAACTGCTACCGCTGTTTCTCCTATAGTTACACCTTAGAGTTATATCTTTGGCAAACTGAAACAGTCTGCCACCCATCTTTCCTTCAATTTTGTCCAGTTTTCCAGTACTTGCTGATGAAAAGCATTTCCAAAGCATGATGCTGCCACTACCATGCTTCCCTATGGTAATGGTGTTCTTGGGGTGTGATAGCTTTTCCAAAGTTCAAAAGGTTCTATTTTAATACCGTTTGACCAGAAAATCTTCTTATGTGTATTTGGATTGTCTTCTTTATGCTGTTTGCTTAACTCAAATGTGTTTTCTTAGGTAGTTCTTTAAGCAGTGGCTTTTTTTCTGCTCCCGCTGTAGTGTGCACTTATTGTTCTCCTATGGAAAGATATTTCCATCTTGGCTGTTGATCTTTGGCGCTTTCTCAGTGTTATCGTTGGTACCTTTGCTAAATCTTTGATTAATACTACTGTTGAGCGAACTGGACTTTGATCCGAATTTCAGGATAAATTCAAATTTGCCGCAAAGCCGAATTTCCTCTTGCTTCATGGTAGCAAAGCGATTTAACCTGAAATAGTGCAAAAAACAAAAAACATACTTAGCTGCTTATCTTGCTTGAAGATCTTGGCCGAAATCCTGTGTGCGATGACATCATATCAGGCCGCGCAAGATTTCACGCCTGATCTTCAAGCAAGATGGTAGCAGCCGGTCAGTAGCAAGCAAATGGAGCAGGTATGGTCCACTGACTGTAAGCCTTACAGCATCCAGGCTACATTATACCTGGCTAGACACTTTACCATTACGTAGTACCTAACATTTTTTTTAGTAGTTTTTAAGTATTAAGTTGTCTGTATCTAATATTTTACTTTGCTATTACTCTTTGGCTACCAGTTCATGTGATAAGTTAATTGTTATGACAAAAACATGGAATGTCAGTAGCAGCTAGGGATACCATAGGGTACAGGTTAATATTTTAGGGTAAGGTCTACGGAAAGGGTGGCTTTTATCTGGGTTTTTCTGTGGTTAGGCTCTTTAGCCCCCCCTAACATGTCATCTTAGGGTGTAAAAGGGCTAGCTATCCTCACTTTTTGTCAACCAAGAGACCCAAACCTGCCTGTGATCCAAGTCTGGAATAACCATATGCACCACAGATACCATGAATGCACCACAATAATAGACATTACAGTTTATAATAATAGAACACTCACATTGGGTTATATATATATATATATATATATATATATATATATATATATTATGAGAGTATTTTAAATTATTTTTGTGTTTTCCTGATTAGAGGCACGCCTCACTCTTTTATGTTATACACTAATAAAAGTTAGATTTTTAGCATACTCTTATTTTTGGATTTTTGGCCCATTAGCCTTTTAAGGGCTCTTAAAAAATTTTCTCCACTTCTATGGTTTTAATTTGCACATACGGATTTGTTTTTTTCATATTCTTTTTTTATAACCAAACCATGAGTTATACTTCTCCAGAACTTTGTCTCTGAGCTGTTTGCAGCACCTTGGTCTTCATGTTGCATGCTTAGTAGTGTTGCAGATGCAGGTATATACAGTACAGACCAAAAGTTTGGACACACCTTCTCATTCAAAGAGTTTTCTTTATTTTCATGACTATGAAGGCATCAAAACTATGAATTAACACATGTGGAATTATATACACTGCTCAAAAAAATAAAGGGAACACAAAAATAACACATCCTAGATCTGAATTAATTAAATATTTTTTTGAAATACTTTGTTCTTTACATAGTTGAATGTGCTGACAACAAAATCACACAAAAATAAAAAAATGGAAATCACATTTTTTAACCCATGGAGGTCTGGATTTGGAGTCACACTCAAAATGAAAGTGGAAAAACACACTACAGGCTGATCCAACTTTGATGTAATGTCCTTAAAACAAGTCAAAATGAGGCTCAGTAGTGTGTGTGGCCTCCACGTGCCTGTATGACCTCCCTACAATGCCTGTGCATGCTCCTGATGAGGTGGCGGACGGTCTCCTGAGGGATCTCCTCCCAGACCTGGACTAAAGCATCTGCCAACTCCTGGACAGTCTGTGGTGCAACGTGACGTTGGTGGATAGAGCGAGACATGATGTCCCAGATGTGCTCAATTGGTTTCAGTCTGGGGAACGGGCGGGCCAGTCCATAGCATCAATGCCTTCGTCTTGCAGGAACCGCTGACACACTCCTGCCACATAAGGTCTAGCATTGTCTTGCATTAGGAGGAACCCAGGGCCAACAGCACCAGCATATGGTCTCACAAGAGGTCTGAGGATCTCATCTCGGTACCTAATGGCAGTCAGGCTACCTCTGGCGAGCACATGGAGGGCTGTGCGGCCCTCCAAAGAAATGCCACCCCACACCATTACTGACCCAATGCCAAACCGGTCATGCTGGAGGATGTTGCAGGCAGCAGAACGTTCTCCACGGCGTCTCCAGACTCTGTCACATGTGCTCAGTGTGAACCTGCTTTCATCTGTGAAGAGCACAGGGCGCCAGTGGCGAATTTGCCAATCTTGGTGTTCTCTGGCAAATGCCAAACGTCCTGCACGGTGTTGGGCTGTAAGCACAACCCCCACCTGTGGACGTCGGGCCCTCATATCACCCTCATGGAGTCTGTTTCTGACCGTTTGAGCAGACACATGCACATTTGTTGCCTGCTGGAGGTCATTTTGCAGGGCTCTGGCAGTGCTCCTCCTGTTCCTCCTTGCACAAAGGCAGAGGTAGCGGTCCTGCTGCTGGGTTGTTGCCCTCCTACGGCCTCCTCCACGTCTCCTGATGTACTGGCCTGTCTCCTGGTAGCGCCTCCATGCTCTGGACACTACGCTGACAGACACAGCAAACCTTCTTGCCACAGCTCGCATTGATGTGCCATCCTGGATAAGCTGCACTACCTGAGCCACTTGTGTGGGTTGTAGACTCCGTCTCATGCTACCACTAGAGTGAAAGTACCGCCAGCATTCAAAAGTGACCAAAACATCAGCCAGGAAGCATCGGAACTAAGAAGTGGTCTGTGGTTACCACCTGCAGAACCACTCCTTTATTGGGGGTGTCTTGCTAATTGCCTATAATTTCCACCTGTTGTCTATCCCATTTGCACAACAGCATGTGAAATTGATTGTCACTCAGTGTTGCTTCCTAAGTGGACAGTTTGATTTCACAGAAGTTTGATTGACTTGGAGTTACATTGTGTTGTTTAAGTGTTCCCTTTATTTTTTTGAGCAGTGTACATAACAAACAAGTGTGAAACAAATGAAAATATGTAATATTCTAGGTTCTTCAAAGTAGCCACCTTTTGCTTTGATTACTGCTTTGCACACTCTTGGCATTCTCACAATGAGCTTCAAGAGGTAGTCCCCTGAAATGGTCTTCCAACAGTCTTGAAGGAGTTCCCAGAGATGCTTAGCACTTGTTGGCCCTTTTTCCTTCACTCTGCGGTCCAGCTCACCCCAAACCATCTCGATTGGGTTCAGGTCTGGTGACTGTGGAGGCCAGGTCATCTGGCGCAGCACCCCATCACTCTCCTTCATGGTCAAATAGCCCTTACTTTCAAAGTTTTCCCAATTTTTCGGCTGACTGACTGACCTTCATTTCTTAAAGTAATGATGGCCACTTATTTTTCTTTACTTAGCTGCTTTTTTCTTGCCATAATACAAATTCTAACAGTCTATTCAGTAGGAATATCAGCTGTGTATCCACCTGACTTCTCCTCAACGCAACTGATGGTCCCAACCGCATTTATAAGGCAAGAAATCCCACTTATTAAACCTGACAGGGCACACCTGTGAAGTGAAAACCATTTCAGGGGACTACCTCTTGAAGTTCATCAAGAGAATGCCAAGAGTGTACAAAGCAGTAATCAAAGCAAAAGGTGGCTACTTTGAAGAACCTAGAATATGACATATTTTCTGTTGTTTCACACTTGTTTGTTATGTATATAATTCCACATGTGTTAATTCATAGTTTTGATGCCTTCAGTGTGAATCTACAATTTTCATAGTCATGAAAATAAAGAAAACTCTTTGAATGAGAAGGTGTGTCCAAACTTTTGGTCTGTACTGTATATATACTCACATCATGTGACAGATAATGTGACATTTTGATTGCAAACAATGAGACCTTATTCAAGTAATTATGTGACATCAGAAATTAATTGGTTGGACCTGACATTATTGAGGGGTTTCATAGCAAAACAGAGGTGAATAGATGTGTGCTCACAACTTTTAATACTTTATTTACACCTTTATTTTTATTCTCTTCCCACTAAATGCAACTTATTTTATTTTTCCATCGATGTAGCCATATGAGAGCTTTTTGCAGGAGAAGTTAAAAAAATTTAGGGCAAATTTTGGGGTACATATTTACTATACTTTACTAGTTACCTTTTATTAAAAGGAACCTGTCACCATGAAAATTCAATATAAGCTACAGGCAGCATGTTGTAGAGCCGAAGGAGCTGAGCAGATTGATATATAGTTTTATGGGAAAAGATTCAGCATATTTATTCCTATCAGTGAATGACATCCTTCCCTCTATGACTGTGTATACAGAGATAGCTGTCAATCACTGATATGACCGTCTCCTTGCAAGTTATACATCAATCTTCTCAGCTCCTCCTATTCTACAACATGCTGCCTGCAGCTCAGATATCACGTTCAACTTGACAGGGTCTCTTTAACTTTTTCTGGGTGGGATGGAAAAAAACAGCAATACTTCCAGTGAGTTTTTACATTGTAAATTTTGTGACATTCACTTTGCGGCATAAATAACATGATAACTTCTCTGGGTCAGTACGATTACATCAATAACAAATATGAATAAATATTATTTTATGTTTTACTACTTTTGCACAATCAATTATTATTTTTTTAAAATTTGTTTTATACTGTCAGTACATTATTACACTATCGGCACAGCCTGATAGGCATACACTGCAGGAAGACCTAGGGGCGTTCATTAGACCCTCGGCTGCCATGTGAAGACATTGGCACCCTGCAATCTCAATTGCGGGGTGCTGATGCCTGACAAAACGAGCCCCCTCCCTGTATAACACTTAGATGCCACAGTCGCTATTGAGCGTGCCATCTAAGAGGCTCGGGTCAGTGTATCTACTAACTCATGCTGTTAGAGCAGGAGCCCGGCTGTCATATGAGAGCTGTGCTTCTACTCTCCACTGCATGAGAGACCCCTGAAGTGCTTATTCTATGCTGCTGTAAAATACGTATTGGTGGTTATTAAGGAATTAAACAAGGCATTTTTTTTCATTCCATTGTAACAATTTGGACTGTTTTGTGAGGTCCATCAGTTTTAATTTCAGGTTATAATACAAGAAAATATGAAAAACACCAAGGGGGCAGATACTTTTGAAAGTCTGTATATAGATATAATTGCATGCATGTTGGGGAATACAATGCAGCTGCTGAAGAACAGCAACAAGCATTACTTATTGTAGTTTAAATATTAGTAGAAGCGTCTCTCTTATGTAGTTTACATGCTAACATTTTCTTTGTGTCGAAAAACTGGCATAGGCTTAAAATATATGGCATCTGTGCTGAATGCTGGCATAGTCTCCTTTAACAATTTTCCCCATAGTCATCTGGTATTTCAATAAACATATTATCATATATATAAAGGTTGTGCAGTGGAGTAATATTGTGCAGTGGAGTCCTCAGGATAGGTAATCAATATTAGATCAGCAAGGGTCTGACTCCTGACAACCCCTACAATCAGACGTTTCCTCTTCAAAGTTTACATATCACTGAACCAAATCTGTATACCATATTATATATATTAAATATTCTTTAATTTGATCCAAGATGTCTCTCATAGGATGGATAACAGCTACTGTATAAGCTGCATTTTGGAAGCAAATCACAGCATACACCATAAAGAAACTCAAAGCTACAATGCACTCCAAAAGACAGATAAGTAATAGGTAAATCCCTTTAAGACCAATGAGATAAGGGAAAAAGGGAAGTATACCCTCTAATATACAAAATAAAATGTATTGAATCATGATACCAGGTTGTTAGACTTAAATACAGATAAACACAGTGTCAGTGCGGAACGGAAAAGAAGAATTAAAAGTGCCCAGCCAAAAATATCTTCTTCTCAGTCATGACCACTCACTGGAGTCCCTACTGGGGAACTCAGGACTGATACAGCATCCGCTATGTCATGAAGTCGTTACAGGGTCCGACGCATTTCTGCATTAGTAGTGGTTCAGCAGGAGACATAGTACACAAACGAATACAAATGAGCTCTTAACAAGCTCTGCCTCTAATGCCACCAGATGTAAGGCAGATATCCTATAAGTCAATGTTCAGCTCTTTAAATAGGCCTTGATACATGACTCGGATAATAAATAAGCCAGCACCTCATCTGCAGACAGCTGTTTCGGGTTGACTGCCCCTCATCAGTGCAGAGCAGAGAGTACTGGCTTAACTGGGTGAGTCAGGATTTGGTGGGTACCATCTCTCCTTGGCGAGAGAGCGCCTTAATCAGTGTGAGCAGACTTATAGGCCAGTTAAAGGCGATTTGCATCCCTTTCTTCACAGAATTCCAGAGGAGCATGAATGGCCTATAAGTCTCCTCACGCCGATTAAGGTGCTCTCTCCCCAAGGAGAGATAGTACCGCCCACAAAAAAGTACACAAATATAATAATGTTGTACACATCAAAAACTAGTAAAACAGCCATCCGTGAAGCAGCAGGTTCTCCTAACAGAGGCCATCCATTTTTCAGATTAAGTACATAAGCAATTGGTTCTGCATTCCTGTCTAATGGATGTCCATCAAATGAATGGTTATAATTAACCCAGCCATAACTCATATGAACCTATTACTTATCTGTCTATTGGGGTGCAGTGTAGCTTTGGGTTTATTTGCAGTGTATGCTGTGATTTTCTTCCAAATTGTAGCTCATAGCTGTTATCCATTCTATGAGAAATATCTTGGATCAAAAGAAAGAATATTTCATTTTCACACAGTGATGTGCTCTTCAAAGGTCACCTGCACACCGTCTCCTATTCAGCGGTGGTGCGGCGTAATTAAAACAAAGTGAATGGGATGAAGGAGCTGCAATTACACCTGCTCGCCACTGTGTTGTCGACAGCAAGCAGGTAAAAAGTGAGAAGAGCGCTGTGTTCTCTTCATACAGCTGGGATCCCGGATGTCGGACCCCTACTGATCTGAATCTGATGACCTATCCTGAGGATAGGATTATAAGAGCTTTGTCGCACACTGTGCAGGTATTGCTGTGCAAAGGGTTCCCACCCCAGTTTACAATTAATAAAAAATCACAGCAGAAGATCTTCAATTGGAATGCTTTTATTTGCTGAGTACATTAGGTAGACATGTGACAGTTCGTGTTAACGTTTTCGGCGCGTAGGCCTTCGTCAGACACTGCGATTATAATAAAATAAAATTCATCAAGACATAGAACAACGAAAAAGAAATAACTGTTACATCCTATACAAGACTGAAGTAACATTAAAAAAATAACGCACTTCCAGTTTGTATGGAACAAACGTCCGGTTTTGATGCGTTCCACCACCCGATTCACTTCCGGTAGGTGGAACTCATCGCGTTCATCGCATCCAACATGCACCCAGGCAGACATTACCACCTGAGCGATAGATAATTACCCATAGTATTTAAAGCAGGTACAATGCGGTCTTCATGTACACCTCTTCCTTCAAGGTGCTATTTGCACCATTCTACTAGGTGTGAACACCCTCTCTATCCTGGCTACTGACTGCGGCATAGGTAAGTCTCACTAATGGGGCCTGCATATGAGGTTCTAAGTAGACAAACAGGGACAACAGGATACGCCATATCCAATTTGGCTGTGACCTCTATTGATTACTCCACCGCAATTGTCGACTATGTTAATAGTGACATTTAGGTGTACTGTTAGTCTCTGTTGTCCTATATACAACATTGAAGTGGGAGAAGTGTCCTCTTCCTTAATGATCTTCCATCAAATATTGATCGAGCTACCACCATTACGGCGGATTAAAAACCTGAAAAGTAGATGGGACGACCACCGGACAGTCAATGTAGTCATGGCACCTTAAATTACTCAGTCAACACCCCGGCAGATATATTCTAGTCTGAAATTAGGACCAAAATATTTTAGTCCTACAGTATAGTATGGACCTAGCGTTCTGACCTTTGCATGCAATATGTACTCAGCATTCTATTGTTTTGCCCTATATTGTATAACTCAACGCTCTGTATCCTATATTATGCACTTAGCACTTTATTGGAATTATGTACAATATACTCAGCATTCTGGTTTTTACCATACATCATGTATTGAGCATCAAAACTTGTAGTTGTGTCTTTTCGCTATCATGTGTGTTTTTTTGTCTGATGTAGTATAGCCTGCTGGATATGTAGTTGGCTAGAGATATCAACTATTACCCACAAATGAATATGTTATCATTTTGAAAACCTAATGATATGTGACTGTTGATGAGATGGACAATACCTGCTTCGAAGTAGATGACCATGTTTTTAATGTTACTTCAGTCTTGTATAGGATGTAATAGTTATTTCTTTTTCGTTGTTCTATGTCTTGATGAATTTTGTTCTATTATGATCGCAGTGTCTGACGAAGGCCTACGCGCCGAAAACGTTAACACGAACTGCCACATGTCTACCTAATGTACTCAGCAAATAAAAGCATTCCAACTGAAGATCATCTGCTGTGATTTTTTTATTAATTCTATCCTGAGGATAGGTCACCAATATAGAATAAGTGGGCAACCCCTTTAAGTTGCTAGCCTGATACTTCTGAATAAATATTGAGATCTTTCAATGAAATGCATTAGAAACTGGAAGCAAGAATACAGTAATGACTTTAGCTTTTTTTTTTTTATATTAATGTAGAAAATAAAACTTCTAAACTTAGTTCCATATAAGAGAAGTACTATAGTAGATTTATTATACTAAGCATGCATTCTTAAGAAAGGCTTGCACAGATAGATGGATCTGCTATTGGCAGAAGAGCTGGACTTTATCAGCATTCTGTGGGGATGAATATGAAATGCTAACAAGCACTTTTCATGAAATGCTGATAGAGAGTGAGATGCAAATTTTGAAACACAAAGAGTTGTTTTAAAACATTACTTTGCGGATGCATTAATAACCACCAACATTATAATGAAAATAAATGTATTATTAATTTGCTGGCTTGAGGTTTCTAGCATGAAGGCTCGTGTACACTAAGTGGTGTACTGGCTGTGAAGAGAATCATACCACTGGAAATACATAAAAATTATTGAGCTGTGTGTTGGAGGGTCATTTCTGACCAGTGACTACAGGAGATGTACATTTTTATTCCTTGTATGATTTGCGGTCCCCAATGCACGGGCCACATCTGTGCGGCAGCCGGGACGGATCCAGACCCATTCAACTTGAATGGGTCCATGATCCGTCCGCACCGCCAAAAAATAGAACATGTTCTATTTTTTTGCATTGCGGAGACACAGACAGAAACACCACAGAAGCACTCCGCAGTGCTTCCGTGGGGTTCCGATCCGTGCTTCCGTTCCACATCTCAGTGATTGTGGACCCATTCAAGTGAACGGGTCCGTGATGCAGAGTGCACACAAGCTGGTGCATCGCAGACCCGCCATATGCGGGCCGCAATACGGCCACGGGCACACAATGGCTGTGTGAACAAGCCCTAAGGGGAATGTTGCTTTGCAGGCTTTACAGGCCCAAAATAAAGCGTGGCAGCATAGTGGTGCAGCACTTTTACCACATCGCACGAGCAATAGGAAAAACTAAACGCAGATTTCCTCACCTCACTCATAAATTCAGTAAAGAACATGGTCCATTTGGTCAGTCCACTTATGTCAGACATAGGGCGCATTCACATGTCCTTTTCTAGTGAAGCTTTTATGCAATTTGTCTTTTATGCTGCATTTTTTGGTCCTGCATTTTTGGTGCGTTCTTTGCTGCAAAAACACCAGCTCCAGATGTTAATAGAAGGTCTATAGGAAATATAAAACACAGGACATGAACTGGTGTTTTTTTTTAGCTTTCTTGCGTCTTTTGGAAAACAAAAAATACAGCAAGCTGTAGCGTTTGGCATTCTTTCAGTTGTTTTGCCCCCTATAGACATAGCCAGTGGTAAGGCACACTGTGTGCAGAAACAAGAAAACACAAAAAGCAGGTGGCAAAAAACACTTGCACTAAGGGCTCATGCACACAAACGTATTTTCTTTCCGTGTCCGTTTTTTTTGCGGACTTTTAATGTGGAATTATTCATTTGAATGGGTCCGCAAAAAAAAATGAAGTTATTCCGTGTGCATTCCGTTTCCATATGTCCGTATTTCCGTTCCCCCAAAAAATAGAACATTTCCTATCTTTGTCCGCATTACAGACAAGGATAGGACTGTTCTATTAGGGACCAGCTGTTCCGTTCCGCAAAATACGGAATGCACAAGGACGTCATCCGTATTTTTTGTGGATCCTTTTTTTTTGCGGACTGCAAAATACATACGGTCGTGTGCATGAGCCCTTATTCTGGAGTTTTCACATTTGACCCAAATTCAGGAGTGACCCAAACGTGGCATCCTCTGACATGCTCTGTAAGATTGCAAACCATTTAGGCTGGGGCTACACGGTGACGCTTCACACACCAACAATTCTCAGAACAGTCACAAAGAATTTTAGATAAGTAGGTAAGGGAACCTGTCAGAGGCAAAAACCATCCAAAACCGCAAGCAGTACCTTAAAGTAGCCAGCAGTGTGTTTCTAATGATCATTTTCTTCCTGCAGTCAAATGTGGTAAAAGCAAAAAAAAAGTTATTTTATCCCCTGCGCGCGCTATTTTCCAGTCGTGCTTGAAGTCAAGGGGACAGCGACCTCCCTGTTTGGCAAAGCCAGCCGAACTCTCGTGCATAAAAGCTGTCAGTCACAGCGAAGGGGCAGGGAATGGGGCACGGTTACCTTGACTTAAAGCAAGCAGGCCGCTGCCCCCTTGGCTTCAAGCATGACTAGAAAATAGCAGATGCAGGGGATAAAAGAAAGTTTTTTCATGCTTTTACCACATCTGACTGCAGGAAGAAAAATGATCATTAGAAACACACTGCTGGCTACTTTAAGGTACCGCTTGCAGTTTGGGATGGTTTTTGCTGCTGACAGGTTCCCTTTAAAGAGATTCTGCCACCGTCTTTTGGACATGATAAATGCTACTTGCTGAAGTGAAACATCCCCTGGCAGAGGGTCTGGCACTGCTGGACCATCCGGAATGCGGACTATAAGATGCAGGCATATTTTAGCAAGATTATTATTATTATTTTATTCCTAAAAAATGTGTCTTATAGTCCCCGAAATATGGTATATTAGAGCTGTGATTTGGCTGGAAAAATACAACTAAGGCCTCATGCACATGGCTGTTGTTTGGGTCCGCATCCAAGCCGCCGTTTTGGCGGCTCGGATGCGGACCCATTCACTTCAATGGGGCCGCAAAAGATGCAGACAGCACTCCGTGTGCTGTCCGCATCCGTGGCTCCGTTCCGCGGCCCCGCTAAAAAAATATAACATGTCCTATTCTTGTCCACGCTTTGCAGACAAGAATAGGCATTTAATTGCCGGCGCCCGTTCCGTTCCGCAAATTGCGGAAGGCAACACGGGCGGCTTCCGGTTTTTGCGGATCCACGGTTTGCGGACCGCAAAAAAACGAAACGGTCGTGTGCATGAGGCCTAAATTGCACAAAAGTCACAGGCAAGTTACACTATGGTCTGCAATAGCAAAGTTGCATATGACTTACAACCAAAAATCAAGGTGTTATATTTTCCTTGTCATGTTGCAGTTGCGGCATGTTGTGTGTCACATTGGAACTCCATTGACAATCATTAGATGTCATGGTGTAATGCAGCATTGTGATCATGTCACCATATAGCCCCAGCCTTAGCCCCCAGTCATGAGCCTAGCAGCTTCACTTGATGAGAAACTTACACAAACCCTGTACTTTAGGGAATGGGAATGACAGGCCCGCTTCAATCCTCCCACCATTCCATATAAAAATCCAGCCCAATAAATCAATTACGAAAAGCCTAGCAAACTACTATAGCAAAGCTGAGAATCCCAGCTTTCCTAGATTTTCATATATCATTGTGTACAATAGGTCTAATACACATTTTTGAGTTCCTAGCTTTTCTGCAGTTTGGATATGCAAATACCTTATGTGATTATAGCTGTGATGTTCTTTGAATTCTTAATGCAATCAGGGCAAAAAGCCCAGTGGATTGTGTTTAACTTGTAGCTTTCACCTTTTCAAAAAAATAAAAAAAATATGTAGCATCCAGACCAAGTCTGTCTAATCTTACACGATTTTGGGCACTATATTCCGACGGCTTACTTGTGTTAATGACCAAACCAAAATTTCTGCTAAGGCCTCTTTCACACTTGCGTTGTCCGGATCCGGCGTGTACTCCACTTGCCGGAATTACACGCCGGATCCGGAAAAACGCAAGTGTACTGAAAGCATTTGAAGACGGATCCGTCTTCAAAATGCGTTCAGTGTTACTATGGCACCCAGGACGCTATTAAAGTCCTGGTTGCCATAGTAGGAGCGGGGAGCGGGGGAGCGGTATACTTACAGTCCGTGCGGCTCCCGGGGCGCTCCAGAATGACGTCAGAGCGCCCCATGCACATGGATGACGTGTCCATGCGATCACGTGATCCATGCGCTTGGGGCGCCCTGACGTCACTCTGGAGCGCCCCGGGAGCCGCACGGACGGTAAGTATACTGCTCCCCCGCTCCCCACTACACTTTACCATGGCTGCCAGGACTTTAGCGTCCCGGCAGCCATGGTAACCATTCAGAAAAAGCTAAACGTCGGATGCGGTAATGCGCCGAAACGACGTTTAGCTTAAGGCCGGATCCGGATCAATGCCTTTCAATGGGCATTAATTACGGATCCGGCCTTGCGGCAAGTCTTCAGGATTTTTGGCCGGAGCAAAAAGCGCAGCATGCTGCGGTATTTTCTCCGGCCAAAAAACGTTCCGTTCCGGAACTGAAGACATCCTGAACGGATTTCACTCCATTCAGAATGCATTGGGATAATCCTGATCAGGATTTTTCCGGCATAGAGCCCCGGCGACGGAACTCTATGCCGGAAGAAAAGAACGCAAGTGTGAAAGAGCCCTAAGCAAATATAATTTGTTTTGAGAACCTCATTTAAAGGGGTTCTCCAGGAATGATTAAAAATGGCCACCAGCCACCTGTCCTAGAATGTGAGCAGGACTGGGTGCAACCACTTGCAGAGCTGTGTAGGGTGGTGAGGGGGTGCGACCTCACTATACATTGCGCTCTGGCACTTGCACATACTAAATATTGGTTTCGTATTGCTGACATGGTCAATAAACAACCAAAATGTCCTTTTCCATGAGTGGTCGTATACTATAAATATATGAAATGTTCTGGACCACTCTGGATTTTGTACAATAAAAGCAAGCTTATGATGCATGAGTGCCATAGTAATTTCTACTGGTATACCTGAAGCCTGTGATGCGTACATGTAATTTCTGCTTCCTTTTGTGTTCCCTCATTTGTGCAGTACTCCAGTGGAAAGGGGTATCTGCAATTGTTTGGTAATGTTCTGTACTGTAATGTTATATTATACACTGTAGTGATGAGCGACAGGGGCTATATTCAAATTCACAATATTTCACGAATATTTGGGCGAATATTCGCAAATTCGCGATTATTTTCTTGATTGCGAAAAATCAGCAATGTAATATTCGCGTAATGCGCGCAAAATACAGGCGTGGGTCACTTTTGCTACATTTTCCAAGCTGCTAGAAGTTTCCTGAGACTGGAGAAAATGGTTGGGACGGCAGAAAATTTTAAATGGCTTTATATGCAGTTTGCACTAATCGGCACTAAAGATGCGAATATTTTGGCGCAATACGTGGAACTTCACATTTTAGCAGGTCTGCATGTATGTATGGACAGCAGAACCTATCACACTACCTAACACCCTGCACTGCAACAGCTACACTATATCAGGATGTAACCTACACTGACTATCTGTATTATATATATAAGCTATCTAACTATCTAATATAATGAGTGGAAAGCACAGAGCACAGCAATGACACTGCTGTCTCTCTCAGAACTTTAAAAAAAAATGTAGAAAATGGCTGCTAGGGAGTTTCCTATATAGTAAGGGGTAGACAACTTTCTTATTGGTTGCTAGGGATGTTGCTAAGCTCAGACAAAGACATTGCAGCCTTCTCATTGGCCTACTGATGAAAAAAATCTAGAATATTCAAAATTAAGAATATATATCACTATATTCTAAATATTCACAATTTCTCGAAGTGCCGATATTCGTGATTCGAATATTCGCACCCAACACTAGTTACACTGCTATGTAATGTGACACACCCAGTGTGCTTAAAGGATATGGACACCTTTGTAAAAAAATATAAATAATTTACACTAATTAATTTATTTTGTGTAGAAAATAATTTCTACAATTGGTTCTATTTATCTATCTTTTTGTATTTTTGTTCTACAGACTGCTGTGCTTCCTGATTTTCTGTAACTCCTCCTGTGCACACGGGAGTGCCCACTGTCTCCCTCTCCCTCCTCCTTACCCCCCTAGTCAGGAGAGCTGTATCAGAAGCTGCATCCATTGAAGCCACGCCCTTCTCCCAAGAAGCCCCGCCCCTCACAGACATCTCACTCACCAGGAGCAGCTCCAGACTACATTGTGGTCAGGGCCGTTTCTAGGGAATTTTACCAACAGGACGAACATAAAAAAAGAGCCCCCCCCCCCTTTAAAGTGGTTGTCTCACTTCAGTAAGTTGCATTTATCATGTATGAGTATTACACATGATAAGCTAAGATACTGTGGTTCAGCCGGCAGTCTCATACACAGCCTTTGGCTGATATCAGTAATATTTTCCTTTTAATCTACCACTGCATTTCCAGTAACAGCCTTCCCAGCACACGATGGCAGCCCCACATACCTCTTACATCCAGTGACGTCTCTTTGATGTAGATGTTCTTTTTCCTCATCTTCTCCTTTCAGACCTTCAGACCAGACCATCATTTTTCAGCCATTTTTCGTCTCTGCAGTTTGACAAAAACAATCTTAGTTTACTACTTTTCCATCATCCTCCCATCTTCTGGACAAATCATCCTACTACCCCGAATACTGTGCTGCCGTGCTCCCCAATATTATACTGTAGGAACCAATAAACCCCCTGATAATACTAGTACCACACACAGCCCCCCATATAAAATACCCCTTCTTTGTGGCCTCAGTAGAAGCCCCCATAGTGTTCCTCTCCCCCCTTCCCCCATATAAAATACCCCTTCTTTGTTGACTCAATAGATGCCCCCATAGTGCCCCCCAATAATGTACCAGTAAGAAGTGCCCCCATAGTGCCCCCAATAATGTGCCAGTAAGAAGTGCCCCATAGATGCCCCCCAATAATGTGCAAATAAGAAGTGCCCCCCTAGATTCCCAATAATGTGCCAGTAAGAGGTGCCTCTCCATGCCCCCCCATCATGTGCCAGTAACAAGTGCCTCTCTATACCCCCCAATCATGTGCAAGTAACAAGTGCCTCTCTAGGCCCCCCTCTATCATGTGCTAGTAGCAAGTGCCTCTCCATGCCCCCCCAATCATGTGCCAGTAACAAGTACCTCTCCATGCCCCCCCAATCATGTGCCAGTAACAAGTGCTGAATATCTAAAACATTATAGGGGAGGGTCTGCTGCTGAGCTGACCATCTAAAAAAAATTGTGGGCGAGGGTCTGCTGCCGAGCTGACCATCGAAAAAATTTTGTTGGCGAGGGCCTGCTGCCGAGCTGACCATCTAAAAAATTTTGTGGGCGAGGACCTGCTGCGAGCTGACCATCTAAAAAATTTTGTGGCCGAGTGCCTGCTGCCGAGCTGACCATCTTGAACATTATGGGCGAGGGTCTGCTGCTGAGCTGACCATCTAAAAAATTTTGTGGGACGAGGGCCTGCTGCCGAGCTGACCATCTAAAACATTTTGTGGGCGAGGGCCTGCTGCCGAGCTGACCATCTAAAAATTTAGGGGTGAGGGTCTGCTGCTGAGCTGACCCTCTAAAACATTATGGTTGAGGGCCTGCTAGTGACCCTCAAAAACATTATGCTTGAGGGCCTGCTGGTGACCCTCAAAAACATTATGGGTGAGGGCCTGCTGGTGACCCTCTAAAACATTAGGAGCAAGGGCAGCCTAATAAGCATGTTGATATGATGGAGGAGGAGGACGAGAAAAGGGAGATTGAACCATATACCCTTTTTAGTGGTTGAACGGGTGCATGGGAATACAGTGTATTCAATTCACCATAAAAGCCACATTTAGAGTGCCTTTATGTTCAGCCGCTTTCCTCTGGTGGAGTAGAGAAGTCAGGGGCAATCAAGGCCTTGTTCACTTTTAGAAGAGTCAACCGGTCAGCATTTTCAGGTGACAGGTGGATGCGCTTATCAGTTATTATGACCCCAGCAGCACTAAATACACGCTTTGACAAAACGCTGGAGGCGGGGCAGGACAAGGAGTTTGTGCCACGTGTCCAGCTTGGACACCCAATAGTTGTAAGGCACACATGGATCACTGAGGACATTGACATGATCTGCTACGTACTTTTCACTATCTTCCAAAATGTTTCCCTCCTTGTGACACTAGGCCGCGCATCAGGTTGAGGTTGCTGTCGGGGAGTCATACAACTGTCCCAGGCCTTGGAGAGTGTTGCCCTGCCTCTGCTGGAACTGCTGTGTGTTCCCCTCGTTTCCCCTCCTCAGTTGGCCAAGGAACTATGTACTCTGCAGCCAGCGTTGTCAGCTGGAAACTTTTGAAGCATTTTTTCCACAAGGACCTTCTGGTATTGCACCATTTTTCTCGTTCTCTCCACCACAGGAATGATAGATGAGAAGTTCTCTCTGTAGCGGGGGTTGAGAAGGGTGAACAACCAGTAATCGTGTTGGCCATAATGTGTACAACGCGAGGGTCACGGGAAATGCAGCCTAACATAATGTCAGCCATGTGTGCCAGAGTCCCAACAGACAAGAATTCGATGTTCTCATCAGGAGGATGACTCTCAATCTCCTCATCCTCTTCCTTCTCTTCTGCCCAGCCACGCTGAACAGATGGAATAAAACTTCCATGGGTACTACCCTCTGTAGTGGACGCAACCATCTCCTGCTCCTCCTCCTACTCCTCATCATCCAATTCGCGCTGAGAAGACGAACTGAGGGTGGTCTGGCTATCACCCTGTGTACTTTCTTCCCCCATTTCCACCTCTTCCACATGCAAATCGTCCGCTTTTATTGTGAGCAGCGAGCGTTTGAGTAGACACAGAAGTGGGATGGTTACACTGATAATAGTGTTATCGCCACTCACCATCTGTGTTGATTCCTCGAAGTTGCTTAAAACCTCACAGAGGTCAGACATCATTGCCCACTCGTCGCTTGTGAAGAGCGGAAGCTGACTGGAATGGCGGCGACCATGTTGCAGCTGGTATTCCACTACTGCCCTCTGCTGCTCACAAAGCCTGGCCAGTGCGTGCTCACGTCGCACAACAGTCGGTGAGCTGGCAATTGCAAGCGCTGCTGCAGCGTTGCCAGACCGGCGGAAGCTGTCGATGACTTGCGGAAAAGGGCACATACGCGGCACACCTTCACAAGTAGCTCAGGCAAATTGGGGTAGGTTTTGAGAAACCGCTGAACCACTAGGTTGAACACTTGGGCTAGGCATGGTATGTGTGTGAGCTTGATGAGCTCCAAAGCCGCCACCAAGTTACGGCCATTATCAGACACAACCATGCCTGGTTGTAGGTTGAGTGGCGAGAGCCACAGCTCAGTCTAGTCCCTTATCCCCTGCCACAGCTCTGCGACGGTGTGCTGATTGTCACCTAAGCAGGTCAGTTCAAGCACGGCCTGTTGCCGCTTCCCCACTGCAGTGCTACACTGCTTCCAGCTACTGATTGATGGCTGACTGCTGCTGCAAGATGATAATTCAGAGGGGGAAGTGGAGGAGGAGGTGGAGGAGGAGAAGGGGGGTTGCAGCCACTAATGTAGGTGGCGGCGGAAAGTAGGTCCTGCAATACTTGGCAGCACCTGTGCCATCCCAGGGTAAGACTCGCTCCTGGCCTCCACAACGTTCACCCAGTGTGCCGTCAAGGAAATGTAACATCCCTGGCCAAAAGCACTTGTCCATGTGTCGTTAAGTGGATCTTCCCAATAACTGCGTTGGTCAGGGCATGGGAGATGTTACGGGACACATGCTGGTGTAAGGCTGGGACTGCACAGCATGAAAAATATTGGCGGCTGGGGACAGAGTACCAGAAGAGGACTAAACAACGGGGATTGCACAATGGGGTATGTAATCGTACACTGTATAAAAAACAATACAAGTTTTTTACTATTTACATTGTAATGAAAAACAAAATGGAAAAAAAGACTTATACTTTTGTCTTGACATGTTGTACAGTCCTGATCAAAAGTTTAAGACCACTTGAAAAATCATATTTAGCAAGGCTGGATCTTAACAAGGTTCCAAGTAGAGCTTCAACATGCAACAAGAAGAAATGGGAGTGAGACAAAAAAAAATTTGAGCATTCAATTTAGTGAAAACAACGAATAAACTGAAACAGGCTGGTTTTTCAGCTGATCAAAAGTTTAGGACCACATCTCCAAAAAAAAAAATAAACAGAAATCCAACTTCCAAACATGAACTCAGTAATGAGTAGCTCCGCCGTTATTGTTTATCACTTCAAAAATTTGTTTCGGCATGCTTGATGCAAGCGTTTCCGTGAGGTGAGTGGGAACATTTCTCCAAGACGGCCGCACGAAGGCCATCTACTGCCTGGAACTGTTGTCCATTTTTGTAAACTTCCCTTGCCATCCATCCCCAAAGGTTCTCAATTGGATTTAGATCAGGGGAACACACAGGATGGGCCAAAAGAGTCATGTTATTCTCCTGGAAGAAGTCCCTTGTCCTGCGGGCATTGTGTACTGTAGCGTTGTCCTGTTAAAAAACCCAGTCGTTACCACACAGACGAGGGCCCTCAGTCATAAGGAATGCTCTATGCAACATCTGGACATAGCCAGCGGCCGTTTGACACCCCTGCACTTCCTGAAGCTCCATTGTTCCACTGATGGAAAAAGCACCCCAGACCATTGTGGCCCCTCCATTGTGGCCCCTCCACTGTGGCGCATAGAAAACATCTCAGGTGGGATCTGCTTGTCATGCCAGTAACATTGGAAACCATCAGGACCATCAAGGTTAAATTTTTTCTCATCAGAGAATCAAACTTTCTTCCACCTTTGAATGTCCAATGTTTGGTGCTCTCTTGCAAAGTCTAAACGAGCAGTTCTGTGGCGTTCAAGGAGACGAGGTCTTTGAAGACGTTTTTTGTTTTTGAAGCCCTTCAGTCTCAGATGCCGTCTGATGGTTATGGGGCTGCAGTCAGCACCAGTAAGGGCCTTCATTTGGGTCGAGGATCGTCCAGTGTCTTGATGGACAGCCAATTGGATCCTCTGGCTCAGTGCTGATGAAATTTTTTTGGGTCTTCCACTTGACTTTTTTGTTCCATAACCCTCAGGATCATTTAAGAAATTCCAAATGACTGTCTTACTGTGTCCCACCTCAGCATTGATGGCGCGCTGTGAGAGACCCTGCTTATGCAGTTCAACAACCCGACCACGTTAAAAAAGGGAAAGTTTTTTTGCCTGACAGAAAATGACAATGAATCCACATCTTTGCACAGATTTGGCCATTTAAAGGCATGTGGTCCTAAACTTTTGATCAGCTGAAAAACAGCCTGTTTCAGTTTAATCGTTATTTTCAATTAATTGAATGCTCAAAAAATGTTTTGTCTCACTCTCATTTCTTCTAGTTGCATGTTGAAGCTCTACTTGGAACCTTGTTAAGATCCAACAATGTAAAATATGATTTTTTGCCATTTTTCAAGTGGTCTTAAACTCTTGATCAGGACTGTATTTAAGAAAACTAATAAAGATTATATAAAAAATTTTTCAAAAAAAGGAAAAATTTCGCTGTTAACACCGGCTAATAAAAAATAACACTAAATGAATGTCACTGATATTTAGGATGCACAAACGTTATACAGGAGGTATAGCGCAAGTAATGTCGCTGTCACCACCGCCTGATAAAAAATTATACTGAATGAATGTCACTGATATTTAGGATGCGCACACGTTAAACAGGAGGTATAGCACAAGTAATGTCGCTGTCACCACCGCCTAGTAAAAAATTACACTGAATGAATGTCACTGATATTTAGGATGCACAAACGTTATACAGGAGGTATAGCGCAAGTAATGTCGCTGTCACCAGCTGCTAATAAAAAAATACACTGAATGAATGTCACTGATATTTAGGATGCGCACACGTTAAACAGGAGGTATAGCACAAGTAATGTCGCTGTCACCACCGCCTAGTAAAAAATTACACTGAATGAATGTCACTGATATTTAGGATAGGCAAATGTTATAGAGAAGATGTAGCGCAGGTAATGTAACTGTCCGCAGCGGACACCGCTTACAGAAAAAGTACACTGGATGTCACTGATATTTTTAGGCTTTGCACGCGTTACACAGAAGATGTAGAGCAGATAATGTCGCTGTCACCAGCGGCGAAAAAAAATTCACACTGAATGTCACTGATATTTCGGATGCGCTAACGTTATACTGGAGATGTAGTGCAGGTAATGTCGCTGCCACAAGCAGCAAAAAAATTAGACTGAATGTCACTGATATTTTGGATGCGCTAACGTTATACTGGAGATGTAGTGCAGGTAATGTCGCTGCCACAAGCAGCAAAAAAATTTGACTGAATGTCACTGATATTTCGGATGCGCTAACGTTATACTGGAGATGTAGCACAGGTAATGTCGCTGCCACCAGCAGCAAAAATTTTTTACTGAATGTCACTGATATTTCAGATACGCAAACGTTATACAGGAGATGTAGCGCAGGTAATGTAACTGTCTGCAGCGAACACCGTCTATGGAAAAAGTACACTGGATGTCACAGATATTTTTAGGCCGCACATGTTACACAGGAGATGTAGTGCAGATAATGTCGCTGTCTGCTTAAAAGGACTTTTGGGTCTATAACAAGTATAAAAGCTAAAATATTCCTATTCATTCCCTATACTATCTCTACCTTCTGCTCTCCAGCTCTCCTTCTGCTCTCCAGCTCTAAAACGGAGCCGAACACGTGTCATCGGGTGCTATATAGCATCCGATGACGCGTTCCGGCCAGCCAATCACTGTAATGCCAGTAACTAACATGGCTACGGCATTACAGTGAATGGCAGTACTTGCCTGCATGTTTATTGGCTGCGTAGCAGGCAACAAACGTGCGGGGAGGAATCTCGAGCATAGCGTTCGAGCACACGGGGTATTCGGACAAACACCGTGATGTGCCGAGCAGTGCAGTTTCTAGGTAAAATTTCTCTCAGAGCGAGTGTCAAAAAAACTCCCTCCCCTTATCAAAACTGCGGTGACGTTACGCCGCCACCCGCTCTGCCTGTTACTGGAGCTTCATTGTAAGGTAATAAAGATGCGGTGATCTAAAGTTCAAGGACCCGCAGGCATAGCGTCTGACCACCCGCTTCCGCCCGCATAGCAACGAATCGGCCGATTATTCAAATTATTAGTTGACAACGAATCCCGTTGCCAACTGAGGAAGAAGGAGGATAACCTTCGAAACGCGTCTGGCGTGGAGGAATTGGACCTGACAAAATACCGGCTAAACTTTTACTATTTGCTGGACTGAGAAAGCGCTTTCCAAGGATAAATGAACCGCGGTTTTCTTTGGACACAGTGCAGCGATTGACGGGTGAGATTCAACCACCAATGCTGATCCAGACAGGTGGAACACCTACTTTAATCAAGGAAACCCGATGTGGATTTGCAGCGTGACACAGCTAGCGCTCTCGTTTACAGCCGGACTTGCACAATTATAACATTAGTCTGCATAGCATTCTTATCAAGCAACAAGGCAGCTTTTGATTGTGCTGCCCAAAGGCAAGTCCACCCTGAATCCACACCACGTGGGACGCCACGGTGGAAATAGCAGGACTGTACGTGAGTAAACCAACCTAACACTGCTGCATCTATATGTACTGCTGCTTAATTATCTTACCGCATCCACTGCAATAGCGCTGTTGAATCCAAAGCTCGCCTAAGCAGATATCTGCTGAAACCTAGTGTACCTCTAGGAATTGTGTGGATTAAGCCGATTTCCAGGTCACTTGTTATAACACTACAGAAAGACTGAACTTTAGGAATAGAACTACTAGTGGGACGAAGTATCCATATAATTTTGCCGACTCTCCAGAGACACTTTATATTTTTAGTTCTATTTTTATTTTTATTTTTATATGGATATTTACACTTAAATGATTTGAGCACTGTTATATATATATACTATTGATATATTTATCTTACAGGTATTATCACCCAATGCACTATTATGTTATTGCTTTTTATCATCCAATATCACTTCTGATTTAATGTTTTGCCAGCACTTGGTACTTATATTCACCTGTTGATACATTTATTATTACTTTATTTGTGGAGACTCATTCGATATTAGCCACTGCTCTAGCTAACAGAGGATAACAAGTCCGCTAGTCCATATATAGTCTGACCAGACTCTGTTCCACTCACACTTGCTGGACCGGATCCCTGGTTCTCTATCTACTAGTTATAACAGTGGACTGATATTTTATATTTTATGTGAGTTTTATCTATTTTAATACCTATTTTGGGGTCAAAGCTCTGTTTAGGTTATATATTATTATTTGTGTATGGTGACATTTGTATATTTTGTATACTGTCATCTATTCGTACATATATATTGTCATTAATAAATTACTGTCGCTTTGCTTGAGTCGCTTTGCCAACTCTGTGAACTAGATATATGAGTGCCCATCCTTTTTATATTACAATGGCAGTACTTGCCTGCATGTTTATTGGCTGCGTAGCAGGCAACAAACGTGCGGGGAGGAAACTCGAGCATAGCGTTCGAGCACACGGGGTATTCGGACAAACACCGTGATGTGCCGAGCAGTGCAGTTTCTAGGTAAAATTTCTCTCAGGGCGAGTGTCAAAAAAACTCCCCCCCCTTATCAAAACTGCGGTGACGTTACGCCGCCGCCCGCTCTGCCTGTTACTGGAGCTTCATTGTAAGGTAATAAAGATGCGGTGATCTAAAGTTCAAGGACCCGCAGGCATAGCGTCTGACCACCCGCTTCCGCCCGCATAGCAACGAATCGGCCGATTATTCAAATTATTAGCTGACAACGAATCCCGTTATCGAATATTATCGATAACGTTGATTAATCGTTGCAGCCCTAAATGACACCCACAGCAGCCTCCATTCTAAATAATGTCCATAGTGATCATTATTAAAAATAATGTCCCCCACAGTGGCCCCCATTTTAATGTCCCCCGCATCGGCCCCCGCACCCCATTGTAATTAATGCCCACCCATAGTGTCTCCCCATTGTAAAGAATGTGTAACCACATTGCACGGACGGTCACAGTGACGCACCCAGTGACCCACTGTCCCATAGACTCAGGCTCTCACTCACAGCAGGCTTCTTTCTCAGCACTGCTCCGGGCGGGCGGTAACAGGCAGGCAGTGCGGGCGGCAGTGCGCACCTCACTCACTGTACGTCACACGGCTGCGCCGCCTAGTGGGAGGAGCAGGCGCGTGACATCAGTAAGTGCCGCCCGTACGTACCGGAGCTGTGGACACTGTCTGTAGATAAGAGTGAGAGGACTCGGCACTCGGGCACAGGCGAGATCTCAGAGGGAGGGAGCCAGAGCGCACGGCACGAGAGTAATAACAGGCAGAGAAACGACAAGAGGGCGCCCCCTTTCTGACAGCGCCCCGGGCGGCCGCCCGGCCCACCTGGTCCTAGGAACGGCCCTGGTGCCGAGCATCACGATGCGCGAGTAAAATTAGTGTTCGGTCGAACACTATTGGCCAGTCATATTGTTGGAACTCCACGTCATTGTGTGAATTGCGGACATTGTGACAGATTACAGTTGCTAGCCAGATATCCCAATAATAGAGACTGTAACAAGAGAAAGACCTAGCGGAGGGCCATAGCTGTAAACTACTTGCCTAGCTCATGCATGGACATCTGAGTGGAATTCAAACTGTGTACAAATAATTGCTGCGTGTACTACAACTCCTATTTGGTGCAGAGCAAAAAGAGACTTTTGTTACATTCAATCTGGCCTGGTTACTGACTCTCCTAACACCATATGCTGGCTATTGCATCCTTTCAAGCCCTGCCTTGCCCCCACACAGACATTTAACATCAAACTACCATCAGTAGCTACAGAAAGTTCCCCGGTGGGATATAGAGTGTCCCTCTTTCACTGCACGACCCCAGAGAGTGATGGTCTGAGGGAGTACACCATTACACTACCACTTCAATCCTCTGCTTCAACTCCTCAGGGGCTCACTGCATTTGCACCACGGTAGAGCTCATTGCAAGCATACTATGAAATAAGCAAATCGATTGTAAACTATTAGGCCCCTTTCACATGGGCGAGTTTTCCGAGCGGGTGCAATGAGTGAGTTGAACGCATTGCACCCGCACTGAATCCGGACCCATTCATTTCTATGGGGCTGTGCACATGAGCGGTGATTTTCACGCATCACTTGTGCGTTGCGTGAAAATCGCAGCATGCTCTATTTTGTGCGTTTTTCACGCAACGCAGGCCCCATAGAAGTGAATGGGGCTGCGTGAAAATCGCAAGCATCCGCAAGCAAGTGCGGATGCGGTGCGATTTTCACGCACGGTTGCTAGGAGACGATCGGGATGGGGACCCGATCTTTATTATTTTCCCTTATAACATGGTTATAAGGGAAAATAATAGCATTCTGAATACAGAATGCATAGTACAATAGCGCTGGTGGGGTTAAAAAAAAAAAAAAAAAATTTAACTCACCTTAATCCACTTGTTCGCGCAGCCCGGCTTCTCTTCTGTCTTCTTTCTTCAGGACATGGGTAAAGGACCTGTGATGACGTCACTGCGCTCATCACATGGCCCGTCACATGATCCATCACCATGATAAAAGATCATGTGATGGACCATGTGATGAGTGCAGTGACGTCACCACAGGTCCTTTACCCAGGTCTTGAAGAAAGAAGACAGAAGAGAAGCCGGGCTGCGCGAACAAGTGGATTAAGGTGAGTTAAATTATTTTATTTATTTTTTTAACCCCTCCAGCCCTATTGTACTATGCATTCTGTATTCAGAATACTATTATTTTCCCTTATAACCATGTTATAAGGGAAAATAATACAATCTACAGAACACCTAACCCAAACCCGAACTTCTGTGAAGTTCGGGTTTGGGTACCAAACATGCCGATTTTTCTCACGCGCGTGCAAAACGCATTACAATGTTTTGCACTCGCGCGGAAAAATCGTGCATTTTCACTCAACGCACCCGCATCTTATCCGGGAAAAAAACATGATGCCTGTGTGAAGGAGGCCTTACACTGGGTTCACACCTGAGCGTTTCTGAGACGCGCGTATTACGCGCATATTTGTTGCGCGTTTTCCGCACGTTTTTATGCGCATTTTTTGCAATAGTAAACGCGCGTTTGACGCGCGTTTGTGTGATTGACTGCAGTGTTGTCCAATGAGCAAATATCCCTGTCTATATGAAGTTTGGCCAATCATAGGGCATTGTAGGTGTGAAATTCCATGTGTGTTGGTAGAGTGTGTGGTTTGGAGTCATGGAATGCTATAGACGGCGACGTGTTGTGGCACTTGTTGCAGCTATCGACCTGGAACGCTTGAGGAGAAGGCGGGACAGCGGGCGACGTTTCTGGGTCCATCCTGTCATTGCCAATAGACAGTAGAGGGGCCAGTTCTGGGCACTGTATGCGAAACTCCATGGCCATGAGGACAAGTTTTTTGACTACACCAGGATGTACATCCACAGGTTAGTACGTATACGTTGTTGCAATGTTTTTTCAATGGTTAAGCTAAGTGTTTTGTGCTTTTTGTATTGTTAACCCTGAACATTTTATTGTTTCCCAGCTTTGACGAGCTCCTGGTGCTGTTGTCTCCTCATTTGCAGCGTCAGGACACCTTCATGCGGGACTGCATCCCACCAGTGGAAAGACTGGTCATTACTTTGCGGTAAGTAGCCTATTATTGTGGCCATTTTAACCATTTGCAGTGTGTTGTGCCAGGATAAGAGTTTCGCTGTGTTTCTCTTGTTGTTTGGGACGTATGAGTGTTTGTGCGGAGGGTATGTGATGTGTATGTTGTCAACGTGTGGCATAGATATCCCTTACATGCATCATGTATCCACATTTGGCCATGTTTTACCCCTCACTTTCAAAAAATAGTCCAAACATTTGCTTCAAATTTTTTATCTTTGGTGAATGTATTAACATCGTACATTTCCAAATTAAATGTGTTAACTCTGTTTAACAAACAAAGGAGCAATTTTTTTGAAACAACATAAAAATATTAGAAACCTTTTTCTATATATGTGACCTTTTTGGCACAAAAACCCTTGAGCCTGAGAATTTCCGTCTTATAATTTTCAAAGGGTTTCATATTGCGGCCCTGAAAACTCCGCCTCGGGATCCCGCCGTGTCTCTCTGCCTCCGCGAGACTGATTGGCGGGTGGCATTTCAGTGGTGGTGGTGGTGGAGGTGCTTGGGCCCGTGCTTGTAGAGGGATATGGGTATGATGTGTGTTGTGTCTGCCATGTGTCAAGAGGGTGTTGTATGTTACTTTGTGTGTATGTGTGTGCTGGGTATGTGTGAGGGTGTTGTTGTGCATGTTGGTGATGTAGTGGACCATATTGTGGGCCATATTGTGGCCCATATTGTGCTGGCTGCTGTGGGGCCTGCTGTGGGGCCTGCAGTGGGGCTTGCAGTGGGGCCTGCTGTGGGGCACTGATAGACGTTGGGATCTCATAAGGGATGCAATATTTATCAATGGTCTTAGACAACTCATCCCTTACTTTTGTGACCAGATTTCTGGGCACATGTAGCATTTTCTCCTCTAGACTGAGGAGAAAATAGGCATCACATGAAAGTTTTGGCACAGTATGTGCCAGGGCATCCAGGCAGCCTATTAGCCTGTCCTCATGCCTCTCTGTTCTCCTCCTTTTATGTCGGGGCTGCCGACTTGCTTCTGGGACGGCTGGGACAGTCTGCATGGGGCTCACCAAACTCGGAGTGGGTGGGGGGCCTGGAGGACTCATTGGCCCCATAGATGGTCCGGGCTCACTGTCCATGGTTGTGCCCTCGTCCTCTTCATCGTCATCTCGCGCCTGGCTGGTGTGAAGTGCTGTGCTGTGAAGTGGAAAATCTAGGTAAGTATGTTCCCCATATGAAATTGAATGTATGTCATGTCATACCACATCCTCTCCTCAATGTGTATGCCCTTGACTCATCTCCGCATTTCCGTGCATGGAATCAAAAAAGACATCTGTTGGGCATGCACGTAACTGGAGCGTGCGCTTGGGGACGATCCGCTCCTCTGCTCCCTTTCTTTGCGCCTATGGCGGATAAAGGCATCTTTCAGGCTTTTCCATTTGCCTTTGATAGTGTTGACTATGAAAAAAAAACAAAAAAAACGTTAATGTCTCTTTATTTTCTTACATTTGTTTCAGGTATTTAGCTACCGGACAGTCATTGGCCAGTCTACACTTCGCCTTTCTCATCGGGAAGTCCACAGCCAGTATGGTCGTCCGGGAAACCTGCGTGGCAATTTGGGACGTCCTTCATCCTGCTGTGATGGCCCAACCACAGAAGGAGGACTGGCTGCAAATTGCGGATCATTTTTTACAATCCGGCAATTTCCCAAACTGTGTCGGCGCAATAGATGGCAAGAAGCACATCCGCGTTCAGAAGCCCATCAGGAGCGGGAGTCAATTTTTTAATTATAAGAAATATTTCTCGTTTGTTCTTTTTGCGGTGTGTGACGCAAACTATTGCTTCAGGTACATTGCTGTGGGGTCCTACGGCAGCAGCTCAGACTCAGCTGTTTTGGGGCATTCTGCCTTTGGCCAAATGCTCAATAATAATGAGCTGGACCTCCCGGGGAACACCACACTGCCTAGGACCACTTATCCGGCTATGCCCTTTGTTTTTGTGGGGGACGAGGCCTTTGCGCTGGGGGAGCATGTGATGAGGCCGTACTCCAGCCGGGGACTCTCCATTGCCAGGCGGTGTGCGTGGGAGCAGACACAGTGCGGCTGTCCGGGACCACTTCACCGCATATTTTTTATCACCACATGGGGCGTTACCCTGGCTATTGGAAGCCATCTAAGTTTATGTTAATTTATATTTTTCGTCTAAAAAGAGTGTTTCAATTTTATTTAATTTTCCATTTTGGTTGTTTATTACTATGCCTAAATGACAAAATTTGAAACGATCTTTTGTGCATTTCTGTTTTTTCACCTATATAGTGCCCCTTGTGGATGCCCCTATAGTGGCCATCAATAGTCGCCCGTTAACACTGGTTAAAAATGTGGGCGAAATCATGTGTCCCATTTAAGTGCCCCATACTCTGCCAGTAGAATATAAGCCAATGTGGGTGAAATAACGGATCCCATCAAGGTGCCCAATACTGGCACGTTAGAAACAGAGGCACCTAAAATATGCCAGCCCACCCATAGCCCACAAGCAGTCGAATTTGAAAAAGTACACAATATCAATAACAACTTAGGATTCAAATCCCTCAACCCAAAATTAGGCCTACATTTCAAAATGCCACTACATTTGCGGATTGAGAGAGCGCAGTCTGGCACAAGACAGTGGAACCACTGCAAATTGAACATACTGGGCCATTGCATTGTACCAGAATGTGGGGGAGGGTGAACCAGGACAGTACTAAAAACTAAAGGGCTGAGGGGACACTATACAACATGTAATGTGCACATCATTCTTTGTAAACTAAGGCCACTGACAACAGCTGGAGGGCTGCAGGTAGAGCTGGCCAGGGCTATTACATATAGTTGGTACACCACTGCACACAAGGAGTTTACTTTTCACATTAGAACACACATGGAAATACCTTTTCCCTGTTTCACTGTCTTTGTGAAAGTTGGCCAATCTGGCCAGATTCTTTTAGCTATATCCTCCCAGGCCTGCTGCCTGCTCCTCCTATTTTTGTACTTGGCATCCTGCGTATCATACAGGCAGCGTTTGGCTTGCACCAGCCTGATCAGGGTCTCGGTGTCACACACAGACTCCTCCATGCTGGGTTCTCTCCAAAACTGTGCTTTGCACCTGGTGTTGAGCCTTTTCCAGCATGTTGCAAAATCCCAAACGCGCGTTCGAACGCGCGTTTTCAGTGTCAAAAACGCGCAAAATACAAGCGTTGCGCGTTCCCATTGAAGTCTATGGGCCAAAACGCGCGACAAACGCCCAAAAAAATGCTCAAGAACTTGTTTATGCGTCGGGCGTTTTTCAGCGCGTTCGAACGCGCTGTAAAACGCGAAAATGTGAACCAGTCCCATAGGGAAGCATTGGTTTGCATCGGTTATGCGTTTTACAGCGAGTTCGAACGTGCTGTAAAACGCTCAGGTGTGAACTGGGTGTTAGAGTGTCATACACAAATTTTCAGGCCAACTGGTGCACTTTCGATTCAGGTAGAATCGATTTAGACCTAAATTGAACCCAAAGTAATTTGCTAATTTCTATATACTATGGGAGAAATAATAGTCTGAATGCTACTAACCGCTTCTATTATGGAAACGGTCATTAGCATTGGAGAGGCACAGGGACAGTAGAGCTGCGCTGGCTGTACTCACCTCCCCTAGTCTTCTTCCGGATCCCTCTGTGGTGTCCTGAACGCGCACAGCCGTTAGGGGGACCAGGAAGAAATGATGGAGAGGTGAATCCTGAATATGCATT